>NW_006399838.1:6600692-6601886 GCF_000299155.1 Elephantulus edwardii
GGAAAGGAGCAAACTGGTGGAGAGGGGTGGGCAGGGAGGAAAGTGCGGCAGTAATTGAATGGAAATCCAAAATCTCTGTAAATGTTTATTAAAATTAATTTAAAAAAAAGAAGTTGCATTGAAATCCACTCCCCCCCCCCAAAAAAAAGAAGGATTTGTCACCTGTTTTGGTTTATAGATTCTTCTGTGAAACTGTCCTCGACAGATTTTTTTTCTCTCTCTCTTTGTTTGAATATATCATTCCCTTCCCTGGTCCTTTGCAACTTGTGGTAGATTCAGGGGAAACAGGGTAGTTGCATTCAAAATATCAGCCTTGAGGAAGAGGGTGGTAAATAAAACTACTTCTATTCCTAGGACCACTAGAAATTGGACATATTTCTATTTAAATTTTACACAACCAGGAAAAGTTGGTTGTGATTCCCTTTATCTTATAGGTGAGGCCCCTGAGGGTCACAGAGGTGAGGCAGGCAGCTCAAGTTCATGCATTACTGGTGGAATGAAGATCTGGGTGGAGTGTTCCGACGTCATTCTTCCACCCCATAATAATAGTACAGTGGACTGGCTGACTCCTGGTCATGACTGGGTGGCCAGCACTCGAGTGCATACCTTATTTGAAGCAGGTCTTTGGAGGAAGTAGCAAGGAAAGTAGACAAAATGTCTATATAACAAGATGACATGAAGGGAGCTCTGGTGGCTTAGTGGCAAGAAGCTGCACTGCAATCCCAGAGGTACATGGTTCAAATCCACCAGATGCTCTGCTGGAGAAGGAGAGACAATCTCCTCCTGTACCAGTCAGATCCGAAATTAAAAAAAAATAATAAAAAACAATACGACATGAGCTTTGTGTCTGTAGAGAGTTGCACTGCTTAAGCCAGGGGTGTCTGTTGACCTAGAGGTGTCTGGTGCTTTGACTCCACTAGCAACTCTAGGAAAAAAGATGTGTGTTCTCCCTCTGTTTGACTTGTAGCCTCCAAAAATCTGCTGGATGGTTAGCTGTGACTTGGTGCAGACTCAACAGCAGTGAATTTGAATTTGATTGTTAGTGGGGCTAGATTTTTCTTAAATGCCTTGTATAAAATAAACTCTTACTCTGGAAAGATATTTTGAAAATAAAAATCTGCAACACGTCAGCAGTTGTTGTTCTTATGTGCCATCGAGTCGTATCCGACTCATAGCGACCCTATGCACAACAGC
>NW_006399838.1:6601986-6632412 GCF_000299155.1 Elephantulus edwardii
TCATAGAGGGTCTTCCCCTCCTGCGCTGTCCCTCCACCCTCCCAAGCATGATGTCCCTCTCCAAGGACCCGTCCCTCCTGGCAACATGTCCAAAGTACGTCAGCAGTAGTCTTAGCTATTATGGTGCAAGGGGCCTCAATAGTAATATGCTCAAGGCAACTGTGTTTGGAAAAATACCCCATTTGACCCACAGGAATTTTTTAAAAACAATTTAGCCATTAAAGGAAAGGAAAAGTCCTACTGAATCATTTCAAAGGCTGTGTAAGCTTATTTGTTTCAACCAAATACTGAAGTATCTTAGATTTTAGTGAATTGAGCTGAACATTTAGCTAAAAACAACTCATTGGGAACCAAATGGCACAACAGCCATTGTGAGCTGAACTCAAACTCTCATTTGTGAAGTGTTTGTCAATTCAGCTCCACAGACCTCCCAGGACAAAGATGTTATTAATTCAGGAAGTCTCTGTACCCTCGTTATCCCCACTCCCCAAGGCCATCACATGACAAAGTGACACATCCATCCTCTCTTGGAAACTAATGCTCTCGGTGCAACGTGCGTGTCTTGGGAAGGAGGTGGGCTGAGAATGAACACCTCTGTCCCTTCCCCCCACCCCATCCTCTTTCAAGCAGAGAGCAGCCTGGTTCTGCAACACACTTTATCTCCTGTGAGGCTGGAGTTAATGACAGCGAAATGAATAGATGTATATCCCAGCATTAGGGGAAGGCAAGTTGTTTCTTGACTAGATCCTCCAAGAGCTTAACTCAAAGCTCATTGCCACTGAGTTCAAATCAACTCATGACTGACCCTCCACTGGGTTTGTGAGGCTGTAAATTCCGCAGGAGGAGATTGCTTGTCCTCCTCCCAAGGAGCCCCTGGTAAAATCAGTCCATCGCAGGTGATGCTTGACCTTTATGTAAACAGCACAACTTCCTACAAACTACACGGTCAGAGCCCTCTCAAAGAGCACGGTGGAAGAGAAAGTCCGTGAAAGAGGCAATCTCAAAAATAGCACTAGAATGATATTCTGAAAAACGATTGGCCAAAAGGTATAAAAAGAGTATTCTTCAGGTGTGGATACCACTTTATTGGTTTTGGTCTAATTTCTGTAAATTTCTCATCATCTGGTTAGGCAGACATCTTGCTTTCCTTTCACTCTGGTGACCCAGGGGGTTGTCTGTTGTTTTTTGTGGGTTGTTAGGTCTTTGCAGCTCTTGAGGCAAACTGTAAGCATGAGGGGAAGGTTGATTGACACAGTAACTCTGACAAGAGGCTGAAGCCTTCCAGGGGTGTTGAGGCTGACCCAGGATAGGGCAGGATTCAGGGCTGTCCATAGAGTTGCTCTGAGTGGTGGTCAGTCAATTCAACAGCACCTAACAACAGTAACAAGCATGTGTTAGTTCCATATCTTAGTATTCCAGGCTGGTCACCTCCTCGGTGGTCTTGTTTTGACTCTTGAGAGGATCAGCTTTGAGGGCTTCATGGAGAGTGTACAGGGTGGTTCTCACCCCGCAGGTAATAACTGAGTAAGAACTGAAAATTGTTCTGCCTTGTTCACCATGAATTAGGTTCCTGGTGATGGCCCCTAAAAGGTCAGCCTCCTAGTCACAGGTTACTTTTCAATGCCAGGTTTTTTCCTTACAACTTGGTGTAGACCTACACTTACTCTTTTTTTTTTAATTAATTTTAATGAAAGTTTCAGAGACTTAGGATTTCCAGTTATTCATTGTTGCACTTTTCCCCCTGCCTACCCCTCCCCTCCAATTCACTTTTCTCCTTAATGAGTAAAACCAAACCTCTTTCATCGCTATGCAGTCCCTCCCCACAAGTCCACTCCACTGTGCAGCCCTGATTCTGGACTCCTGTCATGACAATAATACCCAATCACATATCCCTTTTAAACAGCTCTCTCCCTCATCTGTTACAATGCGGTGTACATCATTCCTCCCCTCCTTCTCTTTGTTCTTTGTTTCTCGGATAGTTATTACGCATATGCTATGTATCAGGTACCGAGGTCAGACCTGCCTCCCCCATGTATATAGAAAACATTAATCATCTTAAACTTTTGTGGAATAAACTAATCCCATGAGCGTCACAAACATAAATCCTTGTAACACAGTACGAGGTTGAAGGATCTGTAAGAACAGATTAATAACTTAAGTGCTATGTGTATGTGTGAGTACGTGTGCGTGCATGTGTGCGTGTGTGCGTGTGTGCGTGTATGTATGTATGTATGGAGAGAGAGAGAACGAACACAATTGAGCAGTCCAAGGAGTAAGAAGCTGCCTGATAATTGGTTGCTAACATTGGAAGCAGGAGTGACATCCGCTTCCTAAACAGCATGCCGCCTCCAGAAACCACATGAACTTTGATAAATGTTGACAGTTGTAGAAGGGCTCAGGCTTCAGGCCTTTTGTTCATGGGGTCGCTATGAGTGGTGCTCAACTTGAAGGCAATCAACAACAACGGCTTTATAATGCCACTATCCTCGTCATCATCACTGTAGGGAGCTTGGTGGCCTCGAAGGTAACAAATTGTGCTTTTAACCAGAGTTGTGGGGTTCAAATCTGCAAGGTGCTCCATGGCGAGAGATGGGCATTCTCTTCTCATACGATTCATACCCTCTGAAAACCTGCTAGACGGTCAGCTAGGCATCAGTTCTGACTCGATGGCACCGAACAACAACATCGTCAGACAATCTCGGGTTATGCTTCACCAGGAAGGGAAACACTGCACGGTTCCCGGAATGGTGAGGTGAACAGAAAGAAGAATCATGGGAATTAGCCTTGAACATAAGCAGGCCCGGGCGAGATGCAGGGTCCTGGGAGGAATGGAGAGAAGGCATGCCTTGGGCCTGACTTGGAAGCGCTTCTCTTTCATCTGTTAGGAGCTGCATCTTGGCTGACCTTACCAGCGAAGAGCCTGGGTTGGCCCCGCTGGCCTCACAGCAGACAGTGCTGCAGGCAGTTGTTTGAAGGCCTCATGGCTGGCTCTGTTTTTCCTGACTGACAGGGGGGCACTGGAAGTAGATGAGGAGAATTTGAAAACACCCAGAGGGGAAAAGCAATGAATCATCCACCTATCCCCTCGGCTTTTATGCCTTGCACTTTCTCTCGGAAAGCTGATCCAGGCCAGTTGGGAAATCATTAGCGGGGCAGTGTAGTTCTTTAAGAATTCCTCATTTAGCGATGCTGAAGGCTTTGTGGAATGTGCATTTTCTTTGTTCTGTTCCTTGCACAGTGGTAGGAGTTGTTGATGAAATATTCATCATAAAACTTTATCATTTCGAGTTGCACAGAGATATTAAGAGTTATGGCCCCAAAGCCTTGGTACGGCTATATTTTACTGCCCACATGTCTTCCCAGAGATGATACGTATGCTTTTCATTCTGCGACCATTATTCTTCATGAGATTACAAGGCATCAATCACCACTGTGAAGGAAAAATGAAGACTTGGGGGGAAAAAACCCATCAGTCTATAAGCACAACATGATGTGTTTGTCTGCACTGGCAAGGGACAGCCTCTGATTGCAGAAAAAAAACCCAATATAACAACAACAACAACAAGCTGTCTGACTTGTACCTTTGGAATGAGAGTCATCACCGATGAAAGCAGAACCTCAAAGCAGCAGTTGCCATAGTAGGGGTGTTTCAAGCACGAACAGTGTCGCTGTCAGCACGTGTGGAATCCAATCCCCGTGGACGGTGTAATGCAATCGGAGCATCTGGGTTGAGATCAAAGTTCAGAGATTTGTGCCCTCTAGAATGTCACATCAAGTGTGGCTTAGTCTGTGGCACAGATGAATGGGGTGTGAGATGGCCAGAGGGAAGGTACTCCGAGGCAGGTGGCCTCCTCGGCTCTCAAATGCCAGTGGGAACCCTGGCTGGACTTTGTACGCGCCGTGGGCTCTGAACTGCCAGCCATGTTCACTGGGCTTTTCTTGTCATTGGAATGCTGTTTTCCATTCTGAGAAGCCACGTCACAAGAACAGGGTGCTGTGATGAGCATAAATACAATGAATGAGCCCGACAGTAATAATGGTTGTTGTTCTGGAGGTGTGCCTGCTTGTGCTTTTCACACGGACTCGCTCCCACCTTCTATGTTAGATGGGAGTTGTTACTCTTAGATGAGATGGAGGCCAAAAGTGATTTACATGTCCCAAGTCACATGGTTGCTAGAGGGAACTGAGCTTTTCAACTCTTGTAATAATAAGTACCACCAACCATCTGCTAATGCCTTGCATTGTGGAGGTTTGAGTGTTGCTGTAATGCACGAGTCTATGCCACCAATATTAAAAAAACCAGCAGGGACATCCATGGCGGGTCCGTTTCAGTGGAGCTTAAAGACTGAGCTGTCTGCTTCTAAAAATTAACCATTTTGCATTCCCACCAGCAATGTGTAAGAGTTCCAACTCACCCCATCTTCTCCAACATTTATTACTTGCTGTCCTGTTAACATTTATTACTTTGCCACTGCTACTGGAATGAGATGGTATCCAATTGTCATTTTTATCAGTGACTGGGGTAATCGGGATGGGAGTGTCAGAGACAGTGCGATTGGCACGGGAGAGAGCAGAGTTTAGGGCTGTTGTACATAGGGTCGCTATGAGTCGCAAGTGACTCGACGGCACATAACAACAACAACTGTTAGTTGTGAGTGATTTGGAGCATTTCTTCATGTGTCTCTTGGCCATTTGAATATCTTCCTCTGTGAAAATGCTTTCCATGTCTTTTGTCCATTTTGTAATTGTGTTATCAGTTGTTGTTTCTTTGTGGAAGCCCTGTAGGATTCTGTAAACTTTTATTATGAGACTCTTGTCTGAGGTAGTATATTGACAAATGTTTGTTCCCAGTCAGTAGGTTTTCTTTTCACCCTGTTGGAAAAAGTTTTTGATACACACAGTGATTTAATCTTTAGAAGGACCCATGCATCAATGTTCTTTCTCCTTTTCAAATTGTGCATTTCTGGCTGTATTTGGCAGTCTCTTTATATCATCAACTAGGGCTTCTACATGTAATCCCAGTTTATCTCTTATGAACTTTATGGTTTTGAGTTTTACTCTCAAGTCTCTTATCCACCTGGGAGGCAGTTTGGTGCTTCCTCAAAAAGCTGAACATAGAAATGCCATATAACCTGGCTATACCCCCACAAAAATGAGAACTGAGGCTCAAACGGAGACTTGTACACCAGTATTCATAGCAGCGTTATTCACCATCGCAAGAACATGGAAACAGCCCAGCCATCCAATCACAAATGAATGCATTGAGAACTTATGGTACATTCACACAGTGGAATTCTATGCAGCACTCAGGAACATTGATCTTGTAATTCACTATCTAACTTGGGAGGGACTGGAGAGCATTATGCTGAATGAACTAACTCAGTCCCACAAGGACAAATACTGCATAAAACCATTATTGTAGAATGAGTATGAGATCCAAGAGGGAGGAGTGTGGAAATAGAGGGGTGAGGATGGGCAGGGAGGTGGGGTGTTAATCATAGGGTTGTACCATCCGAGGGATGGATGGGGTGAAGGAAATGGGAAGGATTGTTTGTGAAAAACAATGTATTCAAACTTTGTAAATAAATTAAAACTTTGTAAATTAATAAAAAATAACAACAACCATGAAAGCAAAAGAAAAGAAAGAAAATGAACCAGTGAAAACCTTGTGGATTGTGACAGGCCAGTGCCTGACTTGCTTGCTGTGGGCATACCATGGGAAGGCATCACGCTCTAGAGGAAAACGTGTTTAGTAAAATAGAAGTGAGGCAAGAGAAGCCCCTGATGTAATTTTGTTCTGCTGTACATCTAAGTTCACCATGAATTGGAGTTGATTCAATGGCAACTATCTCTAGACCTCATGCAAAGTTAATGTGCATATTATGGGCTATTAATGAGCAAATGATATATAAACATGTCAGTGTTCTTTTATGTTGGGTTTGTGAACAGTAGAGTCCCACTCCTAAAGCAGTGTGTGACCTGGTCATTTCAGCACAACTTCCTGACTCCACAAATGTTCTAGATCTCGGTAGAGTCATACCCTGGATGCAGCATGTTTGAGAAGCCCCGGGCTGCCTCCTCCACGACTTCATTTTTCTCCTTCTGCAGCCACTCACCAACCACGTCAGCCCACTTGTACTTTTGCTGCTGTTATTATGTTGACCCCTAACTCATGGTGTTCCACTGCCCAAAGGGCTAAAGTACTGCCATCCCTGTGATCAGTTGGATTTTGGGTTTCTCTGTTCCTTAGGGCTTCCACGGGCTGGCTCCTGGATGTGGATCGCTAGGTCATCCCAGCCTGCCTGAGTCTAGAAGTGCTGCTGAAACTTGTTCACCTTCACAGCAACAAGCAAGCTCCTCTGACCAGTGGGTCGTGTGTCCACCTGAGGAGCCCTGACTGGGATTTGAACCTAGGTCCTTCATCTTGGAAAACAAACATTCCACCACTGCCCTGTCAGCCTACCTTAGAGCGAGAGTGAAGACTTCCTGCTCGTTCCTTTGTAGTTTAAAGAAAAACGGGAAGGCTGTTCTGACTTAAAGAGAAATGAAGTGAACCTGAGGAGCAGTTCTCCTGCTGCTGATGATTTTTGGGGGGTTTTCCCCCTCTTTTTTCTTTTTTTAATGTAAGTTTACAGAGAGTTTGGATTGCCATTCACTCATTGTTTTGCTTTTCTCCCTGCCCACCCCTGCCCCCTAATTCATTCTTCTCTTTGAAAAGTAAAAGAAAAATACTTTCATTGTTATACAATTCCTCCCCCCAAATCCACTGTGCAGCCTTCGTTCTGGACTCCTGTCATGACAATAATACCTAATCACATATCCCTTTTAAACAGTTCTCTCCCTCATCTGTTTCAATCCAGTATATATTATTTATCCCTTCTTTCTCAGTTCCCCCCAACCACAATGTCAGTCCCATTTTACAACAGTGGCACCGTGCAGTATATTTGTCCTTTTGTGACTAAGATATTTCACTCAGCATAATGTCCTCCAGGGTCACCCGTTTTGGATAATATCTCATGAGTTCCTTGGTTTTTAAAGCAGCATAGTATTTCATTGTGTGAATATACCACAGCTTCTCTATCCATTCGTTTGTTGATGGGCACTTGGGTTGTTTCCAACTCTTTGCTATTGTGAACAAAGCCGCGATAAACATGGGTGTGCATACATCTGCTTGGATGTTTTTAAACTGAGCAGAGAATATACAGTCACACACCCGGACTTGGGGAAAGGCCGAGAGCTCTCTTGTTTTAGAGAAGGCCGGTGTTACTGTCTTGCGTGGAGGTAGCATTTAGTTTATTTTTCTCTTTACTTTCAAAGTGCTCTCCTCCCCAGCTTGCCTGCTTCCAGATCCACTCCTGGAGTTCCTAAGGAAGCCCATGAATAAGTATGAGCATGGTTCAGAAGCCATCCATCGCACAGAAATGACTTCTGTGGGTCGTTTGGAAGAAACCCAGATGACTTCTCGATTGTTAACTCTCTTGAAAGTTCTGCCTGACCTTGACACTTGCACGAAATGGACTGAAAGAGAACACGGTATTTCATGAGGTGTTCCTGAGTTGAACCTCCTGGTATTTTATTGCGAGTTCTCTGTCCTTTCCTGACAGTGACTTTTCTTTGGCGTGTTCATGAAGTATTGCAAAAGCAAGCTCCCGGAGCTCCTCGGTCTGTTAAGATTGGTTAAGGAGATAGTGGCTCCCTATTGGGACATCTGGCTATCTCCCAGCAAAACACTCAGCTTCCCTCATCTGTATCACATAAGCTAATTAGCCTCTTTATAGATTTCCCTTCTTCTTATTTTAATTCTCAGCTGTTATTTCTCTGGGCCCTGGGCCTTGGGAATTGTAGAGTCATGTGCTGAATTTCTGGCAGTGTGAGAATTGCTAATACTTTGTTTTCAGTCATCGTTCACAGTGAAGTAGACATAAGAGGCAGAGAAAATAACTGAGGGACAAAGAAGTCTTGAAAAAGTCCTGAAGCCGCAGCTGCACTCAAGACAGGGAGGTGAAGCCATGGTGCTTCTCTTTCGGCCTCTCGGTGCTGTGTGGCAAAGGAGTAAGTGCCCGTCTGAAGGCTCAGAATTCTCCGGAGTGCTTTCTGTTCTCATAGATGGTTCAGTAGGACACCCTCCCCTCTAGGTCTCTTGGAAGTTTGGGAGTATAATTCCTACCTTCCATGTGTTCTGAATGTGAACCCAAAGATAGGGGCTAATTTCAAAATCTTAAACACTTTCTTGTTTCTGCTCTGGAAATGCTATGAATGTGGAGAAATGATGAAAGTTATACAAGTGTTCAGGGCTTTTGTTCATAGGGTCGCTGGGAGTCTTTCATGACTCGATGGCCCTTAACAACAACAACAGCAACATAGAGCTCTGTTGGCCAAGGGGACAGAAAGTGATGCTACCAAGCCAAAGGTGTGTGATTTTAATCTGTGACTCTCAGGCCTGGTTTTAATTGGTTTTGGTCCAACATTTCTCTAAGTGGCATAGCACTGGTCTGTCTATTTGCTGTACAGAAGTAACTTTGATGCTGAACACTGTGACACTGATGTGTCAAATGCAATAATGGTCACCCATGGTGGACAGTGTTTGGTGGAGCTCCCCGATTAAAACAAGCTTGGAAGCAGGAGTGGCATCCACTTCCGAAACAGCTTGCCTCCAGAAACCCTGTGAACCTGGAGAAAGGATGAAAGTTATGCAAGTGTTCAGGTCTTTCATTCATAGGGTCGCTAAGAGTCGTCTACAACTCGAAGGCACTTAACAATAACAACAAAATATTAATGATTCTTAAGCATCCTTCCCAAGGAAAAGGAGCTCCAGGACATAATCTGTCTAGAGTTAAAATGTTGCCCCAGAGGCTGCACAGCAACGATGGTTTCAATCCACTTACTCACTGCTGCTTCCGAGGCTGCACATGGAAGGTTCCTTGCCTGCCTTTCTCTGCTGGAGCAGCTGGTGGAGTCAAGCTCCCTGCCTTTGACTTGGCAGCCCAGGTTCTTACCCCCCCTCTGGTGATTCAACAGGGCAAAGAGGAGTAGTCTTTTCCTGAAACCCAAACTGGAGGGGGGTTACTCCGAGACAGAATGGACCCTACGCAGAGAGCCCAACAGACACAGTGATTAAAGCCTTGGGCTGCCAATTAAAAGATTGGTGGTTCAAACTCCACAGCCACTCTGAGGTAGAGAGTTGAGGCCGTCTGTGTCCAGACCCTGAAGAAAGGCCTTCAGGACAGTTGTGCCCTCAGGGTACTGTGAGTCACAGTTGACTAACTGCCTGTGGTCTGGAGTTCCAACAGAAGACCATTTCTGAAAGGAACAGCAGAGGAAGGGGATTCCAACAGACACCTGAGGATCAGCTTTCCTGTTTTATGCTTGTGGCTTCCCATCATCCTTTTGTGTTGCTAACACGCCTCACCTTTGAGTTCATCTCATGTCCTGACCAATCAGATGTCTTTGGATTTACTCTCCCCCCCGACCCCCAACTTCAGTTATTGCATTGCTCCCCCCCCCCCCCCCCCCCCCGGCTTTTGAAGAGGTGGCGTGGTGCATAAGTGTGGAAGGTTACTTGCAAAGCCCTCTTTTGGAAAGGTGCTACGGTAAGATGTTTTAAGATCTCTTGATGAGCCGCCGATGTCTAACAGTGGATGGAAAAATAGCTAAGTCCTGTATCCGGAGTTTGCAAAGCAGGGAACTTTCAGAATGATTTGTAGTATGGTTCTGAAACGGCCTTTGCCACAGAGTGTTGCTTATAATCAGACTGTATTTGTCACGCAGATGGCTTTAGAAAAAGCTGCACTGCGCTTATGGGAACTGGCCGGACAGGAGGCATACATCTCGAGGGATCCTTTTGACTTGTTGGAGCCCAGGATTTTTCATACCCCAAAGTACTGATTAATCATTTCTCTGCCTGTATTGCATTTTATTTCCCATATGTTTCTTTCAAACACTCTATTCTTTTGTTTTCTAAATTCAGTTGACGTCAAGTAAAGCATATTTATTTCAGCTTCAAAATCAGTTGCAACCTAGCAGATTAAGGTTTGGTTAGGAACCAAGTGTAGAGGCTGGGGTGCATTGGGGTGCTGCAGGTATTAAATGATTTTCAGATACATTAAAATTATTTTTCATTGTGCACCATTGGGGAAAGTTGAATGATTAATCTATGCACCAAATCCCTTTTTGTTTTGCTTCCCAGAACATAATTCCCTAAGTCATTACCATACATCAGGTAAGGACATATTTATCTTACTTATTCACAACAGTGAAAAATTAGATCACATTTTTCTGCAAATAGATTTTTCACACTTATAGTTTTGTATGTCACTTCTGTCTAATTATGATATATAATTTAAAAGAATGATTTTATGCTCCACGTAACTGGCAGTAAGAGAGATGCAAATCAAAACCAAAATGAGATGTCATTTCACCCCAGTAGCAGTGGCAAAGTTTAACAGGACAACAAATATGACATGTTGAAAAGGCTGTGGAGAGATAGGAACTCTTATACACTGTTGGTAAGATTGTAAAATGGTACAATCACTCTGGAAGGCAATTTGACGTTTCCCCAGAGAGATGAACATAGAAATTCCATATGACCCAGCTATTCTGTTTGGAAAGTATCCCAAGAAAATGAGAACTGAGGCACAAACAAACAGAGACTTGTCCACCAATATTCATAGCAGCTTTGTTCACCATCGTGAGAACATGGAAACAGCCCAAATATCCAACTACAATCGAAATGGATTGAGAAATTATGGTACATTCACATAATGGAATAGCATGCAGGGCACAGGAGCAATGATTTTGAAAATTACTATGTAATTTGAGAGAGACTGGAGAGCATTATGCTAAGTGAACTAACTCAGCCCCATCAGGACAAATACTGCATAAGACCATTATTGAAGAAATAGAACGATAGTTAGCAAAAGATGTATGAGGATTCGAGGGGGTCAGGATAGGAGCAGAGAAATGAGGATGGGTGGGGGAGGGGTGGTGATCAAAGGGTCACACAGACTGATGGGTAGAGGGAGGGGTGGGTGACGGAAATGGGAAAGCACCAATATGAAACACAATGTGTATGAACCCTGTAAGTAAATCAGTATAAAATAAAAATGTAATTTAAAAAAGGGATGTTAGTGATTGTATTATCTCATAAACTTAATCACAAAATTATGGATAAATACTATACAACTCAGATTTCCTGAGTCAAAATAGATTCATAATGGACACTCCAGTGGATTTTTCAAAGGCTATAAATGGGATTCTGGGGCTTCGTCTGACATACTTTGGTCATGTTGTAAGGAGGGACCATCATGCTTGGGAAGGTAGAGGGACAGCACAGGAGGGGAAGGCCCTCTATGAGGTGGATTGATTCAGTGACTGGGGTAATCAGGATGGGAGTGTCAGAGGCAGTGCGACTGGCACAGGATTGAGGAGGGTTTAGGGCTTTTGTACATAGGGTCACTATGAGTCGCAAACGACTTGACGGCACATAACAAAAACAACATAAATGGAAGCACCAGGTGTGTCCACTTGCCGTACAGAGACAACTTGTGGTTGTTGTGAAGCTAAACACCGTGACACTGATGTGTCAAATGTGATAATGGTCACCCATGGTGGACAGTGTTTGGTGGAGCTCCCCGATTAAAACAAGCTTGGAAGCAGGAGTGGCATCTGCTTCCTTAATAGCTTGCCTCTGGAAACCCTATGAACTTGGAGAAAGGATGAAAGTCACGCAACTGTCGAGGACTTTGGTTCAGGGGGTCACTATGAGTCACCTATGACTCGACGGCACTTCACAACAACAACATGAATGAGAGCAGACTTTCCACCTTCCTCCCAGGCACAGCTGGTGGATTTGAACCGCATGCCTCTGAGCTGGCAGTGCACCTCCCTACCTACCAGAGCAACAGAACTCCTGAACTCCTTTTGTGCACATTGTCGTTGCTGTATGCTGTTGAGTCGGCACTGACCCATAGCTGACCCTTCAGTGACTTTTCACAGGCAGCTAATCCCGTAGGAGACTGCCCATCCTTGTCTCGTGGCGCAGCTGCTGGATTTGAACCATGCACCTTTATGCTTGATGCACAGCTTCTTACCACTAGGCCACCAGAGGTCCCTTGTGTACACGTTGTTGTTGTTGTTGTGTGCTGTCGAGTCGGAACCAACCCACATCCGACCTTCCAGCGGGTTTTCAGAGGCAGTTAATGGTACAGGAGAAGGCCCATCTTTCTGTGCAGCAGCCGGTGGATTTGAACTGCGTGCCTTCAGGATTGCAGCACAGCTTCTTGCCACTAGGCCACCAGAGCTCCGCTGTGCGCACATTCAGAAGCTCAATATAAATGACGTTGTGCAGAGCTTCGCTTTTCTTGACTGGAAATGTTAGAATTCACTGTGGCTTTTCTGCTCAAATGAACACACCATCTTAGGAAGATGATGCATAATAGTTAGTCATTTGCATTTTAATATGAATTAAGGATTTAAGAGCAGATATTTTAAATGAAATGTCTAGAGAGTGGCGGGTTACCTCAGCCATGACCAGGACACAAATCATCATTTTCCAGTTGTGTATTTTTATAAAACAGCTATTTGAACTGTGGAACGCTGTTACATTCTTAGAGTTGTTAACTGCTGTGGAAATGTTAATGAGGAGAGTGAAGCTATTTCCCAGTCTCCAAGAAACAAAATAAAATACTGCATGAATGCTATTAAAGCAATCGTGTGCAGTACACTGTAAATCAGTTTGGGATTTTGGTCATCATGGTTAAGTTTTAGGGAAGTGTCATTCTTTGAGGAAGACGATAGCTGTGTTTCGTTGATCAGAATTTCCTTTGGGGAAAGTGCCAGGTCTGCCACCTACGTTTATTGTAGCTTCTTGGTCGTCCCACCCGTCTAAACATATTCTTAGCTATGACATTTTCAAAAAGAATTTTCAAAAATAGCTCCGAATTTATTCTACTTCTGAAATAAAATCTCTGAGAAAGGGAATAATAGTTAGTGAGGCTGAGATTTAAGGTGGGGGTTTGGATTAACATAGAACAAAGGGGATTTGGAGTAACCAAGAACCTATTTGAAGATAGATCACAACATTTGCTTTTGACTGTGTTTACTAGTCAGGTCACAGCTGAGCCAGTGTAAGGGCCCTGAGAAGCTGGGCTCCCCATCCCCAGGCCTCCTTCTAGCTGCCAGAGGCATTGCTCTGAAGCCATGGATTAATATTCCCAGATGCTTTCTTTCTTTCACAAAATTGAGTAAGGAGACTTGTTTACTTTAGCCCTAGGCAGACTATGTATTCTAAAATACAAAATGTTTCTTAACCCCATTTTTAAAAGACTTTTTTTATGTTCTCCCTTCTTTCCCTATTTAAAGTCTCAACTTGATTTTTACATTCTTGAGAATTTCAATGGGGTCCATAGGTGCCTACCCCCATACCCATCCCATTCATTTTCTAATTTCTTACAGCACTTGAGTTTTTCTAGACTTTTCTCTCCTCTAAGGAGGTAGAACTAACCTAATTGCAGTCTGCCATCAAAGTTCTATTGTGAATGTCAAAGAATTGATGCTATGCAATGATATAAAATGTTGTTGTTGTTATTGTTATGTGCCATTGAGTCGTTTGTGACTCATAGCGATCCTATGTACAAGAGCTCTAAGCGCCGTTCTATCCTGTGCCAACCTCGCCGTCTCAAACACACTCATTCCCACCGCTCCAGTCACAGAATCGATCCATCTCATCAAAGGTCTTCCTCTCCTGCGCCATTGCTCCACCCTCCCAGCCATGAGGTCCCCCCCGCTCCAAGGACCAGTCCCTCCTTGCAACATGCCCAAAGTATGTCACATGAAGCTTCAGAATCCTTGACTCCAGGGAACATTCTGGCTTCACCCTCTCCAGGACAAACCTGTTTTTTCTCCTAGCAGTCCATGGTATATATTCTAATTTAATTCATTCTGGCAGGCTACCTGCTTGCTTCAGTGCTTTGTCTTCTAACTGGGGACAGCAGTGCATTGCTGGTAGCCCTATTATTTCCTAATAGTCATGCTACTTATCCTGAATTATCAGAAGGCATTTCTTAGTGCTATAAATTAGAAATTTGTGATACATTTATTGCAGGTACAGTATTGTCTACAAGGTTCTTGTGATGATTTTCTAAATATACTCTCTTTCCCTCAGCTTTTAATTCCACCTGCTTGGGCATGTAAACAGAGAGCTCCTGTGACCTATTGGTAAGGAGTTGAGTTGTCAAGTGAAAGGCAGAGAGTTCGAATCCACCAGCCCCCTTGAGGTAGAAACATGAAGACTCTCCTCCTATGTGATTTCTAGTCTCTAAAAACCTGCTGGAGGGTCAACTGTAAGTTGGTTCCAATTCCATGGCAGTGCGTTAGATTTTAACATGGGTATGTGCATGGGAGTTAGGGTGGTGCTGTGATAGAGGTGTTCAGCTCCTAACCAAAGAGTTCAGTGGTTCAAGACCACCATCTGCTCTATGGGAAAAAGTTGAGGCCATCTGCTCTCCTAACTGTTTATATTCTTGGAAACCCTTGGGCAGTTCTGCTGTGTCCTGTGACCATCAAGATGTGTCAGACTGGACTCCGTCAGAGGCGGTGGGTTTGGGTTGAGCACAGGACAGCATGTTAGTTCACCACCAGCTGTCCTTATCTTTCTGGTCTCATAGTTCTTAGATGCAGATAATGTGTCTGAAATAGAGGCTTGGAGGCCAGCCAGTCCCTTACTTGGTGGTAATGAGTTGTGATGCCAACCCGAAGGCACACAGTTCAAATCTACCAGCTGCTCTGCAGGAGAAAGATGGCAGTCTCCTCTCGTGCCTTTTATAGCCTCCAAAGCCACACTGCAGCATTACCTGTGAGTCAATTCTGAGTCAATGGTGTGTACCAGCCTTGCGTACCTAAAAATTGTGCTGTCACTAACTGGTGAGCAGAGAGAAGACGTAGAGGCATCATCTCCCCTCAGACTGCTCAGAGCTGAATTAATATTAATGAAAAAGCCTGAGGAGTAAGAACAAGACTTTCAAGCTGTTGTTGAGTATAGCGATCTCTCTCTGTCTCATACACACGTACATACATACAGCCTTCAGCATTGATCTCTGCAAATACATGTCCTTTTCTTGAAAATACAGAAGATGGCAACGATCCCTTTGAGCCCATCTGCCGTTATCTGTCTTATTTGGGATGTGTCCTCTTGCAGCCCTGGACTTCTAAGTTGCCAGTGGGTTTTGTTCAGCTTGACCGCCTCCCTGCCTCATCCCTTCAAAATGACTTTTAAGTCTTTCAGAAATCAGATTTACTCTCTAACGTATAAAGATGAGCCGTAATTCTTTTCCAATATTCAGAGGAATGTGGTGATAGCAATTTCAAAATGATTTACCATCAGGGATATTAGTGCCCCGAGACAAAATCCACTCTGAGTGCAACGCCTTGTAACTTTATTAATGTATTGGACACATTAATTATATTAAGCACCAAATAGTATCTGTAGAAGATTTAAGGTGTTGATAATTCAGGCCCCAGCTAAGCATCGGTATCTCTTGGGGCCTCAGATGAGAACCCTTAGAACAAAGAGTAGGCTGCAGTGCTCCTTGCATCCTCTTCTCCCCCTGGCCATACAGAGCCAGCCTTCTCAGAACCACGGTCATGATCACAGACGGCTACAGCAAGGTTGATAACTCCCGGAGTGCCACCTATTTCTCCTGGGTGACCCAGCGATCAGAGCAGGTCATCTCTAGCGTGATTCACAGATGTTCAGATGCCATCTGAGAAGGAAGATGTCAATATTGACAGAGAAGAGTGGAAAGTCTTCCCAAACGTATGACATCTGATCTCTGGAACTGACATTTGGGTGATGTTTGGATGAGAGAGTGCTAAGGAAAGAGGTGCCATGGGTGATGGAGACTGCAGGTCTTGAAGGGAAGCAGTGAGCCCTCGTCACTGTAACCTTCACCTTCCTGTGCCTCACTCTTCTCATCTCTAGAATGGATGCGGTGATAGTACCTATTTCATGTGGGTGCTGGAAGGATTGATAGGGATTGTTGTTGCTATGTGCCATCAAGTTGCTTGTGAGTCATAGTGACCCTATGTACAAGAGCTCTAAATGCTGTTCTATCCTGTGCCAACCTAGCCGTCTCAAACACACTTATTTCCACTGCTCCAGTCACAGAATCGATCCATTTCATCGAGGGTCTTCCTCTCCTGCACCGTCCCACCACCCTCCCAAACATGATGTCCCTCTCCAAGGACCAGTCCCTCCTTGCAACATGGCCAAAGTATGTCATTTGGAGAGAAAAGAGACCCTGAATAAGGAAAGCACTACTGAAAAACACAAATGAAGTGAGAGATATAGCACTCCTTGACCTGAAAACCTACACCACGGAGGTAGTAATCAAAACAGCATGGTACTGGTACAATGGTGGGCACATAGACTAATGGAACAGAATTGAGAGTCCACAAATAGACCCAACTATCTATTGTTACCTGCTGTTCGACAGGGAAATAAAATCCAACAAATGGGGAAATGACAACCTCATCATTAAAAGGTGCTGGCAAAACTGGACCACCAACTTCAGAAAGCTGAAACAGGATTCACACCCAACACCACACACAAAAATCAACCCAAGGTGGACCAGAAACCTGAGAGCAAAGCCCAAATCCACAAAGTTCACCAGAGACAAACTGGGATCAAGCCCAGAGGCCCAGTCCATGGTACAAAGAAACTGTCAAACACAGCCAGAAATGCTCAGTCTGGAGAGGACAAAACTGATGATTGGAACGTCCCAAAGATCAGATCCCTGCACGCACCAAAATCCCTCTCCAACAAAGTGAAAAGAAAACTCGCCGACCAGGAAGAAAAAACCAAAACACTCGGCAGCACCATTTCAGATGAGGGTCCTACCTCAAAAGTCCATAGAATCCTGCAGGGCCTCCACAAAAAAATGATCACATAATCACAAAATGGGCAAAAGATACTGAAAGATCGATCACAGAGGAAGACATACAGATGGCCAACAGACACATGAAGAAATGTTCAAAACCACTAGCAACAAGGAAGACTCAAATCATCATCACAGTGAGATGCCATCTCACTGCAGCCGTGGTGGCAAAATTCAGCAGGACAGCTGCAAGCTATAAATATTACAGAGGATGTGGTGAGACAGGAATTTTCACGCTTTGTTGGTGGGACTGCAAAATGGCACAACCACTCTAAAGGCTGAAGATAGAAACTTCATTTGTTTCCCGTAAAAGCTGGTGTCAGTTGAACTTTTGAGCAAAGGTGGAGGCCTGTTAAAGGGTGTGTCTCCTTTCCCGCCCACTCCCCTCTCCCCCCAGCGCCGCTCCGGCTGCACCCCCGTCCTCAGAGCTTCGGTTCCTGCTCAGCTAGCGTCTCCGTCGTCTCCTTGCCACCATCATGATCATCTACCGGGACCTCATCAGCCACAATGAGCTGTTCTCCGACATCTACAGAATCCAGGAGATCGCGGGCGGACTGTGCCTGGAGGTGGAGGGGAAGATGGTCAGTAGGACGGAGGGTAACATTGATGACTCGCTCATTGGTGGAAACGCCTCTGCTGAAGGCACCGATTGTGAAGGAACCGGAAGCACAATCATCACTGGTGTTGACATCGTCATGAACCATCACTTGCAGGAGACCAGCCTGCAAAAGAAGCCTATGAGAAATACATCAAGGATTCCATGACATCAATCAAAGGCAAACATGAAGCACAGAAACCAGAAAGAGTAAAACCTTTTATGACAGGGGCTGCAGAACAGATCAAGCACATCCTTGCTAATTTCAAATACTACCAGTTCTTTATGGGTGAAAACATGAATCCAGATGGCGTGGTGGCTCTGCTGGACCACCGTGAGGATGGTGTGACTCCAGACATGATGTTCTTTAAGGATGGTTTAGAAATGGAGAAATGGTAACAAATTGGGCATTTCTTTGGATCCATCACCTGTCATCTTATCTGCCTGCTGCTTTTCAGCACCACACCGGGACTGAGGCAAAGGGGACTGAGATACCATCTTGAGCTCTCCCTTTTAATTTTGACCTTCATTTATTTGGAGCGGAGGCATTTTTTTTAAAGGGAAAAAAATGTCATAGGTTGTCTAAAAAGAAAATGCATTTAAACTTTAAAAAAAAGGGCGGGGTGTCTTTAAAATCCTGTAGGGCTCTTGGGCCTATAGCCCTCAGGCAAATTTATTAATTTTAGAATGACCATTTTTTTAAGTGATACAGCAATTGTTTGCCTATTTGCTGTACTGGATAACTTGGAGTTGCTGTTATGCTGAGCACTGTGCCATCGTCCTATCAAATACCATAATGGTTCCCCATCATGGACAAAGTTTGGAGGAGCTTACAGATTGATTCAGCTTGAGAAGCTGAGTGACATCCACTTCCTAAACTAGATCCTTCTGTAAACTCTACAAACTCTCTTAAAAATGTACAGAAATTATGTTAATTATAGAAGAGAGTTCAGGTCTTTTGTGCAAAGCTTACTCTGAGTCATATTCAACTTGACAACACTTAACCACTGCTGAATGAGGCTAGTGCTGTCATATCTGGAGGAACACTCTTCCACGTTGCACGTCACTCTTTATCAATGCACTGTATGCAGTAACCTGGGTTTGCTGTGATGCTGAACCTTGTGCCATGAGGATATCAACTACCACAATGGTTTCTCGTTGTGGACAATGTTTACTGGAGCTCCCAGTTTGTAAAACAGGTTTGAAAGCAAGAGTAGCATCCACTTCCTAAACCACATGCCTCTGGAAACTATAAACTTGGAGAAATGACGATAGTTATGGAAAGGCATTAGGTCTTTTGTTCATAGAGTTGCCATGGGTCGTGCTCGACTCGATGACAATCAATAGATGCACGGTAACAGTGAGCTGTTGTATATTATAGATGGTGAGGATGGTACAGGATAAAGCAGGAGTCCGATCTGATGTTTTAGGGTTTCTGTGAGTTATAGTCGATTGAGCAGCACAGAACAGTGTCAGCCATCAGGTTCATGGGAGACAGACAAGCAGGACCAGTGGGAGAGCTGGGATTGCTGGGCGAGGCAGGCCCTGGCTGACAAGTAAAGATCCCGCAGCCCTCAAGAGTGGCAGAAAGAAATAGCTATGGAGTAGTTGTACGAGAGACAAGATGAAGTGTGTGCCTTCCTCCGGGCTCCCCAAAGTAATGCACAGTAAAAGAGAATAATAGGCAGTATCATATGTCAAATTTGGCATTTCATCATCAGTGGTGTTCTGTAATGAATTATTCAAGGTAGAATTACGCTGCTGATCACCACCATTGAATATGCCTCTCAACACGCCAGGTCCTAAGGGCTTCTAGGGACTCAGAGAGCAGCCACTAACTGTCTAGGCTCCTAACTTAACCATTTCCACCCAAACCCTTGTGTAGCCCCCTGAGACTGGCAGAGGCATTCTGTCCTGTCTGGGAAAGATAGGAGAAGGCCAGAATTGAGTCTTCATCTTAGAAAGGACAGGTTCATTTGTGTTTGAACAGATCAGATCACGTTTGAGTATGTGCCTTGATGTCCCAGGTTGGAACTATGTGATTCGCCCTTGTTCTCTGTCTTCCTGAATCACCTGACACGATTCGTACTTGACGTGATTGGCATAATGAAGTATTACCAGACATGTCACTTCAGACTGGATTTATGTTTTATGAGCTAAAAGGGTCCTTAACTATTTTTGCTGCCATGTTCGAGTGCTATTTACTTTTAATGCTTTTGTAATTTGAAAGCACTCTGCAAAGATACATTTTTGACAGCATTTCATAAGCCAGAATGCCGTAGCCGCAATATTAGGAATAAAACTGTCACTTTCACTTGCATTTTAAGTCAGATTTATGGCTTGCTTTTCATTTGTAACATGGTCTTAGATTGAAAGCAAAATCCCCATTTTATTACTTCTTGCTCAGAGGTTGAAAGAGAAAGGTACTAAATGAAACCGTTTTGTATTAAAAGATCATGGAATCTGGCAGCAAAAGGCCTGGATTAAAATTTTTGCCTTGCTGTTAACTAACTGTAGCATTGAATAAATCCTTGAGTCATTCTTTGAGCTGTGGAGCTGGAGAAGAGTGTTGCCTTATACCATGGGCTGCTAGGAGAACAAACAGGTTTGTCCTGGAGAGGGTGAAGCCAGAATGTTCCCTGGAGTCAAGGATTCTGAAGCTTCGTCTGACATACTTTGGGCATGTTGCAAGGAGGGACTGGTTCTTGGAGAGGGACATCATGTTTGGGAGAATGGAGGGACGGGGCAGGAGAGGAAGACCCTCGATGAGATGGATTGATTCTGTGAGTGGAGTGGTGGGAATGAGTGTGTTGGAGACGGCGAGGTTGGCACAGGATAGAGCAGAGTTTAGAGCTCTTGTACATAGGGTCGCTATGAGTAACAAGCAACTCAACACATAACAACAACAACAATTCTCAGTTCATTTGTGAAATGGGATATATTGATACTATTGCTGAATTGGGAGCATGGGTGGCCTAGTGGGTAAGGAATTGTGCTATCAACTCAGAGGTTGGAAGTTCTGATCTGACAGATGCTCTGTGGGAGAAAGAGGAGCATTCTCTTCCCATACAATTTACAACCTCTGAAAACCCACTGGAGGGTCAGCTATGAGTTGGTTTTGACTCCAGGACAATGAGACGATAATGATTGTTGTGTTACTATCACCTGCACTGATACTCTGCTCTCATGACTCACACCTTAATTTCTTTTGAGCCAAGACGTTTGTAGGCGATATCTTCACCTTGCAGCATCCCAGGCTCAGATGCCATCCTCTGATTCTTCTGGTTTAGACTGCTTGAAGGGCATTTTAGTGGTTTGGTCCATATAGAGTAGTGCTGCTTACCCAGAGGCAGCTTAAATCTACCTGCCCAATCCTGTGCTATCCCCATCATCTCCAAAACACTCGGGTGTATTGTTGAAGCCACCGTGTCAATCCATATCATTGGAGGTCTTCCTCTCCCTTGCTGACCCCTGTCTTTCCAAGCATGATGTCCCTCTCCTAGCTACACACCCAGAGTATGAAAGCTGGAGTGTCACCATCGTTGCCTCCAAGGAGCACTCTGGTTGCAGCCTTTCCATGACATAATCTGTTTGTTCTTTTGGCAGCCCATGGGATATTCAGTACTCTTCCCTAACACCACAACACAAAGGCGTTTCTTCTTCTTCTCTCATCTTTAGTCATTGTCCAGCTCTGATGCAAAGCAGGTGATTGAGAAGGCCTGAATTAAACAGACCGTAGTCTTCAGTAGGATTGTGTATTGCCAAGTGTAGAGAAGAGAAACATGCACTTGGGAAGCTCTAGGCTCTGTGAGTCCGTGGACTGTTCAGTGCTCATTTTCAGCACCACAATGCAGAGGCATCACTCCTTCTTCTGTCATCCTTATTCTAACAATCAGATGCATATGAAACAACTGAACATACCATGACTTTAATCAGGTGCATCTTAGTCTTTAAAGTGATGTCACTGCTCTTAGCACTTTAGAGAGGTCTCTGATAAGAGTGTTTTCTTAGTGAGTCCTGTTTTCTTTCAGTCTTTCTGTATGTCACGATGAGACCTGCTTGATGCCCCCAGAAACTTAGTCCCTCTCCTGGCCAGACACCTGCTGGACGCATACATCTGAACGTTAACATGCTGCTGAAAACCTTGTCTATATCCATCTGAAGTTGTTTTGCCTCTGGTCATTTTCCCCTTGCCACAGATCTTGGTTTAGATCCTCCCTGGTTCTGCACCCAAATCTGGACGGACCATAAACTGCAACCTTAAAGTTTGCTAGTGGTAGATGGGGAAATGGGGGGAGGGGAGTTTGATGGTAACAGAGTGACCCTCCTGGAATTCAGTGTAATTCTTTGATTCTCAGGTCAACCATTTTAAGGTCAGAGCCCTTGAAGTGACGTGACTCAAAGCCTTACTGATACTGTTGCATTCACATGATCTAATCTTTGTTTATGAAAAACTATGCCAGGAAATTAAAAGACATTGCGATGGAAAAGTCTCCTATTAGGGATCTCTCCAAAGTACTGAAGAGCAGTGGTGTCACTCTGGAGACTAAGGTGCACCTGATACAGGCCATGGTCTTTGCAATCACTTGCTATGTGTCAGAGAGTTGGACAATGACTAGGGAGGATAGAAGGACAATTGATGCCTTTGAGCTATGGTACTGGAGAAGAGTATTGAATGTACCATGGACTGCTAGAAAAACAAACAGGTTCATCCTAGAGTAGGCTAAACCAGGCTACTCCTTGGAAGCAAGGGTTCTGAAGCTCTGTCTGACATACTTTGGATATGTTGCAAGGAATGACCAGTCCTTGAAGAGGGACATCATGCTTGGGAGGGTAGAGGGACAGTGCAGGAGACGTAGACCCTCTTTGAGGTGGATTGATTCAGTGAGTAGGGTAATGGAGGTAGGTGTGTTGGAGACAGTGAGATTGGCACAAGATACAGCAGGGTTTAGAGCTGTTGTACATAGAGTCACTATGAGTCACAGGTGACTTGATGGTACATAACAACAACAGCGTGAAATCTTCAACATAGTGAAAGGCTGAAGATCTATTTTTATTTTTAAATCTCTTGAAAGCTTGACCTGGTTTACCTAGATATCACTGACCCTTTTTTTCACCTTCACAAGTCAATTTGATGAGAAAATGACAAATTGCAGTTTAAATCTGTCTTTTCTCTCTATAAAAAGGTATGGATAGTTCTGGTAGCATTCGTACAGTAACTGTTGTTAGGTCCCCTCCCCAGTAAGCTATGAAATGATTAATATATTGGTAGTGCCTTTCTCCAGTAGTTTATCAAATGATTCCATTCACTCTCCAATGATCTCTGAGTTTAGACATGAATTATAGATTTACTTAAGTAGTGGCCATGGTAGAATAGTGGTGAAGTGTTTGACCGCTAACTGAGAGGTCAGTAGTTCGAGCTCACCCATAGCTCCAGAGGAGAAAGATGATAGTCCACTTCTGTGAAATTTTACAGTCTTGGAAATTGTCTGGGTCAGTTCTGCTCTGTCCTTTTGGGCCACTATGAGTCAGAATTGACTTAATGGGAGTGGATTTGTTTTCATTTTGTGTGTTTACTGACTGTTATGTTGAAGAGATCTTGGTCTTTGTTTTATGGGGATCACCATCCTACACAGCTGGCTGTTTTGACCACAGTGGAAATAGAAGTTCAACAATGTGAATCCCCAAGTCCTTTTATTCTAAGTCCCTTTCTCCAATCGCTTACTTTAACAGTGTATTTCCTAACAGTATCTGAGAGTGTTGGAAATCCAGAAAGAAATGATTTATCAAGGAGTTCTTGATTGTGTTAAATGCAGAGTAGTTAGGAATAGAAATCTAATAGCTTCCTTCCTCTTTTTTCCTAATCTCATAGTAACTTCAAATCTCTTGGTAAAATTTGAACAAGCTCCTATGACACACAGAAACAGTAAGCTGTTACCACCCTTTCACGACTGAATTGATTTTTCCCAGTACCATATAAAAATGAATGCAGCAATAAGTCGAATATAATTGCAGAGTTAATTTCCATATGACCTTTGTAGGCACATGGATTAAATCTCAAGTCAAAACACCTGCTATTTTTCTTAATAGTATCTATGTCTAAATCTGTGACAGAGATGATATGTGACCAGGCTGGAGAGTGGTTTTGTACTGTTTACCATAAATTGGAATATAGGATGTCTCATTTTTTGCTGTCATTTATTAAATTTGCTGAATTAAATCTTCCCCAACTCTACCATAGAATAAAATTTTCCCCAGCTTCACCTTCGAATAAATGAGCATGCTTGAGCGTGTACTAGAATGCTGATTATCTCCAATAAAGAGTATTTTTGCCGAGAATAGTGTAACATTAAGTGTCAATGATGGGCTCAGACAGAACCATTGCCATGATGACCAAGAAGGGTTTTGTTTGGTTGTATATGAGGTTGTTGTGAATCTAAATCAATGTAATCAATCCTAACAGCAACAAAGTT
Organism: Elephantulus edwardii; assembly: GCF_000299155.1. Classification (NCBI taxonomy): domain Eukaryota; kingdom Metazoa; phylum Chordata; class Mammalia; order Macroscelidea; family Macroscelididae; genus Elephantulus; species Elephantulus edwardii. The sequence goes on from NW_006399838.1 coordinate 6,625,986, forward strand.
AGGATTTGATCTTTGCGGGGGAGTGTATCTCAACAATTTTCATTCTGTTTCAGTTTTTTTCCTGCAGTTAAGCTCTTAGAGGCTCTTGCAAAGTAGAGACAAATATTCCAGATCTAATAAAAATAGGGTGGTTTGTTGTTTGAGGGTGCTTCTATTAGTATTGACATTTTCACAATGTTAAATCTTCCTTTCCATGAACATGGTCTATTTAATGTCTTTGTTTTATTTCTTTTTAAAATTTTTATTATTTGTGTTTTGGGGTTTTTTTTAAGGAGGGTTTTTCCTATTTTTTTTGTAGGGCAAGCCTCATGTCTACTAAAGATAGTATATACATTAGAAGTTTCTTTTTTAGTGATGTATTTCCCAAAGTAGGATGTTAATCATAGTTGACTTTGAAGACAGTTTACTAGTGCAACAAACAGGAGTAAAAAAGCTTGCACTTTCTTTTTTTAAATTTTACTTTAGGAATGTTATTGATTAGAAACTGAAACTAGGAATAACTTTAATAATATTTTTTGATTTATGATTCAGACCCTTCAAAGGCTCAACATATACTTTGAATATACTAGTTGTGGGATGGGTATTCTATGAAGTAAAATTTAATTAACAGGCTGCCATGTCTTCAACTTTAGGAGAGTCTGTTCATATAGAAAAGAGTGAGAAGTTGTGCACCAGTGTGACTCATGACTCGAGTGAGAAGATGATAGGTTTTTCCTTAGTGTCTACGGAGGGAGAAACCAGACATGGAGGTACAGGGTCACGAGTGTTCTTCTGAAAGAGCCAGAGGAAGTAAGGATGGCATAACCCCTCACTGCCCCAGAGCAGAAAGCAGATAATGAACCCCTAGTCCAATCCTGGTGCCTGTAGACCCCCACCAACAGCAAGAGGTTCTTTAATTCACTGCTGACTCACGATTATGGTACCGTTTTATTTCCTTGTCGAATATCTGTTGGCTATAGATAGCTGGGTCTCTTTCTGGGTTCTCGATTCTGTTCCACTATGGGTCTATGTGCCTGTCGTCATACCAGTACCATGCTGTTTTGATTACTACCCCTGTGTTTTAATTAAGGTCAGGGAGTGCTCTGCCTACCACTTCATTTTTGTTTTTCAGAAGTGCTTTGTTTATATGTGGTCTCTTTCCTCTCCAAATAAATTTGACAGTTTTCTTTTTTATCTCCATGAAAATGAATTTGGTATCTGTATTGGGATTGTGTTGAATATGTAAATTGCTTTTAGTAGGATTGCCATTGTCATAATATTGAGTCTTCCTATCCATGAACAGGGCACATTTTTCCTTTTCTTTAGGTCTTATATTGTGTCTTGCAGAAATGTTCTGTACATTTTTTTGTTTAGGTCTTTTGTATTTCTATTTAGGTTTACTCCCAAGTGTCTCAATTTGTGGTTGTCTTCTAAATGCTTTTTAAAAGAAATACTGCACTATATACATTTGCTGTACAGAGGTAACTCGTGGTGGCGGTGACGCTAAACACTGTGACACTGATGTGTCAAATACAATAACGATTACCCATGGTGGACAGTGTTTGGTGGAGCTCCGAGATTAAAACAAGCTTGGAAGCAGGAGTGGCATCCACTTCCGAAATAGCTTGCCTCTGGAAACTATGAGCTTGGAGAAACAATGAAAGTTATACAAATGTTCAGGTATTTCATTCATAGGGTCGCTATGAGTCACCTATGACTCGACAACACTCATACAGTTGTTTCCTATTTTTTAATATTCAAATCCATAGACTGCTGAATTTCCATAATTACTTAATTAAAAATCATTTACTGACATATAGATCCAGATTGTTGCAATCCCATGTGTGTGTCAGAGTAAAACTGTTCTTTGTGTGGTTTATGACGGCTGACTTTTCAGGAGCGGATCTCTCGGCCTTTCAAGGAACCTCTGGGTAAATGTCATGTATTCAGCTTTGGTTTAGCATCATTGTTGTTGTTGTTGTTGTTGTCATGTACCACTGAGTCAGAATTGTCTCACTGCTGACCCTCCAGCAGCTTTTCAGCAGCTTTTGTTCAGACAGGAGATTACCCATCTTTTTTCTTCAGAGCATGTAGTGGGCTTGAACCACCTGCCTTTGGGCTAGCAGTGCGACACCTTACCCGTTAGACCTCCAGAGCTCCCAGGCTGACTGAGCCTTGTTGTTGTTGTTCTGTGCCGTTGAGTCCCCTGCGACTCATAGCAACCCTGTGTACAAGAGCCGTAAACTCTGCTCTATCCTGCGCCAATCTCACTGTCTCAGACACACCCACTCCCCTTACCCCAGTCACTGAATCAATCCATGTCAATGCGGTTCTTCCTCCTGCACTGTCCCTCCACCCTTCCAAGAATGATGTTCCTCTCCAAGGACCGGTCCCTCCTTGCAGTATGCCCAAAGTATGTCAGACAAAGCTCCAGAATCCTTGTCTCCCAGGAGCAGCCTGGTCTCACCCCCTCTAGGATGAACCTCTTTCTTCTCCTAGCAGTCCATGGTATATTCAGTACTCTTCTCCAGCACCACACAGGCATCAGTTCTCTTTCTCTTATTCCTAGTCACTGTCCAGCTCTCTGATGCATAACATGCAATTGCTGAAGATTATGGCCTGGATCAGGTGCACCTTAGTCTCCCTAGAGTACGTGAATAATTTTCACCTCAAAATTCTCCACTAAATTAATAAACTATGGTGGTGTTTGCATTAAATTACTACCATTTAATGGCTTAGTAATCTAAAGATGTATTTGCTATTTAGAAATTCCTGAAATAGTCTAAGGTATATTTACTATTAAATATGAAAATACTGAATTTATTTAGTATTTCCACTTCCATAATAGCTTGCCTCCAGAAACCCTCTGAACCTGGAGAGAGGATGAGAGACACCCAAGCGTCGAGAACTCTCCTTCACAGGGTCGCTATGAGTCGCCTGCGACTCGACGGCACTTAACAACAACAACAACATATTTAGTATTACAGTAATCAAAAGGTCCCATCATTTTCCTTTGATGAATACCATTCTGATTTTCTTACTGTCCTTCCTGAAGACAAGAAGCCACCGATGAAATAAACCAAGAATGTGACTATGACTGCCTGGTTACTAAAGAACCGCATGTTGATGGTCATCTTTTGGAAACTGGCCAAGTCCTGACAGTCTTGGTGATTGAAACCAAGTCCTGGCAATCGAGGCTTAAGTTACACTTGATATTTTTAGATTCGGTGTCCTCAGATGACATTGGCTTTTGAGTGTTTGACCAGATGGCTCCACCTGTCCCACAGCTGGACTTGAGGGGGAGCGCGAAGGAAAGGTGGTGCTTGAAGCTTTCGTGGGTGCAGCCTTCACTGACATTGTGCATGCAGCCTTTGATGACCGAGGACTGAGACTTAATGAAGAGATGCTAGTCCCATCTTTTCATGTTTCTGTCAGAGAGAGCATATTAAATGTTCTCCTTGGTTCAAAATGTGTAGCTTCTTTTCAGATTATTACCTGCTAGCTGGGCCTGTAGATTTCTGAATGTTATTTGTACCATCAGATTGGAACTGACTCACAGCTGACCCCCCACCCACTCAGTCATTTTCAGAGGCAGATGGGCAGTGACAGGAGAGTGTAATTTGGAGATTCAGTCACTTCTGCCTGTGCCCTCCAGTTTTTTAATACCCGCTTGCTATATTGCAATAAAATCATCACATAAATGTTTACATAAATAAATCTTCCTAGGAAAAAAAGGTATTTTGTTTGATCAGCTTATATTCTGATTTGCCCAGTCAGAATATATGCTGATCAAACAAAATATACTTTTTTCTAGGAATATTTCTTTCCCTTTAGACAATATTTGTTGTGTACTGTCAAGTAAAAACTGACTCGTGGCTGACCCTCAAATAGGTTTTCTGAGACAGTTAATTGTATGGGAAGAGAGTGACCATCTGTCTCCCAAGGAGCAGCAGGTGGAATCAAACCACATACCCTGGTGTTAGCAGCTTGCTTCCTTACTACTAAGCCACCAGAGCTCCCTTTAGACTATTTATTTATTTAGGAGAATTTAAGTAGAAGAGAGAGGGAGAGGGAGGGAAATAAAGGGGGAGAGAGGGAGGGAGCATGAAGGAGAGAGAAAGGGAAAGAGAGAAATACCTTAATATCTTACTTGGTTTAAATAACAAGCAAGACCAATACAATAAAGGAAAGTAAAATTCAAAACTCAAACTCATGGCTTTCAAGTCAGACAGCATTCTTTTTTTTTTAATTTTTATTGTATTATTTTTATGTGTACCGCCAAATCAGATCTGACTGGTCCAGGAGGAGATTACCCCCTCCTTCTCCAGCAGAGCATCTGGTGGAAGACAGCATTCTTAACTGAATCTCCAAGTGGGTTTTCGGAAGCTGTACATCTCACAGGGGGAAACTTTATCTTTTTCCCAGAAAGCTACTGGTGGATTCAGACCCCCAGAAAGGCACTGCCTGTGAGTGGACAGTGCAAATCTCTATAAACTTTGCCACAGAGCCATAAACAGGGTCTGTTTAAAACAAAAAACAAACCCAAAAATTCTTGATTTTTCTGAGCTTCATTTTCCTTGTATAATAGCACTCTGTTAGGGTTGCTATGATTATAAGATGTTACTAATTTTTTTTTTCAATAGAAGAGAGCGACTTTAGAAGGTGTTTCTACAAGGAGACTGTAAATTTATTCACAAAGCGTGTACTAATTGAGTATCCACTTTACAGGCATTGATCTGGCAACTGAAAATAGAGTCGTAAACAAGACAGACATCTCTGCCCTCAGGATAGATGCTTCTCTTGTGTGAGGTGCCCAAAACCCAAGATAAAGAAATAAACATATCATTTGTTAGATGATAAAAGTGGGGAGGGAAGATCATATGAATTGGGCCAGCCTTTTGGTTTTAGAGACAGTGGCCAGAGAAGGCTGCTTGGAGAAAGTGGCGCTGAGCCCAAAGGAAGGGAGTGAACAAGCAAGCCGAAGGAAGATTCCCCCTACTTCTAACTTACTTCCTTGTTATGTCACGTTTTGTGTTTCTTACAATTTTGAAACAGTTCTCAGGTAGCGCCTCTGATGATCTGGACCCCAAGCGTAGCTGTGGCTGAACCCAGAGTTTCCTCTGTGGATCACCAGTACCCCAGATGATATGCTGGACAAACAATGAACAAGTCATTGTGCTTGAGTTTCAGCCAGCTCGCAACTGACCCTCCAGAGGCTGTAAATCACTCGGGAGGAGATTGCTCATCTTCTCCTGTGCAAATGTTCTAGAAGCCCTGCTTATACAGGTAGGCTGCATGAGGGGCTGTGGCTGTCTGGCCATAGGACACCCTCGCCTCTTGGTCTGTGGCCTCTCATTCTGGCCATGGAGGGTCAGGGCAACGTCAGAACAGCAGGAGTTTGCAGGCAGGCAAGGATAGGTCAAGTGAGGGCTGGAAGGTGCTAAGAGGTCAGGCAGTGGAGGTAAAGGAGGGGCCTCTGTGGGTCTGTGGGGTCCGGATAAATGAAAGATGAGCCCGGGTCCCTGCCAGGGTGGGTTCCAGGAATGGGTGGATGGTTGTTTATATGCAGCCACCACCTCCTTGAATGCCTTCAGACCCCGTGGACATGGAGAAGGCTTGATGGCAGTGGGGAGACCTAGGATACACCTGGGGTGCTTGTTGGGTGATGCGCAAATTGAGGGGCTGAAAGCCTGGAGCACAAGACATTCCTGGTCTTCCTCTCTCACATAGCAGCAATTTGACATAATGACAAGCCATGTCAGGAGGTGAGGAGAGTGTGGGCAGATCCCCAAGACATGTTCGAGGAAAGGGAGAAGCCACTGTGGTTGGAGTGAGATGACCCGGACTAGGAAAGCATAGGAGGAGACTAGCTGAGACGTCACACTGCATAGTAACATTAACCACAGGCAAAATCATCACTTACCCTGGCACAAGTGTTTGCATATATTAAGTTAAGCCTCACCACCTAGTGGGTTAGTTCTTTTCTGTTTCACAGATAAGGAAAGCAGGGATCAAAAGTAGTTGTCAACACTACATATAGAGCCTCACCCCTTTCCCCTTCACCCCTGCCCAGCCAGACCCTCAGATCCCTGAGCCTCCTTGAAGAGGCAAAATCCTGCTTGAGAAGATACGGTTGCTACAGAGGTCAGCGAGACGGCCTCATTGCCCTTCTCAGAGCTCTGCTGCGTGAGGGAGGCGGTCAGGCTAGGCCGGAGGCAGGAAGAAGTGGCAGGAGAGGAGAATTTCACTGGAGTCAGGGAAACCTCATCTTCCGCAGGAGGAAGCTACCTGACAGGTCACAGTCGGATTGCTAAATTTAGCCACAAGTCAGTGCGTTTATGAGCCAGGCAGCACTCCTTCCATTCAGGCCTGGCTAGAGCTCGGGGCATGTCATCTTCACTTAGGAGAGCCCTCCTTCTTCTTTGGACTGTCATCACATTTTACCTCC
>NW_006399838.1:6632632-6639631 GCF_000299155.1 Elephantulus edwardii
CTCCCCTCCCCTCTCCTCCCTTCTCCTCCCCTACCCTGGGGCTGCTCACCACAGTACCCTCAACATTATGGTATTGGAGGGAGGGTGTGGGTTCCTCCAGGTCAAACACCAGTGTCCCACCAAGCAGCTTCCCAGGGAGGGATTTGTTTGCTGACAAATTGCCCTGGACACCTGATGGCCAGAGCTCTGAGAGAGTGTGAATATGTAAGAGCCTCCCTGCCTTGATGAACCAGCTCTTCACTCTTCATATGTCCTTTTTGTCCTCTGACCTTTCTACCCAAATGGCAAGAGCAGGCAGGTTCTCTGAGGTGCTGACACAGAAGGCATCTGCTGGAGGAAGAGGGGATTTTCAGCTTTCGCCAAATTCTGTGTATTGTGCTCTTGCAGGTAGACCAGTTAATACGCTACCCTCTTCTCTCTTTGGATGCTGTTTTTGTTCTTGTTCAGTGCCGGTTAGTCGAATGCAACCCTATGACCAATAGGCCTGAACCCTCTCCTGTCCTGAGCCCATCACATCAGTCACTGCCTCGGTCCACCTGGTTGAGGGTCTTCCTCTCCTTCACCGCATCTGCCTTTCCGAGCATTACGTCCCTCTCCAAGGAATAGGCCCTCCTGGCAACGTGTCTGAAGTATAAGGGGTGGAGTTTTACCATCTTTACCTCCAAGGAGCATTCTGACTGCACTTTGCCCAAGATGTACTTGCAGTAGGGAATTCATATGTAGATATTCTTAATTGACCATTTCCAAAAAGTTGAGTTTTGTAATCCTAATTGATGGAGAATATCTGTCACTGAACTAGTCCAATATGTTCTGTAAGCATATGAATTACATCTCAACATCAAATAAGAAAATCTTCACTACTCAGCCAATAGGCAGCATCATAATGGAGAAAAGATGAAGGTTGCAAATGGGCAAATCTTCCTTGAATCCATAGCCAGCACTCTTGGTAGCGGCAGTTAGATCAGAAGATGTGTTGCCTTGGGGAAATCTGACTGGGAAGGACCTCTCTATAGTGGAAGGAGCCGTGATGTTGGCTTATATACTAAGATGTGCCAGATTCAAGCCGTGATCTTTTCAGTTACTTGCTATGTGTCTGAAGGGAAGACAGTGAATAAGGATGACAGAAGAACAATCAGCGCCTTTGAGTTGTGGGACTGGAGAAGAGTACTGAACATCCCGTGGACTGCCAAGAGAACAAACAAGTATGTCTTGGAGAGGGTAAAACCAGGCTGCTCCTTAAACATGAGGATTTGAAGCTTCATCTTACATACTTCGGGCATGTTGTTAGAAGGGACCAGTCGTTGGAAAAAAATAATACTTGTAAAGATGGTGGGTCAGAGATAGAGAGGAAGACTCGAGGGAGCTGGGTTGACACAGTGTCTGTAACATTTTGCTCAGGAATGCCAGAGATGGTGAGGATGGCACAGGATAGGGCAAAGTTCTGAACTTTCATCGCCATGAGTCTTCCTCTCCAACACCTAACAATAATAACATCATAAGCATAATGTTAGTCATCTTTTTTCCCCAAAAAACATACTAACCTCTGTTTATTCAGAAATAGATTGCTCACGGCAACTGCAAGATTCCTGCCTTTCTTCAAATCATTCAAATCAGTCTATCTGATTGAACTTCTCTGATGCCTACTAAACTGAAAGAATGAAATTCTAATTCTAATCTATTCCGTTCATCCTGTTCTTTGACTTTGAGAACTAGAGAGGGTCTCAGAAATTAAAGGACACAGTCAGTCCTTTGGACTGTGACGTCTGTCCAAGAACTCACAATACCACCTACACTCTTCCCAGTGCCACCTGTATTTTTGGCCTATTGGCCGGTCATGTGGGGGTTTGCCACTGCCGGCTTCACTGCCAGCTTTGGGAAACCATCCACAAGCTTGGCCCACCAAGACTCCCAGACTTGGGACAGGACGGTTCCATTACTGCTTCTTGTTGTTGTTGTTGTTACGTGCCATCAAGTCAAGCGCGCTTCATAGTGACCCTGTAATCAGCTGGCACGAACTGTGCCCTGTCCTGTGCCATGCTCATATCTGACACATCGAGCCCATTGTTGAAGTCCTCGTGTCAGTCCATTTCGTTGGGGGTCTTTTTCTCTCTCACTGACCCTCCATGTCTTCAAGCATGATGTCCCTGTCCATGTCTGCCTACATGCCCAAAGTATGAAAGAGGAAACTTTGCCGTTCTTGGCTCCAAGGAGCACTCTGGCTGCACCTTCTCCGTGATAATCTGTCTGTTCTTTTGACAGACCATGGGGTATACAGCGCTCTTCTCTAGCACCACAACTCAAAGGCATCAATTCTTCTTCTGTTGTCCTTATTCATTGTCCAGATCTCTGCTGTGATTGAGTGATTGAACAAACCATGGCCTGAATCAGGCACACCTTAATCTTTAAACTGACACCACTGCTCATTGGCATCTTGGAGAGGATCCTGACAGCCGACTTACCCAATGCAGTTCATCTCCTGATGGCTTGACCACTGGTATGAAGGATGGTGATTGTTGACCTAAGCAGGATGAAATCATTGATGGCTTCTAGCCATTCTCCATCTGTCATAATGTTGTCTTTTGGTCCTATGGTGAGGACCTTTGTTTCCTTGATGTTGAGATGTGATGCATATAGATAGCTATGTGGTTGTGTTGTTGATTGCCTTCGAGTTGAGCATGACTCATAGCGACCCTATGAACAAAAGGCCTGAAGCCCCTCTAGAACCATCGACATTTATCAAAGTTCATAGAGTTTCCGCAGGCATGTTGTTTAGGAAGTAGATGCCAACAGCTATAGTCTTGGATCTTCTGCAGCAAGCGTTTCGTATCCCTCTGTTTCAGCAAGCAAAGTTGTGTCGTCTGCGTAACATAGGCTGTGCAGGAGTCTTCCTCCAACCCTGATGCCACAGTGCTGCTTGAACCCTGTCAGTTCACTAGAATCACTCTGGGAGTTCTGGTATCAAAGTCTGTGGGCAGTAGCACCACTAACCTCAGGGCTGTCCCACCAGCGGCTCCTCACGAGAGAGATGGACTGTCCTCTCGTGATTTATAGGTGAGGAAACCTGAGTGGAGTCAGCGATGAGTCGAGCATTGAGTTTGAGTTTTGAGAACTACTCACAGAACTGAGGAAAACACTATACTTACAATTACAGGTTTATTATAATAGATAAAATTGATACCAACGTATAGACAATTTGAATAGTTTTTTAGCATAAAATACGCTTTTAAAAAATAATCAGCACATAAATTCTTTATGGAAGAGAAGCATTGGATGGAAGCTTCCACTGTAGCCCTTTTTGCTGGAGAATCATGACTCTAGTAAGTGGCTCACTAAATTTTTTCCATCACATGCGCTCCTGTTCAAGGCAGGCTTATTGGAATTGATTTTTGTGTCACGGATTCAGTGAGGACATGAACGTATCCCTTTCATGACGAGTCTTTTTCTCCATATTACATTCGATTTGGTGGGCCCTAATTATATTCCAGCACTTCCCCTGCTGGCATTTCTTTTGTTTTAATTATGATTTCTGGAGGCTTTCAGCCACTGTGGGAGAGAGTTTATTCATCAGCAGCTCTGATTAAGAGTCGGTTGGGTCCCCATTCATGTCCCGACACCCCAAGGGTGTGAGCTGGGAACACGGTGGTTCTTTCCTTTTGTTTTCATTTTGTTCTCTCGCATTTGAAACTCGTCCCGTCCGTCCTCTCCCTGCACAGTGGCCGGATCTGGAGAACTTGCAGTCCCGGCTGCCACATCCTCTGTGCTATTAAGTGGCTGAGACGGCGCTGTGGAGTGGACTGGCTTCCTGTCGGAGCCGTAAATAAGGTGAAATGAAAAGCAGCATTGACTTTTTGTTATTATTTTTGTTATTTATCTCCATGTGTGTCCCCCCGCCCATGTTGCCTGGTGACAGTGTGCCAGCTTCTACCCACCTCCCACCACGTGGCTGTAAATTTCAGACAATGGAGGGCCAGTGTCTGGGCATAATTGGCAAACGTGTGCAGGGCCAGGGGAGATGACATAATCTGTCTTCTTAATCTGCACAGGGGAAGTGGGAAGGAGTGGGCAAAGGGTCTGCCAGAGGTCATTAGAAGAAGACAGAGTTGCCTCGTAAAGCAGTCCACAGAGAGAGGAATTATTGATTTCAGATCTAAAAAGTGAACGCTCCTCGACAAAACAGTAGCATCTGCCAGGCCCACTGGCCTCGAGTTAATCTTCTCTCTGGAGAAAAGGAGGCCGACAAGGAGGGACTTCCACTTAGCAGAGAGGTATTTGAGGTCTGGGCACAACTCTTGTCTTTCTTTCTGACCCTTTCCCTCAGGTTGTGGTGGTTGTTATTATTATGTGCTGTCGAGTCGCCTCATAGTGACCCTATGTACCTCAGCCCTAAACCCTGCTCTATCCTGTGTCAACCTCACTGTCAAGCGGAGGGATTGACAGCGGATAGCAGTGCGGTGCAGAGCCGTTGCTTGGGAACTGTCCTGTGTCAGTGCCTTGCCACATCTCTGCCACAGAGGCTTGTGTGCAGTCATGACTGATCACAGCTGTGCAGATACAGACAGAGAACAGGGTGTTGAACGAGATTGACTGGTTGACACACGAGTGTCAAGGAAAAAGTGTTGCTGACATGAAAAAAAAAATAATATTTTTTTCTACTAATTTGCAAAATTCAAATACAAATTTGAACAAATTCTTTCCATTTCCCTCACTGCCCCCCCCTCCCAACAAATTGTACAACCCAATGATTAACATCCCCTCCCTTCCTCCTGCACATCCACATCCCTCTGCTTCCAGCCTCTCCCACCCCTCCTGGATCCTTATACTCATTCTACAGTAATGGCTTTATACAATATTTATCCTTGTGGGACTGAGTCAGTTCACTCAGCATAATGCTCTCCAGTCCCTCCCAAGTATCATTCATGTGTTTTGTGTTTCATGCGTGTACTTTGTGTTTCATGCGTGTACTTTGTGTTTCATGCGTGTACTTTGTGTTGTATACACCCTTCCATTTATCCTGTATTTCATTCATCTGTAGTGTGGAGGTTTCCCCCTTTCAGTCACCTTACTTATCCCTACATTTGTGAAAGCGTGTAAGCCGGCTGCTTCAGTCCTCAAGCCCTGATAGCCCTCTTTTCGATAGCCAGTCACTGATTTGCTCATCCCTCTTCAACCAGTTCTCCAAAGAAGCAAGCATGTCCCTTTTGCTGAAGAATCCTCTACTCAAGTTGAAAACTTGGAACAGCTGCAGCGTCCACAAGTCCCGTCCCATCCAGAGCAAACTGTCAGGTGGCAGCGGTCAGCCCTCGCTCAGGCCACAGAACGTCCTCTCTTCATCTGGTTGGGTTCTAGTCAGCTCGTCACCACAGCTGGGTTCACACAGGCATCAGCTCAAGGTCCACACTTCTCCCTGCGTTCCAGGTCTGCTGGTCTCCTCATTCAGCCCCAGCTTCCACATCGAGTCAAGTCAACAAGCAGGTCAAGCAGCAAGGTGTCCTCACGTCTCCCTGCTTCTCAAGCCAACACATTCCCTGATCATCTTGACCTGCTCAGGGGGCAGCGCTGAAGGGACACGTCTGAGCCCAGCCTGTTCCTCCATTGTTGACTCCTTTTCTTTTCAAAATATGATTTTGGAAAATAAATCACCAGGCCTTTCTTCCTAGTCTTAGTTCCTAGGGTTCCTAACGTTTGTCTGTAAGTTGGAGTGAAGCTCATTTAACATCGTAGCACCATGCAGGCCTCCACTGACAGGCGGGTGGTGTCCGTGTGAGATGCGTTGACTGTGTGATGAAACAGTAAGATGACAATTCTACCCCTGAACTACCAAGACCTCATTTGTTGTTGTGTCATATTGAGTCAACTCTGACTCACCGTGACCCTGTGAGTAAGAGATTGGGACCTTGTCCTATCTGGTGTCATCTCAGGATCTCTGAAATGCTCCAGCCGTCATTCTGCCAAGCCATCATAAGGAAAAGAAATGCCTCATCTAACCCAAGGGAAGCCCCGGGAGTGAGCGTGGGCCCAGTGTATGTTTTGAGTCTTCACGTTCCCTGATCTTAAGGATACTTAGAATCGTTTTTGAATAATATCTAGTCTACGTCTTTGCCTCAAGACGTGTTGTATCAAAACAAGGTGGCGGTGAAGGTGGCGGTGAAGGTGGTGGTGGTGGAGGTGGTGGTGATGGTGGTGGAAGTGGTGGTGGTGGTGGTGGTGATGATGGTGGTGGAAGCGGTGGTGATGGTGGTGGAAGTGGTGGTGATGGTGGAAGTGGTGGTGATGGTGGTGGTGGTGGTCGTGGTGGTGATGGTGGAAGTGGTGGTGATGGTGATGGTGGTGGAAGTGGTGGTGATGGTGGTGGAAGTGGTGGTGATGGTGGTCGTGGTGGTGGTGATGGTGGTGGTCGTGGTGGTGGTGGTGGTGGTGGTCGTGGTAGTGGTGGTGGTGGTCGTGGTGGTGGTGGTGGTTCATTGCCTTCAAGTAGAGCGAGACTAACTCATAGCGACCCTACAAACAAAAGGCTTGAAGCCCCTCTACAACTAACGACATTTATCAAAGTTCATAGAGTTTTCAGAGGCGTGTTGTTCAGGAAGTGGATGCCACTCCTACTTCCAAATAAAAGAAGATACTGGAGCATTTAATCTTTTCCTTCTTTGAAGACTTCTCCCCGATTTATATGATTCCTTATCCTTACCTCCAGCAGTACCTAGCACCTGATGTCCTGTCATTGTTGCTTGCCATCAAGTCAGAGCTGACCCCCCAGCTGATCCTTCAACAGGTTTTCAGAGGCTTAAAATTGCTTCAGAGGATAGTGTCCCTCTTTCTCCAAGGAAAAGCAAGGTAGCATTCCTGAAGATCTGCAGTAGACATAATAACAAGCTTTGGTCTTAACCTGTGAGTAGAAAAATCACAGTTCACATTGTTGTTGTTGTTATGTGCTGTCGAGTAACTTGCAACTCATAGCGACCCTATGTATGACAGCCCTAAACTCTGCTCTATCCTGTGCCA
>NW_006399838.1:6639989-6646404 GCF_000299155.1 Elephantulus edwardii
AGGCATCCATTCTCCTTCTATCCTCCTTAGTCATTGTCCAACTCTCTGATCCATAATAAGTGATTGCAAAGACCATGCATGGCCTGTATCAGACGCATCTTAGTCTCCAGAGAGACACCATTGCTCTTCAGTACTTTGGAGAGGTCCCTAACAGCAAACTTTCCCATTGCAATATGTCTCTGAGGTAGCATTTTAACCAATTTCCAATTTCCCTTATCTGTAGACAGAGAAAATATATTGTTCTCTATCTTTAAAACTACTTCATCCATTAAATCCATCTTCCCATCTCTTGCTGCATAATGCGTCATGATCGTAATTTCTTCTTCTAAGCTCCACTCCGTCAGGTCTGGTATATTCGTTGGGTCTAGTTGTGAGGATGTGCTGGGAACTCTATATGGGAATGTGGGTGGTGTTGATTGAGGACCTTCATGAAATCCCCCAAATCTCAATTCCATCATTGTGTCCCTCCTTTAATAAACAGAGGGTCCCTGCATTGCAAAGTGCTGTGTCAGGGCCAACAGAAGTATGTGCCTGGTCCACTCCCAACTCTTGTTGATTTGTCCTCCTGAATATCTCAATCCTGTTCAAGTCTCACTCTCCTCATTCCATCCGTATCATGATCAGGCCAAGTCGCCATCATCCCTCCAGTGAATGACCGAGTGGCTTGGGATTCTTCCAGCATCTTTACTGATATTCTCTACTCTTTACCTGCCCTGCGAGTGATCTTTTTAAAATGCTAGCATGGTGGTTTTACACCCTTGCTTTGAACCCTTCCGTGGCCACCCGCTGATCTTAGAATGATAACATGACTCTTCACAATGCCCTGGGCTCATACACAACTCCCTTCACTAATCCAAGTGTATTAATAATCATAGCACAGGACCTTTGAACATACTGTTACTGTTGTCTGAATTGTAGCTCTCAACTCTTGGCCTGGTTTATTCTGTTCATTCAGGCCAGAGTATTTATAAAGTCTTTTACTTTAGTTTGGGTAGGAAATATGTTTTTCATTCCTACTGAGAATGCGCTTACTGATAGATAAGTTAAATGATAGATAGTGTTTGAGGTTCTTATGTAGGTCAGTAAGTTAGTTGGGAAGTAGGTCGGTAGGTAGGTTGAGTGAATGAGTGTTGAGTTAGTTCGCTCTCACAATCAGACGTTCTATATCAGAGATCTGGACAGTGACTAAGGATGACAGAAGAATCAATGCCATTGGGTAATGGGGGTGCTGGAGAAGAGTGTTGACCATTCCATGGACGGCCAAGATGAACAGAGAGGTATATCCTGGAGAAGGTGAAACCCAGTTGCTCCTTGGGGGCAAGGATTTTGAAGCTCTAGCTCACCTCTGTTGGGCATGTGGCCAGGAGGAAAGAGTCCTTGGAGAAGGACATCATGCTTGGCAGGGTGAAGTGGACAGCACAGAAGATGAAGACCCTGGATGAGATGAATTGACACACTAACCGGGGTAGTCAGGGTAGGTGTGTCAGAGACAGCGAGACTGGCTCACTTTGGGACTGTTTCAGAGCGGCTGTACATGGGGTTGCTGTGAGTCACAGGCGACTTGATGGCGCATAACAACAACTCTAAAGCAGAATCTGGTGAGGGATTAAAGATGGTCTGTTTAGCAGAGGAAGGAGCTGAATGTCAATGCAAGGAGGTCTTAGCCAATTCCAGAAGCAGTTCTGTGGCTGGACTGGCCTTTTAAAAAGGCCCCATTTGATATAAGGGGACTACTAGAACTTTTTAATTTTTTCCCTCCTGTTTCAACCCAGTCACTAAATGCTGGGTACTGCCAGATAGGAGACATTACCCTAGACAGGACACATGACCGTGGCTGAGGCAGCTCTCTGACCAGAATCAATTCCTGGACCTCTGTTCGTCATCCGCACTTGCAGCAGCCTGAATACCCCAATCTGGGTGACACATCATGGCCTCCACCACAGCCCATCCTTATGAAGCTCCTCAGATAAACTTCTCTTGCTTGATACATCCTAGAAGAAGCTAAAAGGACGGAGCCCTCAACTCAAGTTTCATTGGGAAGTAGTTAGCCTCTGGAGTTTGGAATAAGAATGTCTATGTGAATGTGACTGAAACTCAGGATGTCAACGAGCTTGCCTTCATGGTAAGCCCAACTTCTAGACGAGAATACAGAGACCTCAGCATTGCAAGGCAATACTCATGCACAATCTCGGGATTTAATCTCCCTTCCCTTGTGATGTTCGCACTATGCCATCAGTTGATGGTTACTCATTCTTGGCTTTTCATTGCCTTTATCTCGTACATCAGCCATACTTGGCATGAGCCATTCAATTCCACTTTTATAAATTACATTTCCCTGGACCTTTCTAAAGCCCGACACACTGTGCCCTATTCCAGTTTTCCAGTAGTGAACACTGAGTAGTTGGATCACTGCATGGCGCCAGGAGCTGCCCAGGGGCCATGATGGAGACCTAGACACCTAATTTGAGTCTGGTTTCTCACACCGTTCCTGACATGGGGTCAGGATGTTCTGTGAGTAGACACTGCGTGGACGTTTATACCAAGAATTTTCTTGGAGAGTGTTCTCAGCATCGACGCATGAGAAGGAATCTGGACAGAAAAAGGGGCTTTAACTGAAGTCCTTTCTCAGCAAAGCCTCAAGTGTCCAAACAGAAGTCAGGAGCTGAGATGACCCTTCCGAATGGTCCTGTTTCAAGATGAGGCTACGACGTTCAGGGAGGTAACTCCTGAATTGAAGTCATTGCCTAGAGAGGAACTCAGGTGAGAGCTGCCAGCCTTGAAGTCGCTGAGGAGAAAGTCTGGGTGTCACTATCTAACATCAGTGATTGGTATCAATGATAGACCCCTGTATAGATTGATAGTTGAATGTAACTTGAAACAGTGGAATCATAGAACAATACCTGCCGCTACTATACGTTAGATGTTCTAGTGTTTTGTGTTTTGGTGTTGGGTTCCCCCCCCCCCTTATTCACTTTGATTACCCCCTTCCCTCGATTCTTTTGAGTTACCTTTTGAAAATCAGCATTTGCTGGCTGTGATCAGTGGGTTTAATATAGGTTAGTGTAGAAACAAAAGGTGGGGCTCTCAGCTGCAATTGGGAAGCTTGAGAAGACATCGTTAGTAAAGGCAAAATATCAAGAGTAGGGTGGCCGAGTGGTAAGGAGTTCTGCTGCCAACCCAAAGGCAGGCCAGTAGTTCAAATCCACAGACTGCTCTGTGGGGAAAGACAGACCTGTGCAAATTATGGCCTCTGAAAACCCACTAGAGGGTCAGTTATGAGTTGCCTCTAAATTGACAATACATATAAACAATAACATGCACCGTAACATAAAAAGGGAAGTGAACCTCTTACCGTGTGTGTGTGTGTGACATCTTTGTTGACAGTGGATGGTGATGGGTCTCCATTTCCACCCCTGCTTTGCTGAGGCACTCGGACAGTTTACACATTTATTTCCATGACCTAGAAAAGAACGTCCTTTCTCTCCCAGGCTAGCCTCAGGCCAGCTGCTCTAAAGTCTTCTTGCTGAACCTTAGGAAATAATAGGAGAGTAGAGCTGCGGCTTGCACGGCTATTTCAGATAAAATCGTTGTTTCCTTTTGCAATCATTAAAGGGCGGAAATAAAAGGAGGAGTAAAATACCGTAATGCTTGATTGATTTGGATTTCACCTTGATGCTGAATTATTCTTCATGGAACATGAATCAGCACAATTCTCTCAAAAGGGAGACGGCGTGGCCAGTTTTAAAAAGAGGACAGACCATGCCGATAAGTGTTGGGGGTCAGGCAGCACTGATAATCCCAAGGCCAGCATTAAGTTGAATGTCTTCCTTATGATTTCTAGACTGGCTTGATATGGTTTGGGGCATGATCTGATATTAGACTTTAGGTCCTGATGAGTTTTGGGTTTTTTCCTAAATTTTGTTTTCTTCAATGAATTTTTGTTATTGGTGACTATTTCAGTAGGAAAAAAAAAATCACAGCTCATTCATTCATTTATCAAGAAATGACTCAGCAACTATAATCCTATGAGATGCTGCCTTTAATTTTTTGTGGCAAAATACCTAAGAAGGAATTTTTAAAATCATCTTCCACATTCCTTTGTTGTGTTTTAGAAGGTTATTGTTTTAATTTCTGAATTCCATCGCAGTTTCGTAGTTTAATTTGTAAATTCCAAATCTAGGTGGTATCTATACACCTATTTTAATGTTTTTATAAGTAGACATAAATTGAAATTGAAAGCAATATTACCTTTTCATTCAAATGTGTTTCTGTCATGATGAGGTCCCATCTTATCCCCAACCTTCTGATATATACGTACAAACAATTCTACAAATGTAACCCTATGGGTATGAAGTTGCCCTGCAACCCAAAGGCTGGTGGTTCGAATCCACCAGCTACTCCATAATGGAAAGATGAACTGTCTCCTGCTGTGGGAGCTACAGCCTCTGGAAGTCCACAGTCAGTGGGGAGTTTGCTTCTCCTCAGGCACATGTGACACGTGAAGAGGGAGCACTGGGGGCCTGGTGTGTTCTGGTGGTGTGCTGCCAACCCAAAGGCAGGCAGATCGAATCCTCCAGTGACCCTTCGAGAGAAAAACGGGCCGTCTCCTCCCATGCAGGTCACAGCCTCCAGTTGCTTATGGGAAGGTCAGCAATGCTTTGGTTCCAATTCAGTGGCAGTGAGCTTGTGTTTGTGGTTTTCTTTTGTGCTTTGTGGTTTTTTTATTTAGTTTAAGGTGAAAATGAGTTGAGCAATTCAATGTTAAACCCAAGCTGAGTAAAATAGGAAAAGAAGATTTGCTTAAAGTTTTCTTTTAAAATTTTAATTATAAGAGTTTCTAATTTTGGGATTGATTGACAGAAGCAGGATAGAGGGGAGAGGCTTTAATTAACGGTGAGATTTTGACCCCATCTCTGAAAGGAGGAGATGGGGTAAGGCACCCCAGGGAGCTCTTCCCATCCATTTGTTGGGGTTTTATGAAGTTGTCTCTTCAAGCTCTGACTTGGCAATGACGGTGCCCCAGGTTCCCAGTGATCTTTAAGTCAGCTGACTGCCCGCCGTTCCTCCAAGATGCCAGTAGTCTGGATCCTAATTTGCTTGGACGTCTCTCGTGCTGTAAAAGGCCAGGCAGCTCCCTGCGACTCCCTGATCAAAGATTGTCAGCTCATCATCCTTCCTGTTTCAGAGCTCTCTGTCTGAGCCTGAGTCGAGACCGTGCACTCTCCTGCCTTGTGAGTCTCATTTGAAGCCCGCACTGCCCTCTGAAGTTGGGTTATTCAGTCATCTGTCAGGCCCACTGAGAAAGGTTATTGCAATTTGGAGTGAAATTTAAAATGGGGGGAACATAAGTTCTTTTCCCCCCCATTGTTACCTTAAGTGACGTGAGATTGATTATTTAAAACAAAACAAAACAAACAAAACAAACCAAAAACTTACACACAGATTTAATAATTCTTGAATGATTACCATGGATTAAAAGGGAAAGAAAGGGCAGTAAAAAGAAAAATTAAAGACAAGATCAAATAAGGCAAGGTCAATATACAATAAAAACACCAGTCATTTTGGGTATTGTAATTAATGTTATAAAACAATGTGTATTAATTTTCTTTTAAAATATGTTTGATCCCTGCGTATTTCTTAAACTATGGTTGTTGGGTTTTTTTAAAAAAATAATTTTTTTCTTAATTTTAATGAAGACTTTGGATTTCCATTCATTCATTGTTGCACTTTGGTTGTTGGGGGTTTTTAACTTTTTTTTTAAAATTAGTTTGCTTTCAAAGTTTATATACATTGTGTTTTACACTATTCTTCATCCACACTGTGTCTCATACATTCATTCTCATACATTGCATTTTATAAAATCAGTCACCGTCGTACCTTGCCCATCATGACCTTATCTATTTAACTGGATCCTTCCCATCTGCTTCCCCCACTCCATCCACGCGCCAACCTGTGCAGCCCTACCTGTCCTCGCCCCGTCACTCTCCTCTCACAGGAGTGATAAGTTTAGTAAATAAGTACTTGAAAGCAGGAGTGGCATCCCCTTCCTAAACAGCATGTCTCCAGAAACTCTATGAACTTCCATAAATGTCGATAGTTGTAGAGGGGCTTCAGGCCTTTTGTTCAGAGGGTCGCTGAGAGTCATCCTCGACGCAAACACAATCAACAACGACAAAAAGTACACACACACACATATACATACTTATATATGTTGTTGTTGTTATTTGCCGTTGAGTTGCTTGCGACTCATAGCAACCCTATGTACAACAGCCCTAAACCCTGCTCTATCCTGTGCCAATCACACTGTCTCTGACACACCCATCCCGATTACCCCAGTTACTGAGTCAATCCACCTCATAGAGGGCCTTCCTCTCCTGCGCTGTCCCTCCCCCCTCCCAAGCATGATGTCCCTCTC
>NW_006399838.1:6649663-6650592 GCF_000299155.1 Elephantulus edwardii
TCAAGACTCCTGCGCAAAATAAGTTCTGTGACATTATTTACACATTAATGTGCAAGCACGTGAAATCAGACTGTGGTTCAGTTACTTCGAATCGCCCCCTAATGGCAGGTCAGAGGTATCGTGGGAATATGAAGGTATTTCTGTAGTTTCAAGGGCGATTATGCATCTTATTTGCATACCCATAATACACTGCTCATAGTGCAAAATTTTATTCAAGTTACTAGAAAAGTCATATTTTTAAACTCTATTTTATAAAATGCAAAAAAGTTTGATTTACTCAAGTGTGGATTAACTTCAGTGGCTAGAATACCTTTTGAGTACATAGCCACCATCGGTGTGCTAGGAGTTGGAGTTACCTGGAGAATGCGTCCCATCAGTCTTAGAGTGTACTCTGGTTTCTCTTCAGATCATATAAATCTTTCGCCTTTTACTAAAGATTTCCGTGGAGAGGAACAACTCTGAGTCGTTAACCAATTTTTTGAGGCCCTGTCTTGACAGGGCTCACAAAATGGTTTAAAAAGAAGATTATCATGAGGTATTGTGTCAGGTACCAACAATAATTTTGTTTTACCAGTTTTATTATGTTTTTAGTCGTAACTTTTGTTTTAATACTTAAGAAACTTGTGGGTTTAAACCACACGTTTTTATTTATTTACTTAATGTTTTTGACCACATGAGTCTTGCTTTTGGTAATGTGTAAATAATGTCACACCATTTGTGCAACTCTTAATTTTACCATAAATCAATATGAGCTGTAAAAAGAAGATACATTTTTAACATGGCAAAGCATGATCCAAGGGGAAAGAATGAGACTAGATTCTGAGAGCTGGGTCCCAAAATCACGCAGTTTTATTCATTCACTGATGTCCTTTACTGAGTGACAGCAATAAATCAGGCAGACATGGGAACTGGCTTTGGTATTGGAACTA
>NW_006399838.1:6650814-6651674 GCF_000299155.1 Elephantulus edwardii
TCTTAGTATCAGCAGCCAGGAAATCAAAAGATGAATTACATTGGGAAAGTTTGCTGTGAGAGACCTCTCCAGAGTACTGAAGAGCAACCGTGTCACTTTGGCGACTAAGGTGTGCCTGACCTAGGCCCTTCCTAGTCTTCACAATTGTTTGCTATGTGTCAGAGAGCTGGACAATGAGTAGGGATGATAGAAAGTGAATTGATGCCTTTGAGCTGTGGTGATGGAGTATTGAACACACCATGGACTGCCGGGAAAACAAATAAGTTCATCCTGGAGGTGGTGAAGACAGGCTACCCTTGGAGGCAAGGATTTTGAGGCTTCATCTGACAGACTTAGGACATGTTGCAAGGAAGGACTGGTCCTTGGAGAGGGACATCATGCTTGGAAGGGTGGAGGAACAGCGCAAGAGAAGAAGGCCATTGATGAGATAGGTTGATTTAGTGACTAAGGTAATGAGGGTAGATGTATTAGAGAAAATAAGATTGGCAGGTTTCAGGGCTATTGTACATAGCGTCGGTATGAGTTGCAAGCAACTCAATGGCATGTAACAACATTCTTTATCTCGTAATTGATTGTTACTGTTATTGTTGTTGATTGCCTTCAAGTTGAGCACAACTCATAGTTACCCAATGAACAAAAGGCCTGAAGTCCCTTTACAACTATCAACATCTGTCAAAGTTCATAGAGTTTTCGGAGGCATGTTGTTTAGGAAGTAGATGCCACTCTGTAACAATTAATGAATATAATTATCCAAGGTAGAAGTGGGTCCAGTAGTGGATGACATTAAGGATAGCATACATGAAGAAAGCAAAAGTTCTTTCAAAAATAGGGAAAAGGCCAACATGGATGTCAGAAGAGAC
>NW_006399838.1:6651774-6661313 GCF_000299155.1 Elephantulus edwardii
TATACCTAAAATTTTATCTAAATTAAAAAAATCTATGTCATGACGTAGAAAAGGGGCTCAAATCCACCAGTTATTCCACAGGAGAAAGATGGGCAGCCTCCTCTCATGTGATTTACAGCCTCTGAAAACTTGCTGGAGGCTCAGCTGGGAGCTGATTCTGAATCAGACACATGACAGCAGCAGTGTGTTAGATGTGTTTGTATTATGTGCCATCGACTCAGAACCTACTCATAGCTGACCCTCCGGCAAGTTTCCAGAGGCTGTAAATCACGTGGGAGGAGATCGCCCACCTTTCTCCCAGGGAGTACCCAGTGAATTAGAACTGCCTACCTTTAAGTGACAGTGCAAATCTTCACCCACTAGGCCACCAGAATACCCTGTGTTTGAGTCATGTGCCCAGGTTCAAGAAATGGCAGATACTTTAAAATTTTGACCCCATACTGTCTAGTGCTAAGCTTTGCAAACAGATTTTATACTTTCCAGTTTCTTGTCTGGCCTTGGAACTGTGCTGTGGGGACTATGTCCGCTTACGCTGCTTAAGGAAAAAACTGAGGGTTGAGGTGTCCTCAGAACCAATTGTTCACTCAGAGTCCTTGCCTCATAAGGAATTAAAAACCTAAAGCTGTGTTTGACAAAGAGCTTGCCACGGTGACGCGTCGCAAGGAGGTGAACCACACTCTGGTGGCTGAGACTGTGCTTGGTTCAAGTGAGGGCTCCACTCAGAGTTTTATTAGGTAAAAGATGCTCCTGCAGCGGAAGCTAAAACAGAAAGCAAGGGACAGGGTAAGATGAGAATGCAGGACAGAGACCAGAGGAAGAGGGGACCTCTAAAGCATTCTTTTTATTATTATTATTAATTTTGATGAAAATTTACAGAGGCAGGATTTCCATTCATTCATTGCTGCACTTTTCTCCCTGCCCACCCCTCCCCCTCTAAAGCATTCTCTCTATGGTTCTGTTTGACTCTGTCTCCCATTGGTGTACCTACCATGTGCTGAACTAGGCAATTCCTACCTTTTTTACACGAACTGAATGTTCTCATTGCCCATCAGGTCTAAAGTCTTGTCTTTTTTTTTATCTTTTCCAGGGTCGTCATGTTAAAACGGGCCAGCTTGCAGCCATTAAGGTTATGGACGTCACAGGGGTAAAGTATTTTTTTTTTCTTGCTATCTCTATAACTATATATTTGTAATAGAGAAGATAGTGATAGAAAGGGAAAAACAAGGTGCACTTAGCGATGCTGGGGAAAAACATTTTTAATAATATCTAATATCTAGACCTCTAATATCTTTCTCTACCCATGCATAACATAAAGAAGTAAGAGTACTGAAAGCTGGCAGAGAAGACCGTGGATAAATCGCCCTAATGAATTAGATACCTGCCCAGTGCCTTGTGCAGTTAGAGTGAATAATGTGTTGATAATTTGCATAAACAGGGCCACTGATATTTGCATATGAAAGGAAACAGGCTTTTCAAGGTATTAACAAAGTAATACTGAGATTACATGCAAGAGATGGGTCTTAACAGTTTCCCCAGAAGGTTCATCTAACACTGGAGTAGACAACAACTTGGATATTTCCAAAATCCTAGTGGGATATTTAACGTAGTATTTCCCAATGTAAAATATTAGAAACCAAATTATCACAATAGCCACAAATTCTTAAATAATAGAGCAACACAGTTTTTGGCTGGATGACCAAAAGAAACAGCAAAAATAGTCTTCATTTTTAATACAGTTCAATGTTTTCAATCTTTTTTGTTAAGCCTGGTTAAAATATTTTAATGCCTTTTTTCGAGTGTACAGAGCAGAAATCGAACTTGAAAGGACTCACTGGACATCAAAGGGATGTTAATAATTTCCTCTTCTCCTGGGGATTTCCCTGAAGTTATCTGTCTACTGTACATGAAAGCTCAAAGTCCAGTCTTTAAGTCAATGCAGAAGTGGAATATCTACTATAAATATACGTTGAATGAATGGATCACACAAAGGGATTAAGAATTAGTATGTGGATGCAAACAACACACAATGTGTTTGTATGTGAAATGTCTGTCTATACTCATTCTGCCCCAGCTTATTAGCTGTGATGAATAGATCTCAGGGAGCAGTGTTGGCATAGACTATAGAGATTTGCATTGCTGACTCAAAGGCAGCCCTTCTCCGGTGGTTCAAATCCACCAGCAGCTCTGTGAGAAAGATAGTCTCCTACCATTAAGATTGACAGCTTTGGAATCCCAGCAAAGGGTCAGCTCTGAGTCAAAACGGACTCTTGGGCAGTGAGTAAGTGAATGAAATGTTATGTGGTCTATTTAGCTGTCATAAAGCCACGTTCAGTAATTTGCATTTATACCACACGTTATACCGACTTCCTTTTCCTTACTTACTGCTAATCTTCCACTCACAACTTACCTGAATTTCTCATTAAGCTAATTTTTTTATATTCTTTTATGCATTACTGTGTGGCTAAATTAGTACTTCTTTCTTTTATCCTGAATACATAATTCAAATTTCTAAATTCGCACACCAATTCAAGTATTTAACCACCTGGTTGGTTTAGTAATTTACTGGAGAATTAACGGAATTTAAAAAAACAAAACAAAACAACTAACATGAGATTATATGACTGAGCTTTTAAGATCCATCCCAGTAGAACATGAAAATCAAAGTAACAGGATTAAGAATGTTAGTGAGTGCCTGTCATATGGGCACGTGCTCCATCACTGGCCAGGTGGTTGAGAGTTTAAGCCCAGTTAGGGTGCTCCAGAACACGTTCCTGGCAGTCTGCTTCTGAAAGGTCAAAGCTTTGAAAGCGGTGAGGGACGGTTGAGCTCTATACACATGGGGTTGTTATGAGTCCCAAGTGGGTCGATGACCGCTAACAACAAGTTTGATGGACGGGGTCTCCAGTTGGCACAGTTACGTACTTGACGGCTAATGAAAAGGCTGACAGTTTGAACCTCCCCAAAAGCAGAAGGGCCTGGCCGTCCATCTCCCAAAGGTCACATCCGTGAAGCTCTAACTCTGCTCTGTACACAGACAGTAATGGAGAGTTTGCATTGATTCTGTATCAACTGCTTCCAGATGTGACTGCTCTACATAGCGTGGAGTCCCGTAGGCCTTTAAGTATTGGTGACACAAGTTTGTAGAAGTAGGTTTGTAAACAAGGTAGACGTTTCTTTCTGTCTTATGTTAAAGGAGTCTAAGGTTGGCATCCAAGCTCACTGTGTGAAGTACAGAGATGTTTCTCCCTTTGTGCTCCGTCATTCTAACACATGGCCTCTTCACTTAAGGCTGCATTAGAGTTTGAGATAGTTGTCTGATTTCCACTGATCACATTTTATAGCAAGCTAAAAAATGGGGGGGGGACATTATAACGGCATAGAAGAGTCCCTTTGTATGTTTTACAACATTTTTTTGTTAAGTACAGGCAAGCAAATTTGTGAAGCATTCCATATTTTTACACAATGACCAGGGTAATACAGACAGGTACATTAGAGACAGTGAGATTAGCTCTGGATAGGACAGGGTTCAGAGCTAGTGTACATAGGGTCACTATGAATCGCAGGTGACTCGATGTTACATAACAACAACTTTTATTGACTATCTATGAAAAGTACTGAATATCACATGGAATATGAATTGTAACCCACTTGACAGTAACTAACAGCAACCACAGACTTTTAGAAAGTTTGACCCAGAGCCAGATGAGCATTTCTTTTACAGTTCTGCTGAAGTCATGCTGCTGTCTTTTCTTCGGGTTGAGTAGGATTTCCACATAATGGAATGTTCTTGGCAGCGTAACAGCTAATGGTGGCCGATGGAGTCTATCACATTATCTCTGTACATTATCACTTCCAAAAAACAAACTGATCGGTCTTGGAACAGTGCACCGAAGTGCGCCTTGGAGGCAAAGATGATTAGGCCTCATCTCGCATCCTTCGGGTATCTTGTTAGGAGAGCTAGTGTCTTGGAGAGGGACGTCATGCTTGGCAAGGTGGAGGGATGGTGAAGGAGGAGAAGACCTACCAGTGAGATGGACTGGCCCAGCGACGACAGCAGTGGGTTCAAGTGTGTTAGAGATTTCAAGGGCGGCACAGGATAGGACAGGGCTCAGAGCTATTGCTCAGAGGGTTTCTGTGAGTCACAGTTGACTCCACATCACATAACAACAACAATAGGTGCAAGGAAATACGGTTTTATTCCATCAAGTTAAAAATCTACGTCTATTCTTCAAAAGAAAATAAACTATAGATATTCTATGGTCAATGAATACAGTCTGGCACAAGATTGCAGATGAGATATTGTCAGTCTTCACATCGAAACCCATTACAAAAGAATGGCTGAAGAAGTGTTGTCCTTGAATTGTAGTGTTTGGGAAGAGCATTGACACTTCCCTAGACTAAGTCTCATAGACTGCCAAAAGAGTAAACAAATGTGTCTTTCATGAAGTACAACCTGGTGTTCTTACAGGCAAGGAAGCTGAAGCTTCTCTCGTATTATGGGAATGACGAGGGGCTATTCCTTGGGAAAAGACATTACACATAGAAATGGAGAGGGTCAGTGAGAGGGAGGAAGACCTTGAAGGAGGTGGATTGACGCTGTGGCGGCAGCAGTGGTTTGGAGCATGGCTGAGGGATTGAGAATGGCACGAGGTAGAACAAGGTTTTGATCCTGTTGTTCGTAAGGTAACTATGAATTGTAACCCAGCTGATAGTACCAAACAACAGCAACAGCAGGCCTTTTAGAAAGTTTCACCCATAGACAAGTGAGCATTTATTTTACAGTTCTGCTGAAGTCATGCTAATGTCTCTTCTTCAGATTGAATAGGGTTTCCGCTAATGAAATGCTCTTGGCAGCGTAACGACTGTTGTTGGTGGATGGAGTCCAAGACGTCATCGCTGTACGTTGAGTTCGAGCATGTGGTTCTATCATAGACTGTAGTTATGTCCCACTGACATCCTTGATCTTGTAAAGTCAGTCCACAAAGGATGATCTGAGGACAGGGAATGTTTCCCTTCTAGTTTTTAGGGAGATTTGGTGGGACAGTCTGTAGAGAGTTGCGCTGTAAACCCAAAGACATGCCTCTTCCAACCTTCGAGCCCACCCACTGTGAGGGATGAACACTGTCTGTCTGTCTGTTCCTGTGTGATGAACAGGCTTGGAAATGGGCTGGAGGGTCGTCTTATCGTCACTTCCACCTGAAGAGTGAGGAGGGGAGTCTCTGTGAACTGTGAAATACTGGGAGAACCACACTAGGTTAGCTCACCCGGAATTGAGAAAATTCTGTAACCTAAAGATTAGACACTTTCAGGGAGAAGTATGATGCTTAGTCTTTCTAAACCCTGCTTCTCCATAAAATTCAGTTCTGTAGAAAATCATTGACTGTTTGCTCAGTTTAACCAAGAAAGGTACGGATTTATCAAAGATGCTCTGAGAGTTAATTTATTACATACAATGAAGGCCTTATACCACTGAGGCTTAGCTCTTCAGAGGAACCATTGTTAGGAAGGGTCTCAGTGGTTCCTCTGATTTAAGCACTGCACTGACTGACTGTTATGGAATCACAGACCCTTAAACATGACAACCATGAGTAACACATAAAGAAATAGTTATCTTGTCTCCCAAGTATCTGAACCAGCATTACGGGACTTTTGTGTCACCGCTTCCCACATCTCAGTCTTCATGATATTACCTCTGTGAAATTCGTGAGGTGCCGTAGAAAGCAGTGCATTTCGTTTTGCTTTGCTGTCTTCTGTGTCTTCTCGAAGGCTGCAGAAACTCCTTCCCAATTACTCTAATTGAGCTCATTCCAGCTGTTCTGCTTAAAATGGAGATAGATTCTCAAAGGGCTCTCTGGTAATTGTGTGCTGTGACCTACTGCAAAGTTGCTGTTGTGTTTTGTCAGGAAACTGATAAAGCCAAAAGGTTGAAATCAACTTTTAAAAAATATCTCTCTTTAAAAATCTATACTCATTCTTGTTCCTTTGTTTTGGGGGCGGGGGAGAAACAGCCATTGGATATTGTTTCCCCCACCTCCAGTTTGAAAGCTGAGACTTTTCTTTAATTGGTCAACTAGCTAAGAATTCAGGCTGAAATTCAGACTTGGCCTCTGACATGTTTGAGTTCCTGAAATCTGCGGGGACGTTTTTGCGTTTCATCTCTCACTTGAGGTTCCTTTCCAGTAAGCTGTGTCAACACTAGGTTTTCCTCGAACGTCTAAGGGACCGTGTCCCCTCAGGGACAGTGTTTCTCAAACTAGGTTGCTAATGTTAGCAGCCTTGGAAGGCTCGGGAGAAACAAGCTTTGCCAGTGCTCTGACGGACCCTTGAAGGTAGAAGACCACTTTTGTAAGGTCTTGTATTTACTACTTTTGGGTCCACCAACTGTGAAAGGGATTATGATTCTTTTATAGCTTTCCAAATACCTACTATTTTAATTTTAATACCATCTTCTGAAGTGGCATCCAATTCCGAAATAGTTTGCCTCTGGAAACCCCATGAATGTGGAGAAACTATGAAAGTTATACAAGTGTCCAGGTCTTTCATTCGTAGGGTCACTATGAGTTGTCTACGACTCGACGGCACTTACCAATAACCATCTTCTGAGGTAAACTGGACCTTTTACAATCCTCCCTTGACAAGCATGTAGTATATAAGGAGAATAACTCTATACTCCATGCTTTCCCCTTCAACATGCTGCTGGTGATTGTATTAGTCAGGACACGTTGAAGTATAAAGCCTCCTGTTCAAACTCTGTTAACTTGAAAAGGAAATTGAAAATGCAAATTTAACTAAATATTTGAAATAGCTTTAAAAATGCTCACAGGCTATTTAAGCACTCACATGATGTTGTTATGTGTCGTCGAGTTGCCTGCAACTTATAGCAACCCTGTATACAACAGCCCTAAACCCTGCTCGATCCTGTGCCAACCTCACTGTCTCTGACACACCTATTCGCATTACACCAGTCACGGAATCAATCCATCTCATCAAGGGTCTTCCTCTCCTGTGCTGTCCATCCATCCTCCTATGCATGACGTCCTTCTCAAAGGACTGGTCCCTGCTTGCAACTTGTCCAAAGTATGTCAGACAAAGCCTCAGAATCCTTGCCTCCTTCTAGCAATCCGTGGTATATTCAGTACTCTTCTCCAGCACCACAGTTCAAAGTCAAGTCTCCTTCTATCCTCCTTAGTCATTGTCCAGCTCTCTGACGCATAGCAAGTGATTACAAAGACCATGGCCTAGATCAGGTGCACCTTAGTCTCTAGACTGGCATCATTGCTCTTCAGGACTTTGGAGAGGTCTCTGACAGCAGACTTTCCCAATGAGGAATTTGATCTCTCCTCATTGTTGGGCTTTCTTTTTGTCTTGCTGTGTGAGGGTATGATGGCTTCAGAAGCTCCAGGCCCAGGTGCTAGTTGCCTCATGTTCAGTTGTTGTGACAAAAGTGCCAGACTAAATATAAGTGGACTTACTCAAGCTCTAGTTGTATTCCGTTTGAGCCTCAGTTCTCATTTTCTCAGGGTATACTTCAAGCAGTGAAATAGCTGGGTCATATGGAATTCATGTTCAGCTTTTTGAGGAAGCGCCAAACTGCCTTCCAGAGTGGTTGTACCATTTTACAATCCGACCAGCAATGTATAAGAGTTCCTATCTCGTCACATCCTCTCCAACATCTAATATTGATTTTATGCTTATTATGTGCCAAACATTATGTTTTTAGCACTCAAAACGAATTCGCTTCATCTTCAAAACAAATGTCACTCAAAGGGTTTTGTTATTCCAGCAGTTCTACAGATGAGATTTGAAAGCATATAAAGCTCAAGCATCTTGCCCAAGCCCTGCAGATAGTAGATAACAGAACTGGGCTTCGAATTCCATCAATCAGGGCATCCTCACACTCGATACGTTTACGGGATGGGAGGAAAGGGTATTGTGAGGAGGTGAAGACTTCATATTCACAAAGATCTGGTTACGTTTACGGGATGGGAGGAAAGGGTATTGTGAGGAGATGAAGACTTCATATTCACAAAGACCTGATTAACCTCCCATTCTTCCCCTTATGATAGTTGTTGACACTTGGGCAGAGTTCTTAACCTTTGTGAGTCTCAGTTTTCTTACCTGTTAAATGGGACCACAAACTCTGCATTAAAATAAAATAAAAAGCTAAGATAAGCATATGATAAATCACAAATCAGTGGGGTTTTGTTTTGGGGTTTTTTTGTTTGTTTGTTTTTAATTTACTCTGGTGTGCTAGAGAGAATAACTGAGCATAACTGTGACAATTTGAAATGAAAAAAGAATTTTTGGAGTGTCATAGTTTTATATGGACATTCTTTGGCTTCATTTTGTGTTTCTTATAAAAGATATTTGGAGTGTGTCAGGAATGTGTCCTGTCTCCATACCTTTTCAATTTCTATGTGGAACAGATCATTTGGGAGACTAGTCTTTAAGAGGAGGAATGTGGCATCAGAAATGGAGGAAGACTTACCAACATCCTGTGTTATGCAGATGACACAACCCTGCTTGCTGAAACTGAGGAGGATCTGAAACACTTGCTGCAGAAAGTCAAGGAATACAATCTTCAATACGGATTGAAGCTCAATATTACATCAAGAATACAAAGATTCTCACCACTGAGTTAATTGGCAGCATTGTGATAGACAGAGAAGAGATTGAGATTGTTAACACTTTCAGCTTCCGCAGTCAACACTCTGGGAACCAGCAGCCAGTAATCAAAAGATGAGTTAGATTAGACAGTCTGCTGTCAGGGACCTCTCCAGAGTGGTAAAGTGCAAAGATGTCAGTCTCGAGACTGACGTGCTCCTGATCCAGGCCATGGTCTTCACAATTACTTGCTATGCATTAGAGAGCTGAACAATGAAAAAGGATGACAAAAGAAGAATTGATGCCTTTGAGCTGTGGTTCTGGAGAGGAGTATTGAACATACCATGGACTGCCAAGAGAACCAACAGATCTGTTCTCAAGAGGGTGAAAGGAAGTTGCTCTTTGGAGGCAAAGATTTTGAAGGTCTGTCTCACATACTTTGGACATGTTGCCAGGAGGGATCATGCTTGGATGGGTTGAGGGCCGTTGCAGGAAACCCTGGGTGAGATGGGTTTTCAAAGTGACTGTGATGATGGGGTGATGGGGGCAGGTGTGTTGGAGACAGTAATACTGCGTCAGGACAGGAAGCTTTCAGAGCTGTTGGACATAGGGCCATTATGAGCCGCAGGCAACTTGATGGTACCTACCAACAACATATGACACATTAGTCTGTACACTTTACTACATGTTATACATACACTAATACTTCATACGTGTAAATAATTTAAACTCGGCTGTATTCATTACCCAATTGTGGAGCTTATTTTTTTTTTACCAGAAAGATGTTTATTTGTATTTTAAATATGCAAAGACATTTGACTAAACGGAACACAACAAAATAGGGCTAACATCGAGAACAGAAATTCCAGAACATTTAACTGTCCTCATGTGAAACCTAACTAGAGAGCAAGCAACTGCTGTCTAAACAGAACAAA
>NW_006399838.1:6663983-6683017 GCF_000299155.1 Elephantulus edwardii
GGGGGGGTCCAGCTGCTGGAGAGGCACAGCCTTCTTTCTGATCAGTGGTCTACGTCTGGTCCTGTGATCTGGGAGCTGTAAAAAGAAAGCTCACAGCTGCAGAATCCCGCCTTGACAAGACAGCTTATTTTCGTTTACTTTTCAATGTGTTGGTGTTGTTGGATACTATAAAGTCTGAACTAACTCATCACTGACCCTCTGGCGGGTTTTCAGAGGCAGTTAATTGCATGAGAGGAGATTACCCATCTTTTACCTGCAGAGCATCTGGTGGCCTCGAACTGTGTACCTTCAGGATTGCAGTACAGCTTCTTGGCCCTAGACAACCGGAGTGCTGTAATTTTCCAATATATTTAAACATTTCATAAACAATTTGTGAAAATAAAACTCAAAGTTATATACCAACCTTGAATGCAGTAACTCCAGGAAATAATAACGTGCTCATTTGCGTACAGCATATCATTCAACGGTCATGTCCTTCTGAAATTACTAAAATGTCAAAGTACCCTTAAAATGTGAAAGAGCAAGGCTATCAGTTTAAACTCTAAGGTGCAGGGTAGGGCAAGTGGATCATAGGGTTGTGGTTGTACCTGACAGCAGCAAGAACTGATATTACAAGGCCAGTTCTTTGAAATAAGTTACCATTTCATTTCTCATCATTTGTCTTAAGAAAAGGGAGCTCTGCTGATCTAGGGGCTAAGAAGTTACACTGTGAACCCAAAAGCATGAATCCATCAGTTCTGAGGGAGGAAGACTCACCGTGTCCTCCTGTGAGAGTTACAGCTTCAGAAAACCTGCTGCAAAGTCAGCTTTGAGTCGGTTCTGACCCAATGACAAGAAGAGGGAGAAAGGTCTTAAGAAATACAGATTTTTCTGAAATCTTAGGAGCCTAAAAATAAAATAAGGGCAATATCTTAAAATGAAGCTCATCTGTACATTTATATTTTATACATTTTCATTTGTTTGCACTAAAACAACCTCTTTGTTACCATTGCTTAGGTTTGTAAGTAAGTAGACATTGCATCATTTAAAAGAAACATAGTGTTGTTGTTGAGTACTGAGTTGGAACCAATCCGTAGTTAACCTTCTAGCGGGTTTTCACAGGCAGTAAATCACAAGGAAGGAGATTGCCCATCTTTCTTGAAGTCAACAGCTGGGGGATTCAAACCATGGGCCTTCAGATTGCAGTGCAGCTTCTTATCATGAGGCTACCAGAGTTCCTCAGAAGAAGCATACTTGTAAATAAATAAATATCTATATCTGTATATTTTATATTAATTATATCTTGGCAGCATGATACACTTTCTGTTGGAAGAAGGATTTCACCCCTATGGTTTTTCTTTATTTTTGTAACTTAACATGACAGCTGTGGTTTCTTCAAATTCGAATATTCTCTGACACTTTAGGAGCGCTGCTGATGTAATCTGTAGGAAGTTGCTCTGCTGACCCGAAGGTGGTACCTCTCTGAGGGTTCAGATCTTCCAGCAGCTTCTGAAGCGAAAGCTCAGCAGTCTCCTCCTTGTGGTTTCCAGCCCCTAAAACCTGCTGGAAGGTTAAGCAATGAGATGAAAGAGAGAGAGAGAGAGGACTTTAACAATAACTTGTCTGCCAAATATTGTGTCAAACCATTATTGTAGAATGAGTATTAGGATCCAAGGGGGTGGGTTGGAAGCAGAGGGATGAGGATGTGCGGGGGTTGAGGGGGTGCATGGGGTTGTACAGTTTCATGGGGGGGGTTGAGGGAAATTGGAAGAATCTATTCAGGAAACAACGTATTCAAATTTTGTAAATAAAATAGTAGAAAATAATAATTTGTCATATTCAGTCCATTGTGGAGGTGAAAATAATGGGTGGATTTTTGTGGTTTGTTTAGTGTTTTTTTGTTTGTGTTTTTTTGGCAATATCTATAGGCACTTTATTACAGATCTGGGAGGACAGTGAGTTCAAGTTCTCCTCAAAGACTCCCTCCTCGTCTAGGAGTGGTCATAAGACTTTTATGCCAGAATGAGACACCAACTCACTTAACAATGCATTTTGTTAGTAAAATCAAAGAATTTCTGTATCTAATAAAAAGCCTTTCACACACCATACCTACAAAAAAGTTAACACAGGACTGAGAAAAACAGGCCCTGAAAAGAGAAAGACTAACTCAGGAAAGGGCACTTCCCCTCCTGGCAAACGGGCAGATTAAGCTACAATTTACATGTTGTTGTTGTTGTTATGTGCTAGTTGAGTTGCTTGTGACTCATAGTGACCCTATGTACAACAGCCATAAACTCTGCTCTGTCCTGTGCCAATCGCACCATCTCCCATACACCCATCCCAATTGCCCCAGTCACTCAATAAATCCACCTCATAGAGGGTCTTCCCCTCCTGTCCTGTCCCTCCACCCTCCCAAGCATGATGTTCCTCTCCAAGGACTGGTCCCTCTTTACAACATGTCCAAAGTTTGTCAGATGAAGCCTCAGAATCCTTGTGTCCAAGGAGCCACCCGGTTTGACCCTTTCCAGGACGAATCTGTTTGTTTTCCTAGCAGTCCATGCTATTCTCAATACTCTTCTTCAGCACCACAGCTCAAAGGCATCTGTTCTCCTTCTATCCTCCCTAGTCATTGTCCAAGTCTCTGATGCATACAAGTGATTGCAAAGACCATGGACTATTTACATATAGCTGGTAAAACCGTTTCAGAGAGGTATTACTGCAGTCACTGTGTCAGTCCATCTGGTTGAGGGTTTTCCTCTCTTTCATTGACCCTCCACGTTCCCAAGCTTGATGTTGTTCTCCAAGGAATAGCCCAAAGAATGTGAAAGGAAGATTCGCCATCCTTGCCTCCAGGAAGCGTTGTCTGGTGGCACATTTCCCCAGACATATTTGTTGTTTTTTGGACAGTCCGTAGGATATTCACTCCTCTTCTTCAACACCAATGCTCAAAGGCATCAGTTCTTCTTCTGTCATCCTTATTCATTGTCCAGCTCTCAGATGCATAGCAAGTGACTGAAAAGACCATGCACAACTTCAAGCTAACATTGCTCCTTAGTGTTTTGGAGAAGTCACTGACGGTGGATTTGTCCAGTGCCATGTACCTCTGATCTCCTGACTGCTGGTCCCAACGGTTTTGATCATGGATCCAGCTAAGATGAAATCATTGACAGTGTCAATCTTTTCTCCAGTTCATCATTATGTTGCTCATTGGTTCAATGGTGAGGATTTTTTTTTAAATATTTATTTGTTCATTTCTCCTTTTCTTGTTGGGTGCCGTCAAATCAGATCTGACTGGCACTGGAGGAGATTGTCCCTCCTTCTCCAGCAGAGCATCTGGTGGATTCGAACCGTGCACCTTCGGGATTGCAGTGCAGCATCTTTGTCTCTAGGCCACCAGAGCTCCCTAGTGATGAGGGTCTTCTCAATGTTGAGGTGAAGTCCATACTGAAGACTAGAATCTTTGGGTTTTTGTAATAAGTGTTTCAGGTCCTTCTCATTTCATCACCTTGGGATGTTCCTATGTCAGAATTGATTTGATGGCAAGTAATTTGTTTTCCCAGAGAATTCATTTCCTCAAGTGAAAATCAAAACCAGACAACACATTGTCATTGACTCAGAATCAACTCATAGCTGTCACTCCAGTGGGTTTTCAGAGGCTTCCTCTGAGCAGTTGATGGATTCGAACCACTAGCCTTTGGATTGGCAGTGTAACGTCCTACCCACTTAGGTGACTAGAGCTTCATAGAGAATTGTCTTGGATACTAAGTATAGTGATGTAACAATGCACTTGGTGCACTCTCTTTCTGTATAGTGGTCATTTCCTAATGGTAACTCTGGCTGTATTTTAGGCCCAAGGTCATGCGCATGATGTCATCATTAGAGATGGTTAATGGCTGAGAAGCATCTCTTGGAATTGCCCATTTATTTGCATTTTCAAATATCTGCCTCTTTATGTTTTATTGTCCTAGGGGAGCTCAGCACTGGTTTCTTACTTTGGAGGAAAAGATCTCCTATAAGCACTTAGAGAGGGCAAACCCCAATGTACAAATAATCTTTAGTTCTCTGAGTGCATCTTGACTACTGGGCCATTGGTCAAAGCTAGTCACATGACCAAATCCAGTTTCCAGGAGAGGAGAAATTCCTATTTCAAAGAGGAAGGAGTCTGCTAAATATGGTGGCCCATTTTTCCTCAGCCTCCCACAAATATGAAGCAATAAATAAAGTCCAGTAATTGTGAAGAAAGTAACTCATCTTCTGTATGTTGCTCCTAGTGCTGTGTTTAAGCACTTAATCATTTCTAAGTCCTGAGAGTTGGCTTCGATTGGCATCTTTATTCCCTTTATGGGTAAAAATAACTGACATTCAAAGAGTTTAAGTGATGTGCCTAAGGGCACATAATAAATCAGCTTTGACTAGATGTGAAGTCTTCTGATTGAACTAATGATTCTCTCTAAGTACCAGACTCTACTTATTAAAATGACTCTCTTTCTAAATGTTTGACAGTGTGGAACCACGACTTTTTCATTCTCCCCCTCCACCCCCAGTATGATTCTGTAGTCATTAGCTTGCCAGTGAGCTTGATCTCTGTGCTGTTCAGTCCTTCAGACAAGGGAATTACTCACTTACAGAACGGCAGACACTGCCTCCTAACTTTTGCGTCTGATTCCCATCACAGGTGTTGTTCACTTTGTCTTTTTGAGAGCATCGTAACTCATCTCCCTTAATGAGTCATATTGGGAGAGGGTAGCCAGTCTAGGGCATGGTTAAATGAGTTCTTGTAGCACTGAAAATGCCTTTGTTTCAATTTCACTGAGTAAGTGCTGACATCATTGCCATATACCAGACATTGACATAAACAGCCGTAGAGGTCTGATAAATTGTATGCTCACTCACAAAGCTACAGCTGGTCAAGGTCAAGGTTCTACGTTAAAGTATCATACTGATGACTCAGGGTGGCTCCATCATTGTATCGAGGGATAGTACCATTTAAACCCCAAATTCAGATGACTTAAATGCCTATCATTTTTATAATGTATTTTTCCATTGAGAAGAGTAATGTCTGCTATTTTTACTATATTTTATGAATCCCACATACATCGTTGAATTATTTAAAAAAATCACATGTATGATAACACTGTTGAATATCTGTGTATAATTTTAGAGGCTACATCCCAGGCTACAAAACCTCAGCTTTCTCTTCCAGCTCCTGCACCCAGATTCAGCAAGCACCCCACTTGCTCACCCTAACCCTTCTGTTCCTAAACTCAGTACATTCAGATCCCTCATCACTAAGTTGCCTCAGTTTCCCTTCACAGAATGATAAAAGAAGTGCTGACTTTATTTTACCTTCCATGACTCTTTTTGGACTTCCTTATATCCTAAGTCACATGGTTCTTTAACTGTTTCGTAAGTTTTATTTTCATAATGATATGTTGTTATGTGCTGTCGAGTCGCCTGCGACTCATAGCAACCCTATGTACAATAGCCCTGCACCCTGCTTTATCCTCTGTCAATCTTTTTGTCTCTGACACACCTACCCCCATTACCCCAAGTCACTGAATCAGTTCATCTCATCGAGGGTCTTCTTCTCCTGTGCTGTCCCTCCACCCTACCAAACATGATGTCCTTCTCCAAGGACTGGTCCCTCCTTGCAATGTGCCCAAAGTATGTCAGACGAAACTTCAGAATCCTTGCCTCCAAGAAGCAGCCCGGCTTCACCCTCTCCAGGACAAACCTGTTTGTTCTCCTAGCAGTCCATGGTATATTCAGTACTCTTCTCCAGCATCACAGCTCAAAGGCATCAATTCTCCTTCTGTCATCTGTAGTCACTGTCCAGTTCTCTGATGCACAGCAAGTAATGACATAGTAGCCTTGTTTTAAGCTCTGATTTTCATCTATCATCCTGTTGCTACCAGGCAGGCAGGAAGGACCATGGACACGGTGAGACTGAACAGGAGACTGCTGGGCTGAGCTTAGAGATTGACAGTGTCTTTTTATCACCTCAGGTGTCTGCTTCTCCCTTCCAGGTAGCTGTCACTGTCTTCTGCTCCCAGAAGACCTTTGCTTCCTTTTCATCCCTCTAGTTCAGCTTCCCCAGAGAACCTTCACTCATATTCTTACTTCATCTGGATTAATTTGGCCCCATATGGTGCATTTCAAATAGCGGTATATATCACAGTAAGTCCTCTAAGGTGCCCTGCAGGAAGCCCACGACAAACATGAGTGTGGTGCTTGTAGGCTTGTGAAGGTCAGTCTCCTTTCGCCGCTAGGATGGTATAGACAGAGTCTCATAGCTTCCAGGAAGGTAAGCTGCATGCTGTTCCACATTGCTGTCCCCATCACAGCCACTCCTCACCCACTCCACCCCCTTTAGCTCAGGACTCCAGGGCTGGCTTCTATTTTGAGAGAGTTCCTTGGTATTTGACTTAATTGAGCCACGTGATAAAGTAACTCTGGTTCCCCGAGCTTTGCATGTCCCCATTGTTTTCCATGAAGAAATATTTCTGTGTGATCAGCGGATGTCAGCATTTCCCAGCTCTCCTTGTCCTATTTTTAACATCTTCCACAAGCCTCACCGTGCTGCTCTAAAGTGGTGGGATTCTTTACGGGGATCCTTTAAGTCCTTTTTATTCAGGGCGCTTTCCTTGGTGCTGAAGAGGCAAGACAGAACAGAGGCTGACAGGTCTCCTGTGTTTTCAGTCATTGTAGACTGTCAGGGATAAAGAGACTTTAATCAAATCATCAGATCAAGGTGGATTTCCGTTTTTGGAGGTGTGACCCACAGGATGGTCTGGCACCAGGTCAGGCTGAAGAGGGAGGCTTCTCCGGAGCAGGGGCTCTGGAACTGGTATCTTAAGGTATCTTAAGGAAAAAAGGTATCTTAAGGTATCTTAAGGAAAAAAACCTAAATGAGCCATCGTGACACAGTGTGACACCAGCTTCTTATCATACCAAGACATCCTTCGAGAATGAGATAAGGGAAGATGGAGGCTGTGGCAGGAGGTAGTGGGGGCTTGGCATTGCCTGAGGGGCTTAGAGAACCTGGGCAGAACCAGTTAAGCCCGGAAAGCAAGATCTTGTGATGAGAAGAGAACAAAAACGAGAGACTTCAGAAGGGTCAGGACTGTTGAATGTACGGACGTAGGAAGGAGGCTGTGGAGATGGAGACGGTGAGGCCGCCAGGGACATGGTGACTGGTCATTCAGTCCAGGCATTGGAACTTTCAAGGTCAGATCTGACCATTACTGTTGCTTTGTCTAAAGCAAGATCCTGAAATAGAAACTTTTCCACCTCCTTAAAAAATAAGGTACTCTTGGAGGGTATTGGGCTGGTTGGTGGTTGTGTTTTTTTTTTCATTGCAGCAGAAACAGATATATACATATATTCATTGTTGATGTTATTGTTAGTGCCATATAGAGACCCTATGAGTGAAAGACCTGAGCACTGTTCATAGGGTTTCTAGAGGCAAGCCATTTCGGAAGTTGGATGCCACTCCTGCTTTCAAGCTTGTTTTAATCGGGGAGCTCCACCAAACACTGTCCACCCTGGGTGACCATTCTCACATTTGGCACATCAGTGTCACAGTGTTCAGCATCACAGCAACCACGAGTTACCTCTGTACAGCAATGCCTAGACCAGCACTATACGACTTAGAAGAATGTTTGGGGGGGAAAAATCCGCTCTAAACCAGGCCTGAGGGCCGCAGATTCAAATCACCCACCTTGAGCTTGGTAGCTTCACTTTCTGTCCAGTAGGCCAACAGAGCTCTGTGTTTTCGTTGTTATTGTTGTTAAGTGTCATCGAGTCGTAGATGACTCATAGCGACCCTATGAACAAATTAAGATAAAAAGTACGGAATAGGTAGAGTGCAGAATATTTTTAGACCAGTGGAATTCGTCTTCCTGATACTGTGACGGTGCCCCTTGACGTGAAGCATTTATCAAAACCCACAGGACTGTACAACACAGAGCAATCCTAGTATAATGTCAGCTGTACACTTGACTTAATGATAGTGCATTGGTGCCAGTTTATCACTGTAACAAATGCCCCATGAGGACACAAGCAGTTGATCCAGGAATAATGCGCAGGGAAGAACGGATAGAGGAGGACTTGATA
The DNA here is from genome assembly GCF_000299155.1 of Elephantulus edwardii. NCBI lineage: Eukaryota > Metazoa > Chordata > Mammalia > Macroscelidea > Macroscelididae > Elephantulus > Elephantulus edwardii. Next base: position 6,672,078 of record NW_006399838.1, read on the forward strand.
CTTTCTGCATTTTTTTTAAACCCCTCACCGCCCTATTGGAAGCAGGAGTGGCATCCACTTCATAAACAACAAACTTGCAGAAACCCTATGAACTTTGATAAATGTCGATAGTTGTAGAGGGGCTTCAGGCCTTTTGTTCATAGGGTTGCTGTGAGTCGTGCTCGACTCAACGGCAATCAATAACAACAAACTGCTCTAAGAAATATATACCAAGTTAATAAATAAAATTATTTAACACATAGGAAAATAAACACTCTCCAGTAGGCTTTTAGAATATCCCAGGTTGGTAACTTTCAAATTGAAACCCAGATTCAGTGCATCCTGAATAGTTAAGACAAATAAACAGAACCTTTCTCTGTAAAAGAGTTGTCCAGAACCATTCCATCTCCCCTGTCCTTTTGATGTTTATCTTCCCAAATGCTAGGTGGGTACGCCTGCTTTTTGAGCTTCCTCAGAACTTACCCTGTTCTCTTTCAGTTCGGACTTTTACTTTCTTCGGTCTAGGTGATTCCATAAAAGTGGCCTTAGGAAGGTGCTGGATAGTAAAAAAGGTTTGCACTTGGCTGCTAGCCACAAAGTCTGTCCTTGGAACTCACACAGCAGCGTTGAGGGAGAAGCTTGCTTGTGAAGAGATTCAGTTCAACTCACAGAGTTGCAGTTGACGCTCGAGTGAGTTTCCAAGTCTGTAAATTACATGGGAGGAAACTGTCCATCTTTCTCCTGACGAGCCAGTGGTGGAGACAGACTGCCAGGGAGACAACACCTTAGTTAGCAATGTAGAACGAAGGACTGGATGCCACCTGGGTTCCTGTAATCGCTGCAGAGAACATACCACCTAGAAATTCCTATCTGGTCGTTTCACAACAGAATAACAGGCACCAAAGAAAATGAGCCTAACAACTGATCATCACTTTTCTGAATCTTTCCAACACCATGAATGGTCAGTGACGGCTACTTGAGCAACATTGTTTTCCAAGGAGCCCTGGTGACACAATCTTTACCTTCTCAGCTGCAGCATAAAGATTAGGGGTTGGAGCCAGTGAGCTGCTCCACAGATCGAAGATGTCACGGTCTGTTTCTGTAAAAATTCTAGCTTCAGCAACACTGACAAACATTAAACAGTGGCAAAGCACTGCATTCCCTGCGTGACTATAGAGGACGTTAGGCTGAGTGAAATAAATCAGTCACACAAGGATAAATATCGTGTAGGACTAGAGAAGAGTAGTGACTGTCCCAGGGGCTTCCAAAAGAGCAGTTATGTCTTGAAAAAGGGGCAGCCAGAATGTGCCTTGGAGGCGAAGATGTTGATGTTTTGTCTTTCATACTTTGAACATGTAGTGAGGCGAGACTGTTGCTTGGAGAGGGACATCGTGCTTGGAAAGGTGGCGGGTCAGAGAAGGAGAAGACCCCCCAAGGAGATGGTTTGACATGGTGACTTCAGCAACGGGCTCAAATGCCTTAGAGATGATGATGAGGTCACAGGACCGGGCACGTTAGCTGTTCAGAGGGTCACTAAGAGTCATGCTCGACTCTACAGCACCTAACAACAACAACACAACTACTATAAAAAGTTGAAGAAAGTTTATACACAGAATCATCCTGTTTTCCTACATTTTTATATTTTTTTCCCCATATATGTTGTTGTTAAGTGCCATCGAGTTGTAGACAACTCACAGCGACCCTATGAACGAAAGACCTGAGCACTTGTATAACTTTCATCCTTTTTCCAAGTTCATAGGGTTTCTGGAGACAAGCTATTTCAGAAGTGGATGCCACTCCTGCTTCCAAGCTTGTTTTAATCTGGGAGCTCCACCAAACATTGTCCTCCATGGTAACTATTCTCACATTTGACACATCATTGTCACAGTGTTCAGCTTCACAGCCACCACAAGTTACCTCTGTATACTGGTTTATTTACAAAGTTCATATACAGTATTTTTCGCTCCAGATCTTTGCCATTAGCTTCACCCATCCCTCCACTCACCCATCAAATTGTGCAACCCTATGATTAATGCCCCCACTGCCCATATTCAGCCCCCTGCTCCCACCTTCCTCCTGTCTAAGATCCTAATACTCGTTCCACAGTAGTGGTCTTACACAATATTTGCCCTTCTGGGACTGAGTTAATTCTCTCACCATAATGTTCTCCAGTTCCTGTCAAGTTAGGCGATACTTTACAAAATCATTGCTCCTGTGTGCCGCATAGTATTCCACTGTGTGAATGTACCATGATGTTTCAATCTATTTGCACAGAATAATTCTTGACTATTTACCAGGGATGGAAAAGAAGATAGGGAGGAATAAAAAGTAGTAAATGCTTAACAGACACACATTAAGGTAGTGAAGGAACGGCAGTATTCAGTAAGAGGACGGTCAACACAGTATTAGCAAAGAAAGGGAAGGCAGTGAGGTGTAAAAGAATGAAAGGAAATCAGAATTATACGGAGGACGGAAGTAGCACGTGTGATTCCACAGCAGGCCTCGAAATCAATGTTATGGGACAAAATGTACAGGAATGATTAAACAAAAAATTAATTTACTTTGCAAATTTCACTCAGCTAAAAAGGAAACAAAGAATGTAGCCTTGGGAAGTTTATGAAGAAGTTCTAACCTCTCCATTAGGGTTACTGCAAGTGAGAATTGTTTCAGAAGCAGTGGGTTTAGATTTTCTGTGGGTCTCATCCTCAGAGGGCTGGGATAAGTGCTATCTATCTCTAAGCCTGCCCGCTGGTCTCATCCAGGTGAAGGAATGCTGTTGTTTCTGGCATCTTGCATGCTGTGAGTTTCTGTGCAAACAGAAGACCCCTTGGGCTTGGCAGTATGCTGTCCTGTGAACTTTGTTATTTGGTGGTTCTGTGCCATGGAGTCAGAACCAGCCCATGGCTGACCATCCCACAGGTTTTCAGAGGAGATGAATCACACAAGAGGAGATAGCCCATCTTTCTCCCCCAGAGCGGCTCGGGGATTCACTTGCATCCCTTTGGGTTGGCAGCACAACTCATTACTACGGAGCTGCCAGAGTGTAGGGCCTGTTCATCACCAATGAAGAAAAAGCAGAAGAAAGAACTTACCACTTAGTTGATGGATATGGTGACAAAAAGCCCAAATCGTACTAAAGATATTTATTGACAAAATGTTTGTTGCTCTCATACAGGATGAAGAGGAAGAAATTAAACAAGAGATTAACATGTTGAAGAAATATTCTCATCACCGAAATATTGCTACATACTATGGTGCTTTTATCAAGAAGAACCCGCCGGGCATGGATGACCAGCTGTGGGTATGTAGCCACGTCTGTATTTGCTTTGCTTACGTGAAGACTGTGCGGTCCGCAGTGGCCCTTTCCTCTGCCTTCAGTGTGAGTCTGACAAATCCCTGCACCTTTGAATGCTTTGCTGTTATTTGTTGTTGTTGTTGTGTACCATATAGTCAGAACTCACCCATAGCTGACTCTGCAGTGGGTTTTCAGAAACAGTAAATCACAAAGGAGGAAACTGCACATCCTCCTCCTGTGATATGAATAAGTCATTGATTGTGCAAAATTCGATCATTCTCTCTCCAGCTTCATTTCTGTTACAGAGTCCATGTTTTCCAACTACTGATTCTTCTCTGTTCCCAACTTTTGCGTTCCAGTCACCCATTATTATCAATGCATCTTGATTAATCTGTCCAACTTGCACATGCATATGAAGCAATCAGATATACAATTTTCAGTTATGTGATGTACACCTTAGTCTTTCAAGTGGTTTTACCACTTTAAAGAGATCCTAGGCAGCAGATTTTCCCCATGAAACACATCTTTTGATCAGCTGACTGCTGTATCCTTTGGTGTTTATTATGAATCCAAGTACATGGAATCTTTGATCACTTTTTTCTTTTCTCCATTTATCGCATTGTTTTCTAAGGATCCTATTTGGGAGGATTTTTGTTTTCTTTCTCTTAAAGTTCAATGTATGTTGTCAAGTCCTGGTCCCTTTCAGCAATACTCTTTGTGGGAGTTGCTGTTTTTATCCTCATCTTGTAGATGTGGATGCTAAAATTGACAGAGACCATAGCTACACTTCCCCAAAGTCTAGATAGTGAGAAATGGTTAAGCTAGGATCTAATCCATCTGTGTGATGCTTTCTCGGTCATCTGCAGATGACTGTATTATTTGAGTTCTAATTTGATGAATGGGACACCTAACAGTGTCTAATACCATAGTACTCTCAGTTGCCTTAGAATCCTTTTCATCGCGTGGGGACCCCCGCGTGTGTCAGAGAGGAACTGTGGTCTCTGGAGTGTTTAATGACGGATTTTTCAGAAGTAAGTCATTATGTCTTTCTTGCTGGCTGCCTCCAGGTGGACTCAGACTGCTACTGTAACCTTTAAAGGCTGCCTTCCTGTTTCCTTTTGTTCGTTACATAACATATATTTATATACCAGCCCTGCCTCTGTGACAGCCCACTACACACATCTAATTTGGTTCGATTGACTGCCAGACCAATACCACCACTGTCATCTCCTGTCTCTATAAGACTTTACCAGGATTCTTACTGCCTGGTTTCCATCAATGGGACTTGGGTTCGTTTAGACTCCCCATTTTATCATGTTATCTTTGGATGATCCTTGCATGCCAATTTCCGATCCACTCAGTAAACACCTAGATACTGCTGTACAGTATTCTCCCCTCTAATTTTCTTTTCTTTCTCGTTATTTTTAAACTTATTTTCATTGAGTTCATATATAATTGCTAGATTACAGATCTAAAAATTCCATTTTAGTCACTTACCATTTTGGCGCTTTTCTGTGAAAATATGATCATGTTATGGTGCTCCGGTGACCTAGTGAGTAAGGATTTTCTCTGCCAACCCAAAGGCAGACAGTTCAAATCCACCAGCTGCCCCATGGGAGAAAGATGAATAGTCTCTTTCTGTGTGATTTGCAGCTTCTGAAAAACCCTCTGGAGAGTCAGCTATGAGCTGGTTCTGACTTGAGGGCAATGAGAATTTCCTAACACAGAATTCCCTGAATTGTCAGATGGTTCTGTTAAACTCTGCGGAGAGAGTGGTAACTATTTCATGGTCAATTTCCTAAAGAGCTCTATCTTGGGTAGAAGTTACTCCCTAAATGCCTTTCAATGCCTGCAGTCCAGCCGAGGCAAACATAACAGGGAAGGCAATTGGTAACAAAAAAGGAAATTATAATGTTAGCTCAGAATATTGGCCAGATTGAATGTCATGTGAAATTGATATAACAGTCTTTTTAAATGAATTGCTAGGATTGTTTTTTCTATAAAACCCATTAGGAATATAAAAATAATGAGCTTTTAGGTAAATAAAGGCATTTTGTGTGGTCATATTTCTTTTATACATTTGTATGTGAATTTTAGAAGACTTATAGTTAAGAATTTAGTTGTGACCTCATAAATCTATTGTAGACACAAATGTGAAAATTAAAAATATGAAAGTCAATTATAAAGAATATTGTGTGACTACAGAGGCATGTTGTTATGTGCCGTCGAGTCACCTGCGACTCATAGCGACCCTATGTACAACAGCCCTAAACTCTGCTCTGTCCTGTGCCAATCACACTGTCTCTGACACTCCATCCCGATAACCCCAGTCACTGAATCAATCCACCTCATAGAGGGTCTTCCCCTCCTGTGCTGTCCCTCCACCCTCCCAAGCATGATGTCCTTCTCCAAGGACCGGTCTCTCCTCACAACATGTCCAAAGTTTGTTAGACGGAGCAAATTTTTTTTCCTGGAAATGATTATGTTATCTGTTGTTATGCTCCATCGAGTCTCCTGCAACTAACTCATGTTGTTGTTGTTGTTATTGTTGTTATTGTTGTTGTTATGTGCCATCAAGTTGCCTGAAACTCATAGCAACCCTGTGTACAACAATCCTAAACCCTGCTGTATGCTGTGCCAATCTTACTGTCTCTGACATACCTACCCATCTCATAGAGGGCCTTCCCCTCCCGTGCTGTCCCTCCACCCTCCCAAGCATGACTGGTCCCACCTTGCAAAATGTCCAAAGTATTTCAGACGAAGCTTCAGAATCCTCACCTCCAAGGAGCAGCCTGGTCTCATCCTCTCTAGGACGAACTTGTTTGTTCTCCTAGCATTTCATAGTATATTCAGTACTCTTCTCCAGCACCACAGCTCAAAGGCATCAATTCTCCTTCTATCAACCCTAGTCATTTTCCAGCTTTCTGATGCATAGCTAGTAATTGCAAAGACCATGGCCTGGATCAGGTGCACCTTAGTCTCCAGACTGACATCGTTGCTCCCCAGTACCTTGGAGAGGTCTCTGACAGCAGACTTTCCCATTGCAATTCATCTTTCTAGATCCTGGCTGCTGCTACCAAGAGTGTTGATTGTGGTGATTTCAAACCACCAGAGAGGTCTCACTTTTGATTTAACAGTGTGGCTATCTAAAAAGCCAATTTGAAACCCATTTACAAATGGATAAACATGAAGGATTATAATGTTCTTTTCTAAAAGGTCTTCTTCAGAGACTGTAATTTAATAAAGTGTATTTTCATTTTTATGAAAAGGAAAAGTGAAAAATTAAACACCACACACACCCACACCCAAGTGGAATGGGGATATCTAGGATAAACGCACTATTAATATTTAAGAGATTGGTCTCTAGATAGTAATTTCGATAATTTAATCACATTTTAAACCATTTTTCTTTGTCATTATATTTTTCTTCTTTTTCTCGTAACTGAACCCCTTCTGGTGCCTACCCAGTACCCCTTTTTTCCTTTCCCACTGGGCTGTGTTGACCTTCAGCTCTGTGAGGTCATGAAGTATGTCCTTTGCACCAGCAATAAGAACATGCTAAGCACATGGTGTTGGCAAAGCGTTGTGGTATGAAGAAAAGTACTGTAGCCAGTTCAAGTCTGGTTGTCCCCGGTGCTTTTGCAAGTTCACTTTTGAGAGCTCGGACCCGGCAGGCTGTGACGAGGAGGCACCATCCGGGAGCCTCTGTCCCTGTGTGACTTGTACACCGTTAAAAAGCTAGCCTTTTCACAGTGACGCCTGGGCTCCAGCAAGTGACAGGTGAAGAATCGTGTGTCCTTCAGTTCTGTGTAGACAAAGATTTTTCATTTGCTCAGGGCTATAATTGCTTTTGCAGGCTTGGAATCATGTCTCAGCTTATCACCTGGGATAGAGAATAAAAATTAGTTCACTGCAAACTTTTATTACCATTGTTTGTGTGAGAAAGAACTAGATAAGACCTTTAGTTGTTTTCGGAAGTTGAAGTGTTAGAATGTGGACGTTGATTTTCAATTCTTTTTTTTTTAATTAATATTAATGAAAGTTTACAGAGACTTAGGGTTTCCAATCATTCATTGTTGCACTTTCTCCCTGTCCACCCCCTCCCCCAGTTCACTCTTCTCCTTGAAAAAGTAAAAGAAAAACTCTTTCATTTTTATGCAGTCCCTCCCCCCAAATCCACTCCACTGTGCAGCCTTCATTCTGGACTCCTGTCATGACAACAATACCTAATCATATCTCCCTTTTAAACAGTTCTCTCCCTCATCTGTTTCAATACCATCTACATCATTCCTCCCCTCCCTCTCTGTCTTTCCTCAACCCCGATGTCCAATTCTTGGTTGAGGAAAGAAGCGGTGGGGGGGTGGTATCATGCAGAGCTGGGCGTGCTTTACTCTCACTCATTGCTGAGATATTTACAGTTGTAGGAAAATCTATTTTCATTCATTCTACTGGATCCTCATGAATTAACTTGCCCTCATCAGTTAACTTCCCCAAGGCCCCAGAGCTCGTTAATATCTGATGCCCGGCCAGAGTGCAGGCATCCCAAAGCAAGAGGGCTTCACCCGGCCTGATGGTCTGTGAAAGGCACTGGATGGCTTTTTATTTGAAAGGAAGAGAATCTGCAGTTCATTTTCAGACTGGCACTTGGAGAACGCATCAGGCCTCTCTGTGTCTGCAAGGTGTGTGAGCAGGAGGTGTTACACTCTGAAAAGGAGTCCTTCCGCCAGTTCGCACTCTGGCCAGTTGCTCTTCACCTGCTGGGAACCGAGAGCCTGCTTGTCTATGAGTGTGTTTATTCACTCACATACTCTGTCAGTCACTGGCTCCCCCACAAATATGTCTCAGGCATTGAGATTTGCGAGGCACTTTTCTAGGAGCTCAGGATACAACTTTGAACAAAGGTTGATGAAAGCATTGACAGACTCTACAATCCAGCTCATTGTTGGTATGTACCGTCGAGTTGGAAGTGACTCATTGCTGGCCTTCCAGGGCCTCTTCAGAGGCTGTGAATTGCACGGGAGGAGACTGACCACCTTCCTCCCTCAGAGCAGATGCTTGATGCAAACCGTGTCACTTTAGGTGAACTTAACTCCTAACCAGTATTCTAGCTACAGCCCACAAACAAGGCCACATAGTACGTTATTCACAGATAGAGTCAATCAGATTTGTACACAGTCCATCAGGTGAGATTCATGTGTAAAGCCGCTGTTTGTGTGTTTTTTAGAAGGTGTTTGCAATGAATGAATCAGTGAAAAATGAACTACTGATTCATTCTATTTCCAGCCTCATTTCTTTCACTATTCTTGGAAAGGCAGAGGGTCGGCGAAGGAGAGGAAGACCCTCCACCAGGCGGATTGACGTAGTGACTGCTCCAGTGTCAGGAAGTGTGAGCATAGCGCAGGACAGGACAGGGTTCAGACCTGTCGTTCACAGGACTGTAAGTGACTCGATCACATCTAACAACAACAACGCTGGAAGCTAAACATCTGAATAAAGCCTCACACAGCTGAACTCATTGGCTGTCTTGAGTCAGGACCTCTTACAGCTGATACACCCGCAGGTTAGCTGAGATTGTAAATGGTCCCAGAAGAGATTGCCTGTCTTCTTTTCTTAGAGCAAACGGTAGGTTTGAACAGCCAGAAAGGCACCGCCTTAAGTAAACAGTGGGACTCCCCACCAGACCTCCCACCCCGACTGAGGGAGTGTCTGCAGTGGAGAAGGCAAAACAGGTTACAACTCTAAGTATGCTGGCCAGGATAAGTCCAGTGTGTAGATAACTTGAGGAAATACCTTCGAGGCTGGGTGATTTCCAGGAGTAACCACAAGAACAGTGTGACTAGAAAAAAGTGAATAAAAGAGAAAGCCCAGTGCGATGCCAGAGGCATGACCTGGGGCCAGACCACACAGGCTGGCGTAGGGACGTCAGCTCCGGTGAGGCAAGGCCTTGGGAGGTTTTCCCACAGAAGAGTCATGCAGCCGGAATCATATGAAAGGGATCGCTCTGTGGCTGAACTGAGAAGAGACTGGTTGGAGGGAAGGCAGAAGCCAGATGTCTTCGTTAACTTGGCCGCTGTCGCATATATCTCACAAGTGGATGACTCAGTTTATTTCCTCATCGTGGAGTTGGCTAGAAGTTGGAATTTGGGGTGTTAAGCTCTAGGGGGAAACTTCCACTGTCGTCTCTAGGGGCACGAGGTGTAGGGGCGCTGGGGAAGTCCTGGTGTCCTTCTAAATTCTGCTCTTCAGCACCTTACCGATTGTCATGTGACCTGAGTTGTCTTCTCTGTGCTTAATCTCATCTCAAAAGAGGTTGATTTAAAACACTCTACTGCATGGTTCAAAGTCAGGAAAGCCATCAAGGATGTGTCCTGTTTCCATACCTTTTCATTCTATATGCAGAACAGATCATTCAGGAGACTGGACTCTAAGAGGAGGAATGTGGCATCAGGATTGGAGGAGATCTCTTCAGCAACCTGCTTTATACAGATGGCACAGCCCTGCTTGCTGAAACTGAGGAAGACCTGGAACATTTGCTGCAGAAGGTCAAGAACTGCAGCTTTCAATATGTACTGAAGCTCAACATCAAGAAGACAAAGATTCTCACCACTGGACCAATTGCCACCACCGTGATAGATGGAGAAAAGATTGTGATTGTTAACAGCTTCAAGTTTCTCGCTTCCACAAGCAACACACTTGGAACCAGCAGCCAAGAAATCAAAAGACAAGGCGGATTAGGAAAGTCTGCTGTCAGAGACCTCTGCAGAGTGCTGAAGTGCATAGGTGTCAGTCTAGAGACTTAAGGTGCGCCTGACTCAGCTATGGTCTTCACAATTACTTGAAAGAATTTTTCTTGAACTTTTCAAAGAGAAGAATGAACTGGGGGAGGTGGAAGGGGAGCTAGGGAGAAAAGTGCAACAATGAATGAATGGAAATCCAAAGTCTCTGTGAACTTTCATTAAAATTAGTAATTTAAAAAGTTATTTTAAAAAAAAAGAGAGAATTCTTTCATTGTTATACAATCCTTCCCCCCAAGTCCACTCCACTAAGTGGAGAAAAGATTGAGGTTGTTACAGATTCTTTTTACTTGGGTCCATAGTCAGAGCCCATAAAGGTGCAATCAAGATATCAAATGATATATTAGGCAGTTCTGTTGCGAAAAACCTCTTTAAATTGTCAAAGACCCAAGTTGTCACTTTGAGGATAAGATGTCTGATGCAGTATACATGTCACATGAGCACAATCAAGGGTTCTGGGATTCTCTTTCTTCTCAAGGTTAGCCACAATTTGTTGTGATCCACACAGTCAAATGCCTTTGCATATAGTCAATGAAACACAGACAGACATTCCTCTATTTTACTCTGCTTTCAACCAGGATCCATCTGACACTAATGATGATATTCTTTTTTTTTTAATTATTATTAAATTTTATTCGTTTCAGTGAACATTCACAGGGATTCTGGGCTTTCACTCCTTCATTGCTGCACCATTCTCTCCACCCTCCTCCCCTGTTTGTTCTTCTTCCCCACCATCCGAATGTCTGTTTTAATTGTCCAATTGCCACAGTGCTTGTCAAGGTCAGTTCTGATTAATCTCCTTTGTCGGTGTGTCCTTTGCCATTCCCTATCACTCCTCCCTGAGAGAGACTTCACCCTGATTCATAAGGAAA
>NW_006399838.1:6684153-6730169 GCF_000299155.1 Elephantulus edwardii
CACTCCCTGGGGCCTTGTTTTTTGCCAGTTCCTTCAGAGCAGCTTGAACGTCCTCCTTCATTACCATAGCCTCTTGGTCATATGTTGTTTCGTATAATTCCTCTGTGTCAGCCAGCTCTTTGTGGCACATGATTAGAGAGTACACCATGAACTTAAAACAAACAAACAAAAACCAGCTATATCTTAACAGTGCAACCAGAAAGCTCCTTAGAAGTGACAGTGGCAACGTTTAATTCTCAGGTGCTTTGTAGGATGTTTTTAGGAAGGTCAAGTCCTTGAGAAGGACATCATGCTTTGTAGTTGTGGTGTACCTTGAAGTTGGAACTGACCCTCGTGGCCCTCCAGTGGCTTTTCAGAGGTAGTGTGAATCACACAAGAGGAAAATAGCCCTCTTTCTCCTGTGGAGTAGCTGGTAGATTCGAACTACATATCTTTGAGTTGGCAGCACAATTCCTTACCAGCAGTCATCAAAAAAGAACAGGTCTCACCAGGGATGAATTGATACAGTGACAATAATAGTGGACGCAAACATAGCAGCATTGTGAGGCTGTTATAGGGCCAGGCAGTATTGCACATGGGACACAACTGAGGACGTCCAACACCTAATCTCAGGGCCTCAAACTCACTGAAATGTCGGCCTTTCTGTGTAAGTAGTAACGATGACAGGTAGTATTTGCTGCCTGCTTGTCATGTGCTATGTACTGTGTTTGACTGTCACTCTATGTCAATAGCTTCATTCTCCACATTTTACAGATAAAAGAATTTCTCAAATTGCCTAGGATGGTACACTTCATGGTGATGGAGGTAGCATGTGCACTGGGCTAGTCTGATGCAATTAAATTCTATAGTATCTTTAGGCCTTAAATCCTATACTCTTCTTGGTTGCAAAAAAAGTCATTCTGATTTCAAAAATTGATGTTCAAGTTAGGACTGAAATGCTAAGTTCCTGTACGTTTATTTTGATTACACATTTAATCATTCCTCAGTTTCCTCCATTTTCAGCTAACATAAGGAGACCTGTTTGCTACTCCCAGGTCGATTATGAAGTCTAGGAAATGCAGTTTTGAAAAGCACATTATGCCTTTCGGGAATGTTTCAGCAAATAATTGCAAAGGTCACAGATGACTGACTCTTCCTCCTAATGGCATTTTTATGAGAATTATACATATAAAAATATCATTCTCTAGTATATAAAGATATACCTCACAGCAAGTGAAGGCAGGTCTTTCTAGTGTGTGTTACGTGTGTTTTGACGACATGAACGATTTCCCCAGACATTTCTTTTGCATGTGGACAGTAGACAGAGATTTACTTACACATATCCCACTGGCCAATACAGATGCAGTTTGAGGTGTCTGATTGAATGATCATCTAATAGAATACTATCAGTCTTGTAGAGATAAACACTTGTTTAGTAGCCGCTCTTTGTGGAAATACAACTACTTCTGATAATGGCCAAGTCATTCTCCTTTATCAACGGCACCAGGCCTGATCCGGAAATCAAAAAGAGCCTCTTTCAATAAAGATTTCGATCTCTCAGAAACTGAGTGAGCCCTAGACACGCATGGCTGTTTCCTCTCACTGCAGCAGCGTGATGAAGGGGCATTCTCTCTTGCCGCACGCCATCCACACACTGGGCCAATGAGAAAATATTGTCGCTAAAGCAAACTGCTAGGGAGTCCTGGTCGCCCAGTGACAAGAAGCCGCACTGCAATCCTGAAGGCATGCGGTTCGAGGCCACCAGCTGCTCCGTGGGAAAAGGATGGGCAGTGGGTTCCAAGATGATGAACTATCTCTGAAAGCCTTCTGGAGGATGAGCTATGGGTGGTTCTGACTCTGCAGTACACAACAACAACAACAACAAAGCTAACTAATGTCTTTAAATTTCGAGAGCAAATGGACATAAACTTTTCTATCCTTTTGATGTTACCAGGGAGCTCTGGTAGCCTAATGAGTAGGGAGCTGCACTAGAATCCACAGGGGCCACCTGTCTGGTGGTTCGAATCTCCCAGCAGCTTCTCAGGAGAGAGGCAAGCTGTCTCATCCTGTGTGATTACGCCTCTGAAAGTCAGCTGGGGGAGCAGCTATGAGTTGGTTCTTACACAATGATGGTGAATGAGTTTGATATCACCAAAGCAATCATTTTGTTGTTGTTATGTGCCATCAAGTTGCTTGCTACTCATAGCGACCCTATGTACAAGAGCTCTAAATGCCGTTCTGTCCTGTGCCAACCTAGCCATCTCAAACACACTTACTCCCACCACTCCAGTCACAGAATCGATCCATCTCATCGAAGGTCTTCCTCTCCCACGCCGTCCCTCCATTCTGCCAAACATGATGTCCCACTCCAAGGAGCACTCCGGCTTCACCTTCTCCAGGACAAACCTGTTTGTTCTCCTAGCAGTCCATGGTATATTCAACACTCTTCTCCAGCACCACAGCTCAAAGGCATCAGTTCTCCTTCTGTCATCCCTAGTCACTGTCCAGCTCTCTGACGCAGAGCACATAATTGCGAAGACTATAGCTTGGATCAGGCACATCTTAGTCTCCAGCCTGACGTCGTTGCTTTTCAGTACTCTTGAGAGGTCCCGCACAGCTGACTTTCTCCCAGTACAATTCATCTCTTGAGTTCCTGGCTGTTGTTGACTGTACAGCCAAGTAAAAGAAAACTGTTAACTATCTCAACAACCTGTGAGTTCATTCTGACCCAGAATGATGCCCTCGTGGTAATGCTCATCTTTCTCCTTCAAGCGTCTGGTAGATTTGATCCACTGTCCTGCTTAACAGTACAACATGCAAAACACTGCAACTGGAGCATCTCATCCAAAGGCGTACAATCCTGGAGCTCTGGTGGCCTACTGACAAGGAGTTGTGCTGTTAACCCAAAGGCCCTCAGTTCAAATTCATGAGCTGCTCCATGGTAGAAAAGGCATAAAATTCTGATTAGCGCCTGAAATGTAGGGTGGTCAGGTAAGAGAGAGAGCACTGGATGAGAGTGGTTCCTGTGGAACCACTTTGTGAAAAGTTATTTATTAGATTGGAACTTTGCAGATTTGCAGGGCTAAGAATCAAGAAGGTCTTACATACCTTTTTAAGGGCGGCTATTCGAGCACTGGGCTGAAGTTTGGCCCCAGAATCTGGAGAGTAGGTGGCCTTGGCAGAAGGGAGTGTTTCATATGTGGTTTCTTCATCCAGATGGTGACAGTGGACTGGATTGGAATTTGCAAACTGGCAGCCCACAAGCTAAATGCAGCCTGCACTTGGGTTCGGTGTTCACAATGGAATGAGGCTTCAGTTCTGCCAAGATTAGACACATCAAAGAGATTCATGGTCAAGTCTAGGCTTCCTGGAAGAGCTTTGAAAAATCAGATAATGCAAACACATTGGCCCTGAAATCCCATATAATAACAATTTTAGTCAAAATGTCAGCAATTTAGAGGACATTTACCCCCTGTGGTTTATAACGGGGGGGGGTGCCATCACTGCCGACTGTCCTCCATTCATGCTCTGCCTCTTAATCTTAAATAAAACCACTCGCCCAGACCCCATATGAGATTATCTCTGAGGGTTCTACCAAACACACAGGGTCATTCACTTCCCAGAAATAAATGAGATACTAAGCTGAACCAAGACATGAAGTCATTCAGCTACCTGTTGGGCCCCTTTCCCAATGTCTTCTGTGATATTGCCCCAAGCCTGGATTTAGGTTTTGAATTTACATATCTCTATTATCTTGGCTTGGCAAAAATCATGCCCATTATAGTGTTGGTTGTTTTCAGATTTTAAGGTGGTACAGAGAACACTACTTTAAAATTCCACCCCCCATAGCCACATTTTTTTCAACAGCTCATTAAAATTTCTCCTTTTTGTATGTCAGAAATAGGGCCCCCACTTTTTAGCCTGCGTTGCTTATCTCTGAGAAAGTTGTCCAATCTTGTTACTTGTGAGTGGAAACTTTTTAAAAGCTGAATTTGGTGATATGTTGCAAATATTAGAGTGACTACAAATAGTTTAACCACTTGAGCTGTCCCACTGGGTGATCTGGAGAGATACAGTGCAAGTTACATTGTAACATTGCAACTAGTTTAGTGCTTGTTGACATGTCCTCCAGTTGGCCTTAATCGATCCACTTAACAATAGATAATTCTTCAACAAGATAATGAAAAAGAATTCTTCCTTCACCCAATACGTGTCATTTTAACTCTGGTTAAGTGGCTTTTTATTTCAGAAAAGGAAGACTTCATACGTGCCCCAAATGGTTTTCCTAATGGCCTGTGACTTTCATTCCTAATCTTGATTAAACCAGAGCACATGTTCATATTTAGGTTGTGCTTCTCAAAATTTTCAGCTACCAACTTGGTTAGTCCTGTTCCCTAAAATGCCTATTTCCTCCCACACACACACCTTTATTTGTTGTTAATCTATCTAACTGTTCCTCAGTCACACCAAATTCTTCTGTTTGGGTGTAACATTCTGAAATACACAACTGTAAACATCAGACACTTTTAAGGCTAATTTCTATGATTGAGTCCCTGGGGGAAATGGGCCTGTCATGATTTATGATTGGCATGAAAAATTTTCCAGACCTTGCACACATGTGTTGAATGTTGAGGACTAGATTCCAAAGACAAGATGCCACTAACCAACCTCCCTGGTATTTACCTGGTGGGGTCATATTGCTGTTACACACTGTCAGCTTGGAGCTGACTCATCGCCTCCAGGGGGCTTTCAGTGGCTGTAAATTGCACAGACGCAGATTCACCACCTTCTGCCTCGGGTCAACTGGTGGATCCCAGCCTTATGCCTCTGGGTTGGGGGCACACCTCTCCTTAACACGAAGCCTCTGGAGCTAACTCGTGGTACCAGGCTGTCTCTGAATGTCGGTCTCCTTTAACAGAGGTGGCTCTTGAGCCCATTGGGCGAACCTTTATCTGGGGTGGGTATCTTGATGGCCAGAAATGCCAGTTGGCTTAGTAAATTTCAGTTACCATTTTCAAGTTGAAAAGTTGTTCCTGATGTAGGAACAAAAGCTTGGTATGTTTCACGATATGTTTCCTCTTTGGAAGACTTGGAATTTGGCGTGTAAGCAAGTTCAGGTTTAGATGGAAAATTTGGCGGTGGAAGAAAACTATCCCCTCCTCTTCCAAATCCATGCTGGTTTAAAAACTAAGTGCTGAAGGTTATTTGTATTTATTTTTTCAAATATGACGTTCCTCCTAGGTTTACTTTAGTATTAAGTCAGTTAAGAGAATTGATTAAGACATGCAGATGTATGCCTATGAATTACCGACCTCATCACGCGTGTTATATAGTGAGACTTATCACACTTCTGTTAAGGAGACGCAAGTGAGCAAAGTTCCTACGTGTGGTCTTCATTTAGGTAGACAGGTAGGCAGGGAGGGAGACGCTTGTCATTGTCAACTCATGGTGTCCCAATAATAACGTAACAGCGTGGTGGTGGTCAGGCCTGTATCGTTCTGCAGTTATAACATGTTCAAGTTCAGAGTTGGAGCGGTGGTGCTAGATCTCTCACTATGAGCCCCCCAAGTCGTCAGCTGCCCTCTGCTTCACCAAATGAGATCGGCTCCCCAAGTGACTGACCCTTCCTGCTGATGAGCCCCAAATTAGCTACTCATGTCTGTCTTGCATGTTCTGTTGCAGTATTGTCGATAATTGTCGATAAGATCTTTGTTAGCAAATTCTCGGACGTAAATCACTGTGCCTCTCTTCCTGATCTTAATGTGGACTCTGCTGAAATCTACCTGCCATAGATGGTACCAGGTGAATATAAAAGACCCGCAACAAAGCTTCCAGCCTCCTAGCAGCATGAGAGCCACCAGAGTGGCTGACAGGTGGGAGGGGGCTTTTATTTGCACCTTTATAATAACTTCTACAGATGTGACCCGTGGCTATCCCCAGCCACATGTGCCTTGCTGGTGTTTCTGGACCTTCCAGGTCAATAGGCAGCCCTTTGTGGAGTTGTGAATTCTTGGACATCTGTCTTTCTCGTGTTTCCTTAAGGGAAACATCGTCCACTTTGTACAAACTCTGTTCTCATTTCAAACCAGCTGTCGATCTGTACCTCCCTGGTAATGACTTTCACCTTACACCCCCAACACTGCCTTTTCCTATAAAGTGGGAGGGAGTTGGGAGTCATCATTTAGACTGTGGGTGACTGACTGGTGACATTTAGGAAGAATGAGTTCCTGTCCAGGTGCTCTGGGCTAGTGTCCCTGACTTTAAAACATCATCTTAAGGCTTTGTTTCTTGTTAGAGGAACTTAAATCCAATTACCTGTCAAGTGAGTGAATCCTTTGGGGACCTAGAAATCATCTAGGCCTCTTAGTTATTTGACTGGCTCTGAAAAGGAACTGTTTTTAATTCTCTCGGAGGCACATTGTTTTGGAAAGGGAGGATTAGAAGTGACCATCCTCTGATGATTCACACTAGAGGCTCCTTGCCTCTGGGAGGGGTGGCTGAGGGCTGGCCTCAGATAATGACTCTGTATGTAGCTCCTTGTGAAATCAACTCTGGCCAAAACCTCAGCCTTCAGTATTGTCCTGCAGAGGTGGAAGCACTGGGGGGCACAGTAAACCACCACCTTCCGGCCCCAACTTCTAAGATGAAAATCATCACACTTATTTGTAGTACAGTCCATCCATGCACGCGACTGCTGCCTGGAAGGTTGGCCAGTCCAGTCTGCCCAGAGGAACCTGATGATCTCTTTCTGAAGATGAAGCCACTTGAAACCGCATGGCGCACATGCTGATACTCATGGGTTGACCAAGAATCAGGGTCTGGCTGGATGACAGCTTTTTTTTTCTCAGAAACATTATAAGACAGTTGACAAAAATACGTAGTAATCAACCTTGCAAACGAGAAAATGGCAGAACATGCTGTGAGTTTCTTTTTGTCTTACTTGGTTTTTTTCACTAGTTTATTTACAAAATTCTAATACAAATTGGAATAAATTCTTTCCATTTACCTCATCCCCCACCCTTTAAATTGTACAGTTCAATGATTAAGCCCCCCTTCCCCCTGCACATCCACATCCCTCTGCTTCCAGCCTCTCCCACCCCTCCTGGATCCTTATACTCATTCTACAATAACGGTCTTACACAATATTATCCTTGTGGGACTGCGTTAGTTCACTCAGCATAATGCTCTCCAGTCCCTCACAAGTTAGCTAATAATTTACAAAGTTATTGCTTCTGTGTGCTGCATAGTATTCCATTGTGTGAATGTACCATAATGTCTCAATCCATTCGTTTATGGTTGGACAGCTGGGCTGTTTCATGTTCTTGCGATGGTGAATAATGCTGCTATGAACACTGGTGTCCAAATCTCAGTTTGTGCCTCAGTTCTCCTATTCTCAGGGCAATAATACGAGTAGTGGAATAGCTGGGGCATATGGAATTTCTATGTTCAGTTTTTTGAGGAAGCGCCACACTGCCTTCCAGAATGGCTGCACCATTTTACAATCGCACCTACAGTGTGTAAGAGTTCCTTTCTCACCACATCTTCTCCAACAGATATTACTTGCTGAGAACACGCTGTTTTTGAAAATGAAATTTTTTTCTTTGGATAGGTAGCAGTTAGCCAGCTCCAGGCAATCCAGGCTGTCCCTTCCCACAGTGACTCGGTCACAGAACCTCTTCCAGTTGCTGCCTCCCAGGGACTTGGATGACACATTGCATTCCCAGGTGTATCAGTTTCTGTCTTTCCTGCCTGTACACCGTTCTGTCCCCACTTTCAGGTTAACCTTCCTTCTCTCTTTTCAAGTTCATGTCAGTTTCCCTTTCACACCCAGTTTTGTGGGTGATGTTGAGTGAGATTTCAAATATAATTTCCTTTCTCATTTTCTGTCACTTCCCAAATAAAACACCCATCGTCCAAGGATGCCTCCTTGGGTCTTCTTATTGTGTGATGCTGGTTTGTTTGGGGTTTTTTGTTGTTGCCTGTTTTGTTTTTTTAAATGATGTGTCCTTGGTACTTTTTCATTAATAGGGATCTTAGAACTGTGTACATTCCATGTACTAATAAGCCCTTATTTATTCTATGAGAATATATAGAATTGGTATGAGCACAATGTAGAGTTTAGGAATTCTCACTCTTTACTATGTTATCTATAATGTGACTCCAACAATGATACATCCCTTGTTGCTGTTTTATTCTGGCTTGACTCTTTTTGATGGGCTAATGCAGTATTTTTAAATTATCCTCAGGATTTTGTTTGTATGTGATATTAATGATACTGTTAGGTAATCTCGACGTTCTGTTGGATCATGTTACTTTTTAATAAGCACAAATATATGATCAGAGTTCCTTAGCATCAAGTCTATCACCAAGGCCATTTGTTTCCAATTACCCATCTTTTTCTTTTTTTTCCAATCCCCAGCTGGTTAGCCAGATTGCTGTCTTCAGACTTCTTGACTTAGGCCTCTGTTCAACTCCAGGACTGCACCCTTCTGTTGAGATATTTCAGTTGGTATTCTGTCATTTCCTGGGCCCTTATTTTTCATCAATGCCTTCAGTGCATCTTATACTTTTTCCTTAAATACCATTAGTTCTTAAACATACACTGCCTCCTGAAATGCTGAAAATTAACTTATTCTTTCTGGGACGGTGACTTTGTGTATTTCTTTGGTTTTCTTTCAATCCTTCCTTTATCATTCAATGTTTTATCCTTAGAATTTGCCAGTATTGCAACCCAAGGCTTCATTTTCTTTTCTTTCATTGTTTCAGCTTGAGAAATGACAATCTTATTCTTTCCTTTTTGCTTTTCCTATTTATTTGGGGTTTTTTGCACATTTTATTATACCGCTTTTCTTTTCAAGCCACTCATTGAAAGTTATTCAGCTCTTTGGTTTCATCATTTCTTCTTTTGCTCTAGACTCTCTCTATCAAGGACAAGTTTCTGAATCTCTTCTGATAGCTCTTGATCTTCTTTCTCTTCTGTCTTTTTTTTTTAATAGCCATTTATTCTCTCCAAGTGTAACACCATCCATTACTCATCCAGTTAGCGTCATTAGTGTTCATGCATAAAATTAATTATTGAGATAGTGTGTCAATTCAGATGGGGTCTATTTAATGAGGGTCACAGAATAGATTTGCTTTCATTTTCTTCAGCTTCACCTTGGACTTGCATATGAGCAATTGGCTCTTGGCTGGTGATACTGCTCTTCTCCATAATATCTTTCCACAGATGTAATCAATTTTATTCCTGTGTATTCCATCTGGTGAGGTCCACATATATAGTTGCTGATGAAAAATAGTATATATTTAGTGCATCTATTTTTTATTATTATACTAGTTTATTTACAAAATTTGAATACATTTATTTCATTGGAAAAGTCACTGGTCTTGCAAAATTTTATCATGTCGTCTCTAGTACTGTTTCTTTCATAAAAGCCTTACTTCCAGCCACCCATCTCTTCTTTGTTTCCAAAGTTTGCACGCCAATCACCAGTAATTATCAATGCTTATTGATTACATGTTTGACTAATTTAAAACTGTAGAAGTTGTAAAGATATTCAACTTCTTCATCTTTGTCATTTGTGATTTTTATCATATTCATATTAACATATATGCATGTGAATAACATCCTATCAGTAACAACATTGTACTTTAGGAAAGCTCTTGGAATGTTGTTTCCAGTCATGAATGCTATATAATACCTGTTCAATTTAACAGTCATGGCATCCACTTCCGAAGTAGCTTGCCTCTGGAAACTCTGAACTTAGAGAAACTATGAAAGTTATGAGTGTTCAGGACTTTCATTCATAGGGTCGCTATGAGCCGTCTGTGACTCGACTGCACTTTAAAGCAACAATGTAGACTATGTGATTGTCTGATTCACAATGGTCAGTGCCAATCTATTTTAACTCATTAATGTCTTTATGTGTTTCATTTAATTTTTGATGACATCAAACTTTGTTAACTTCATATCAGATTCGTTCTTTGTCATAATTATCAAGGAGTTTCTGCACCAGTTTGTTCTTATTTTGACTCATGCTACATCAACAAATGAAAATCCTAGAAGCTTTGTTCCACCCATATCATTAAGGTTGACTCTGCATCCCAAAGTCATATGCTGAGTGATATCCAATATGTGGGCTGGTTTTCTGTGTCTATATCAAACACTCTCTTACTACTATTCTTAAGGTTTTCGTTGACACAGTGACTGCAGCACTGGGCTCAAGTGGGTCAGAGATAATGAGGACGGCACAGGGTAAGACAAGGTTCAGGTCTGTTGTTCATAGCATCACTGTGAGTCCGAATCAACTTGATGGTTCCCAACAACAACAACAACAGATTTTCATTGGCCGACTTTTTAGAAGTAAATCACATGCCCTTCTTTCTAGTCTGTCTTTGTCTGGAAGCTCTCCTTAAACCTGGATTATCCTGCTGGCATTTGAAATACCAGTGGCAGAGCTTCTAGCATCACAACAACATACAAGCCAGACGTTATGATGAACTGGCAGATGACAGCCTAGAAAACCTTATGGGACAGTTTTGTTGTGTCTTATGGGATTCCTATCAATTGAAAATAACTTAGGAATGCCTAACAATACCATGGTGGACATGGTACACTAAGCCTTGAATAGTTACAATACCATGGTGGACGTGGTGCACTAAGCCTTGAATAGTTACAGTACCATGATGGACATGATGCACTAAGCCTTGAATAGTTACAGTATCATGGTGGACGTGGTGCACTAAGCCTTGAATAGTTACAGTATCATGGTGGATGTGGTGCACTAAGCCTTGAATAGTTACAATACTATGGTGAATATGGTGCACTAAGCCTTGAATAGTTACAGTATCATGGTGGACGTGGTGCACTAAGCCTTGAATGGTTAGGGAACATAACTAAAGACCCGTGGGTAGTAACTAAAGAGCATCCTGTTTTCAGCTCCAGTCTAGTTACTTAATAAGTACATATTATGGATGAGACTACAGACCAAAATTGAGCTCAGGTTTTTGTTTTTTAATTTTAAATTGATTTTAATGAAAGTTTACAGAGACTTTGGATTTCCATTCATTCATTGTTGCACTTTTCTCCTTGTCCCCCAGCCCCCCCCCAATTCACTCTTGTTTTTGAAAAGTAAAAGAAAAACTCTTTCATTGTTGCATAATCCTCCCCCCTAAGTCCACTCCACTATGCTACCTTCATTCTGGACTCCTGTCATGACATATCTAATCGTATATCCCTTTTAAACAGTTTTCTCTCTCATCTGTTTCAATGCAGTCTATATTATTTATCCCATCTCTCTCAGTCTTCCCCAACCCCTATATCAGTCCTGTTTTATAACAGTGGCATTATGCCATATTTGTCTTTTTGTAGGTGAGATAGTTCACTCGGCATAATGTCCTCCAGGGTCAGTTTTTAAATAAATAAGGAAAAGAGAACTGAAAGGAAGAAGAATTGATGAACAATTGCCAATCACTCGGCTCAGTGCCTGGCACATGGTACATTTTCCATAAACATTATCAAGGGTTACTGCTTCAATATAAGATACCTCTTTGATAACTTTATTTCAGAGAGAATATTAATGGTCCATCATTTCTTCCTTGTGAGATGGGAAGTTACTGACTTACGGCTGCTGGGCCTGGCATGTTGAGCCCTGTCTGTTTGTTAATGTGATGAGGTTACCTGTGGCGAGTGAAGGTCCCTGCTGTGTGGTACATTCATTATCAGAGTTGCTGTGTGGCTATAGGAACCGATTGCTAGCAAATGTAGATTTCTTTTTTTCTCTTTTTTTCCTTTTTTAAAATGAAAATCTCCCATTATATAATTTAACAATCATTTTGTTCCATAGTGAGATGAAAAGAATTTTGCAGCCTTCAGCTGGAGCTGAGTATGGAAGCAAATTACAGAAATCACTGCCATTAGTTCCTGGCTAGAGTGGGACCATTTCCTACTGACTATTTGAAAGTATTTTGTCCAATCTAATTTTAAAAGACTGGAGTCACCAGGCTTCCACTGCTTTCCGTGGGAACTATAATTATGTGGCCTAATAGATCTCAGTGGCAGGACATTCTCCCCAGCTGGTCACAGAGCAGTGGATGCCTTTGTAGGAAGCCTGGTTTACCGTATTTCTCAAGACTGAGTTTTTGAGAAGGGCTAAAAAAACACATTTTGCTTCTTTGAGAACTTATTCTTGTCCTTTGACCCAAGGATGTTTCTTTTGTCCATGACACTGCCCTCAAACCATGGTTTGCAGCATGATAAGGTTTTGTTGACTTTACGTTGTTGTTTTGTGCCGTCAAGTCGCCTGTGACTCATTGTGATCTGTGGATAACAGTTCTGCAGCCCGCCCTATTCTGAGCCAGTCTCGCTGACTCCAACACGCCTACCCTCATTACCTCAGTTGCCGTATCCATTCATCTCCTCTGGGGACTTCCTCTCCTGTGATGTCCATCCACCCTCCCAAGCATGATGTCCTTCTGTCAGGACTGGGCCCTCTTGACCACGAGCCCAAAGTATGTGACACAGAGCTTCAAAATCCGAGCCTCCAAGGAGAAACTAGGTTTTACCTTCTCCAAGACAAACCTGTCTGTTTTCTTGGTGGTTCATAGTATGTGCGAGACTCTTCTCCAGTACGACAACTCAAAGGCATTGATTCTTCTTCTGTCATTCTTAGTCATTGTCTAGCTCTCTGATGTATAACAAGTATTGTGATCAGGTGCATCTTGGTCTCTAGACTGACATGACTTCTCAGCACTCTGGAGAGGTCCCCGACAGCACATTTTCCCAGTGCAATTCATCCTTTGATTTTCTGACTGTTGTTGTCAAGAGTGTTGATGGTGGAACCAACCGAGCTTAACAACCTCAGTCTCTTCTCCATCTATCATTGTGCTGTCAGTTATAATCCCCCAAACACATACAAGTAGATGGGAATACCAGGAAAATACACACGCCCTAGACCAATGAATGGTTCATCAAGATTGACTATCCCTGGGTTTTATCTGAGCCCAGGAAAGACTTTCAGAAGGCAGAAAGGGGTCAGTCAGAAAGAAGGGTTAATGAAAATAAGGATCACGCAGCTGAAGTGGATGGATTATGTTGTGGCCACTTTAATTACTATTATAAAACCAAATATGTAGGAGCCATGAATAGAAAACCAAATTATAGCGTATCCTTTCACTCAAATAACAATTTTTTAATAATTTTTTATTTTTAATTTTTACAGAGGTTTTGGATTTCCATTCATTCATTGCCGCAATTTTCTCCCTTCCCACCCCTCCCCACCAGCTCGCTTCCCCCTCCGAAGAGAGAAAAAAAGAAAAAAGAAAAAAATTCCTTCATTAGTATACAATTCTCACGTCCCTTCCCCCCACCTCCCACCCCAAGTACACTTCTCTATGCAACCTTAATTCTGGATTCCTGTGCTAACCATAATACTCAATCATGTATCACTTCTAGTCTGTTCTTTCCCTCATCTGTTTCAATACAATATGCATAATTTGTCCAGTTTTTTCTGTCATACCCCCACCCTGATGTCAGACCCATTCTACAACAGTGGCACCATGCAGTATTTGTCCCTTTGTGACTGAGCTATTTCACTCAGCATAATGTCCTCCAGGGTCACCCACTTTGAATAATATTGCATGAGTTCCTTGTTTTTCAATGCTGCGTAGTTTTAAAAAGAAAAAAATAGATAGAGCAAGAGAACAAGATTACGGACACTCGTGCCTAAAATTTGCCCCAGCAGTCGTCCTCAGCCCGTGGCGGGTATTACCGCACCCATACTTCATGCACTCTCCCCTGGTCATCTTTATTTTCTGGTGGTTCTGTCTGCAGAGAAGGAGCTCAGGGAGTATCGTCCGTAAAAAGGTGCACTGTCAACCCAAAGTCAGTGTGCCTCTGGCAGTTCAAAGAGAAACGGACTATCTCCTTCTGTGGGGTCTGCGGCCTCAAATCCAAGATGTTGAGGTTCTTCCTGACGTTCCTATCACTCTACCTTGAGTCAATCTAAGCCTCTTCAAATTTCCTCTTGAGTCGTCTGTAGTGTGGCCTTGGCTAACTGCCTGTCTATGATAGATGATAGTTTTACAATTTTTGTGGTCTTGGAAAGTAGCACATTGTGGGCATTTTCAAAATTTTCTTGCAAAAATGTCTTATAATTCCCTTAGCGTCTTTGTCTCTCATCCCTCAGAGAAGATGAGGGTTCCCCTCGTCTCCCCCCACCCCCGCCCATTACAGGATTAGAAGTTAGAATTGTTGTCTTGGTACTAGCAGCCAGGAAATTAAAAGACAAATAACAGTGAGAAAATCTGCTGTCAGAGACCTCTGCAAAGTACTGAAGAGCAACAATGTCAGTCTGGAGATTAAGGTGCGCCTGATTCAGGCCATGGTCTTTGCAATTACTTGCCATGTATCAGAAAGCCTGACAATGACTAGGGATGATAGCGATTTTGTGCCTTTGAGAAGAGTTTTGACTATACCATGGATAGCTAGGAGAATAAACAGGTTTGACCTAGAGAGGGTAAAACCAGGCTGCTCCTGGGAGGCAAGGGTTCCAAAGCTCCATTTGACATAAGTTTGGACATGTTGCAAGGAGGGACTAGTCCTTGGAGACGGACATCATGCTTGGGAGGGTTGAGGGACAGCACAAGCGAGGAAGACCCTCGATCAAATGGATAGATTCAGTGACTGGAGTAATAGGGGTAGGTTTGTCAGAGACAATAAGACTGACCCAGAGTAGAGCAGGTTATAGGGCTGTTGTACGTTGGGTTGCTGTGAGTCACAGGAGACTCAAAGGCACATAACAGCAACTACTGTTAAGTCATGAATTGGTTACTAGCTATTCTGAATTATTCTCATTAAGTGATTCTTTTCCTGGAATTTTTTAAAACAATAAAATGGACCTGCAGCTGCGCATCTACTTCCTCAACAACACACCCTGCGCCCTGCAGTGGGCGGTGACCAACAAGCAGCCCCATGGTGGGCGCCTTCGTGGGCCCTGCCAGCTCTTCGACTTCACCGGAGCCCATGGGGACCAGTGCCTGAAGCTCAAGTACATCTCAGAGGCCAGTGAGAGTGAAGACTGCTCGGCACAAACCAATGAGATCATCGTTACTATGCACACCTTCCAGGATGGCTTGGAGACCAAGTACATGGAGATCCTCAGGTTCCAGGCATCAGAGGAGGAATCCTGGGCAGCACCACCTCCAGTCTCCCAGCCACCCCCCTGCAACAAGCTGCCCCCGGAGCTCTTCGAGCAGCTTCAGATGTTGTTGGAACCAAACAGCATCACAGGCAATGACTGGTGCCGACTGGCCTCCCACCTGGGACTCTGTGGCAAATCCGGACTTGCTGGGAGCTGGAGTACTTCTGAAATGACCTCTTCACTTACTATGAGACAACTAAGGCTCAAAGGAAAAACCGGGCTTCTGAATGGTCCTACAGCAAGTCACTGGCTGAATATGACCCAACACTGTGTCCCAGCCTCACATCTGATGTGTATGAAATATCCTCAGGGGATTTTTGAGCAAGACTTTGGGAACTTCTAAGTCTGTATCATCTCTCTCCTTTTGTTTTATGTGGTCTGCTCCCTTTGCTGTCACTGGTAATAAATATCCCTATGGGGGAAAAAAATAAAATGCCTAATTAGATGACTTTGTGGAAGAAGGTGATAAAATCCAAGTAGAGATAATATATCTATGTATCGGTTCTGACTCAGTGGTTCAAAGTAACAGCTATATAGTCCTAGAAGATTAAAGTGAAAGCTTATAAAGCAGGCTGAGTCTCCTCCTCTAGTCTCAGCTTCCCTGTTAAATGAGGAAGATATTTATTTCTTTTTCTATTTTATAAAGTTGCCAAGCACAGTAATGAATTTGTATTTATAGAAAGCAGAGAGCTTTTTGATGGAAGGTGCTAAATGGAGGTTTATTGTCTATTGAATTTATTTGATGTGTCCCACCTCCTGGGAACATTTGCTAAATTTAATTAAAAACAGATAGTCCTTCCTGACAGTTTACAGTTCCACTTAGAAACTAATAACACAAGCAGTGTGCACCTCTGCTGTCCTAACTTGGTTCTCCAGCGCTCTCTGTGACCGGGGAAGGGCCTTTTTTTTTTTTTTTAAGACAGATGAATTCATGTGTTGGGGGAAAGCCACAAAGATAATCTTAATTGTTAGTCTCCATTTAAAAAATTACTTAAAGGCTTTTCTGATGGATTCATGTGTTGGGGAGAAACACAAAGATAATCTTAATTACTAATTTCCGTTTAAAAAATTTCCAACCATGAAGATTTTCCTCAATTTCCAACTTCAACTGTCAGGTTGCAAACTTGAAAAAATAAACAAGAATTTCTACCAACTTGGAAGGAAATCAAGTGAAAGTTCAGGTGTAATTAATATATTGTTTCTTGATGACTTTGACCAACTGGAACCCGTATGCTTTATGAATTCCACTTAGTGGAAACTATAACGATGTAATTCTAATAATGGCTTGTTTTCTTCCTTTACCAGCTGGTGATGGAGTTCTGTGGCGCTGGCTCTGTCACTGATCTGATCAAGAACACGAAAGGTAACACCCTGAAGGAGGAGTGGATTGCGTACATCTGCAGAGAGATCTTACGGGTAGGTGGCAACTGGGACTGACTTGACCTCCATCCGATGTCTTGAGATATCAGAGGGTATTTTGAAAGATGTTGAACTTTGTTTACAGTCTTTCTTTGGAATTTAGAAGCACATTGAAATCTCTTGTTGGCTTTATTCTACTAGTGGTAAGAGTAGTGGCAGTTAGGAGGGTGGTCCTGCTGGTGTGGAATATGCAAGTATGCATAATAGAAACAGCGCCATTCTGGGTGCTGCGAGGAAAAGAAGGTGAAAATCTTACAGACTTCACCTGAAGGGATGGCATTAGGCAGATTCCTTTAACAAGGAGTCACTACCATAGGTGTTTTCAATTGAAAGTATGATTATAAGTCATAAACATGGTTGCATCTAATAAAGTAGTTGTTCCTAGGTGGTTGATCACTGCCTTTTCTGTTAACAACTTTATTATCATTGATGCAGGGATGTCTTCCTACCCCACACAGTGTACAGTGTTTTCGTGACTTTAGGGTCGGTTTTACTTTTTAAAAATATGTGTAAGTTAATCATTTAAAGTGGTGGCCTAGTGGCAAGAAGCTGTGCTGCAATCCCAAAGGCACTTGGTTCCAATCCACCAGCTGCTCTGTGTAAGAAGAATGGACAATCTCCTTCTATGAGATTAACTGCCTCTGAAAATCCTGGAGAGGCTCAGCTGTGGGTCGGTTCTGACTCTTCTCACATGCCCATCGAGCATTCTTACCAGATACGCCTTAGGAAGAAGTCATTGCTGAGTGTTAAGCTCTGTCTTCTTAATTTAAGAAAACAAAAGTCAAGTCTTTTCTCATGTGTGTCCAAGAAATAACTTTGAGGAATCAGTTAAGTTTTATAATGGATTGATGGATAAATAGAAATTAAATAAGAAGGAAGAAAGAATATAAAAACATAGTTATTCATCAATGCAAACATAAAACCAAAACTACATAGAAAATTAAATTTTACATTGATTGAGCTTACTGTTGTTGATATGTGCCATCAAGTCATCTGTGACTCATAGCGACCCTGTGCACAATGGTTCTGAACCCTGCTCTATCCTGAGACGATCTCACTCTCTCTGACACACCTGTCCCCATTAACCCAGTTGCTGTCTCAGTCCATCTCATCCAGGGTCTCCCTTTCCTGCACTGTCCCTCCACCCTTCCAGGAGTGAGTACACTTGTGGTGGTGGTGGTGATGGTTGTTATGTGCCGTCGAGTCGATTGCGACTCATAGTGACCCTATGTACAGCAGCCTTAAACCCTGCTCTATCCTGTGCCAATCTTACTGTTTCTGACACACCCACCCAATTACCCTAGTCACTGAATCAATCCATCTCATCGAGGGTCTTCCTCTCCTCCACTCTCCCAAGCATGACATCCCTCTCCAAGGACTGGTCCCTCCTGTAACATGTCCAAAGTATGTCAGACGGAACTTCAAAATCCTTGCCTCCAAGGAGCAGCCTGGTTTCACCCTCTCCTAGCAGTCCATGGTATATTCAACACTCTTCTCCAGCACCACAGCTCAAAGGCATCAATTCTCCTATCATCCCTATGGTAGCATAAAAATTATTTCTGCACTGGAAAGTACGAAACATTGCTGAGGAAAATTAAAGCAGAATTAATAATGGATGACTGAAAAAAAAATCACAAGCTCACATTGCCTTAGAGTCAGAAGTGACTTCTGTCTGACGCTCCATCAGATTTTCTGAGGCTGTAAATCCCAGGAGAAGCTATCACTCTTCTCTCTCTTTCGGAGCAAGCTAGATTGAGATACCATATTTATGGATTGGAGCAGTCAGTATTACAAAGATGTCCTTTCTCAGCCGTACTTAAGAAGGACGGA
This sequence comes from Elephantulus edwardii, assembly GCF_000299155.1. Lineage (NCBI taxonomy): Eukaryota > Metazoa > Chordata > Mammalia > Macroscelidea > Macroscelididae > Elephantulus > Elephantulus edwardii. Next base: position 6,702,579 of record NW_006399838.1, read on the forward strand.
AATGAGCAGATCTGTGCCTCCACCTATCACACCTTAGTTTAAAGGTAGTAAATAGTTAACATAGTGCAGCTCTGGCTTAAGAGCAGACAAATATTCCCTGGAACAGAGTTAAGAATCAGTAAACGGACTTTTTGACATGTGGACACTTACAGATTCATGCCGCAGGAAACACTGCTGTGTGGCTGGGATTTTTTAATCAGTTGAGTATCCTCAGGTGAATATCTGTCTGAAACTTGACATCTGCTTTATGCCATATTTAAAAAAAATTAATCAATTTGGAGGGAGGGAGTGGGCAGGGAGAAAAGTGCAACAGTGAATAACTGGAAAACCTAAGTCTCTGTAAACTTTCATTAAAATGAATAAAAATTAATTGTAGGTCGACTTTAGATATACATAAGAAAAGTAGTATTTTAAGACCCAAACCTGAGTATCAGTATCACACCTGTCACATTGCTTGTCTTTCCTACGTGCCTCGTGTATACAAACGTGGCCTTTCTGGCTATCTCTAGTCTCAGGCTAAATTTCTTCAACAAAAGAATTCTTTAAGGTTTTGTTTGTCTGTTTGCTTCAGCTTCATTCTTTGCATCCTGTTTTTGTGATTGTGGAGAAAATTAAAACTTCAGAAAATAAAAATCCTACGATGACAACACTTACATACTCACATGCTCAGTAATTTGAATTAGTAATGCTTGCATTTAAGAATTGATTCTGAGATTCCCTTAGATTCTGATTTCTCTGAGACTACCTTAAATAAGTCTGTGACCGCCTCAGAGTAAGTCTGTAAGCTTTTAGAACTCAATACTGCTGAGACCCTAACGTCAGAGTAATATGGAACACAGGTTAGATAACCAAATGGTTGTCTCATGAAACAAGCCCAAGGTCACAAATGTCTGTTGGCTGTAATAACTGCCCAGAAAGGAAATAAAAACCATTCTCCTTTATTTAATGTGCCTCTTATGGTAAGAAGCAATGGGACTTTTTTTTTTTAATTAATCTGAAAATGGTTGATTGTGCTTAATTAGAATTATGTAACAGATAATACTGATATTATGTACAGTACATATTATGTATATAATATGAGGAACCGACTCATAGCTGATAGTAGATTTTCAGATCCAGTAACTTGTACAGGAGGAGATTGCCCGTCTTTCTCCAGTGGAGAAGCTGGTGGTGGATTTGACCTGCTTACCTTTGGGATGGCAGGGCAGCTACTTCCCACTAAGCCACCCGAGCTCCCCAAGATAATATTCTTTACCTTTTAGTTTCAAATATTATCTTCAGAAAGTTGAAGAGGCTCAATAAAGTAGAGTTCATTTTCTACACAGAGCCATAGCACATACACCTGTTAGTGAGAGTGGACAACCCTCACTTTTAGGGTCCTAACAGCAACTTGTGTGTATTAGAATCCCAAGGGTGCTCACCCCTGAGGTCAGATGTGACGCACAAGCTTGGCAAAAACCCACGATGTCCTTCAGTTCCAGCTGGTTAGTGACCTATGGTTTCAACTCGCCCTGTGACTTTGGACGACATGAATAGAATTCTGAGGAGTATCTCTGGGTACATGAAATGTATTCATTTTAGAAGGCATCACTGGCATCCAAAATCATTGACTTGCATTTTATTTTCTCTTCTTGTTAACCCTTGCCAACTCTCTCCCTCCCAGGGGCTGAGTCACCTGCACCAGCACAAAGTGATCCACCGCGATATTAAAGGGCAGAACGTTTTGCTGACTGAAAATGCAGAAGTTAAACTAGGTAAGAACACGACCTGCCGGACCTACGAACAGTGGGAATTGATGCAGTGAAAGCATTGCCTTTCCTATATTTTATTTTTTTTGGTCATGAATATGAATTTGTTACTTTGAACTTTGAAGGTCATTGGGTTAACAAATGGGGATAAAAATGCTTTAGTGTACAAATTTCTTTAGTGTACAATCCCTGAGAGTGAGTCGGTATGCAATATGATAAATGACATTATGTGTTTAATCAGTGCATCAAAAGAATCTAAGTGTTGTTGCTAAAACCCAGTTAGAGCCGATGTGACTGGATTGGTGTCCTGGATTTATAGGTGGGCTACAGATTTGCAAATCTAATAAGACCATCATGAAATTTGACTCTTTTGGTCAAAGGTATTCACAGTTAGACATATTGGAAAGGACAAGTTCCTATCTTGTCCCCCTATGTCGTTCATTGAAATACACGTGGAATTCATTAACTGGTAGATGTCTGCAAAGGGCATGCACCGTTTCCCACTCTGATGGCATGGTGGTCACCGTTCTCTTCATGCACAGTCGTGAGGGGGAGAATCCCTTTCTTTGGCGCTGCCCGTTGGATTCCTTCCCACAGCATATTGTCCAGCCCCAGGAGAGAATTCCCACTAGCATTTTTCTCCTTGGCATATATCCGCAACAGCGTGAACTGACAAGTATTCTTTAAGGCAAATTCTCACCAAGAATCTTTGTACATTTTACTTTTATGTCTCAAGGGTATTTAAATATCCCCTATGTTATATTCCAAACATTTGTTCTTGCCTGTTACAGTTCCATTTTTTCCTATTACAAGCATTTGTCATATGAATACTTTTGAAATGTCGAACTGTACATTTTTTTAGACAAAGGAACTGTGTGTGTGTGTGTGTGTGTGTGTGTGTGTGTGTGTGTGTGTGGTGTGTTTGTCTACTAGATAAGCTGTCCTCCTCATATTTGCTCATCACTCTAGAAACTTTGATAAATGTTGATAGTTGTAGAGGGGCTTCAGGCCTTTTGTTCATAGGGTCGCTATGAGTCATGCTTGACTCACCGTCAATCAACAACAACAACAACAACAGTGAGAGCATACTGTATGCTGTGTACTAGACATCTTTACATAGGTTATCGCACTTAAATATTAGAACGACTCTATGTAAAGGTTCTTATTCTCATTTTACAGACTTGAAAACTAAAACTCAAAAGAGGTTAGCATCTATTAACACTAGGTAACATGCCACGAAGAGTGCCATAAACAGGATGCAGTCTTTGTCTTTCTGATCCATGGTCTGAGATCTTGACATCATAATTACTAACTTGAGCTTCAATTGGTTTGTGCTCAGCACCTAAAGCTCAAGGTTGGTGGTTTGAACCCCACCTAGAGCACAAAGGAAGAAGACCTGGGATCTACTGTGCTAGAGATTCTGGTTGAACACCGTTGGGTAGAACTGACCCATAGCTGACCCTCCAGTGGGTTTTTATGGAGCAGTTTGATTCTGTCCGTTATACACAGAGTCACCCTGACTAGGAATCTACTGAATAACAGATTTGGGTTTGGGTGCAGACAAGCGTGCGTGGTATTTATTTTACACGTATTTCCAGTACCTATAGAAACTGTGATGTACCCTCCCACAGAACAATGATCAAACAAACCCACCAAGAGCCCCTCACTCTGCTTTCCTTATCAACACCCAGTGGGTTTTATCTGTTGTGTCCTTATCAGCACACTCTTGATTTGTGTTGGTCATTGCTGTGGTTCGGGAACCAGCTCAGAGGCTGTAAATCCAAAGAGATTTTCTTTCTTTCTCCCTCAGAACAGCTGGATTCGAACACATAGATTTGAACTGCTTACCTTTGAGTTGGCAAGTGGCAACTCCCCATTCGCTAGGCTACCTGAACTCCCTCATCCATGTATACACATAATTTAAAAAATGAATTCATATTATTGCCTCATAATAGACATCATTCATCTGTCTTCTCTTGAATAGTGGACTTTGGTGTCAGCGCCCAGCTAGACCGAACGGTGGGCAGAAGGAACACCTTCATTGGAACTCCCTACTGGATGGCTCCAGAGGTCATTGCTTGTGATGAAAATCCAGATGCCACGTATGACTTCAAGGTGGGCCTTTTTCATGAGGTGTCAAAACCGTGTCTAACATCGCTCTCAGAGACTTGCAATGAAAGAATGCTTGTTTGCCTGCAGGTTTATGATTTATGTGACATAAAGGGAGAATGAAACAATATTCTTTAAATGTAAAATTATAAGGCATTCAAATGAGAATCTTTCTGTGGCTTCACTCTTACTTCTGATTGTTCATTTGTAAAAAAATTCTTTAAACTATTTTTTTATGTTCTTTTGAATTTACTCTTACTTATTATTGAAATTTTGGTGTGGGTTTGTTTTGTTTTTTTCCATTTTGGTGAGACTCTGATCTTGGCATAGTACTTGTTTTGATAGATATTTGTGTGAACGGGGACCAAGACACTCACTAGTTGTCTTGGCTTATCTTCTTTTCAATGAAGTATAGTAAGATTTATTCATTTCTGCATTGTTCAAAGAGTTTCCTAGCTAGGACTTGTCATCAATGAGAGATAACGGAATGTGATATTATTCCCTATTTTATGATATTTCAGTACCATGCTGTGTTAGTTGAAAATTCGAATTTAGTGTTGTTACTACATAGGAACTGGAAATTTGATAGTTAATTCCAAGAAGTGCCCCTCACTAGAGAAGTGAGAGTAGTCTGTTTCTCCAAGAAATACTCTTCTTTTATCTTTTGAAACTCGGATACTGTCGTGAGGTCAGATGCCGTTTCAGGTCATATTGTTCTTGGACATTGGACATTATCAGATAGATATTTGCGCCATCGATTCTGGTTCTGTGCTGTCGAGTGGGCACTGACTCATAGTTGGACTTCCAGTGAGTTTTCAGAAGCTGTACGTTGCTTCAAGGAGGTCCATACTTCTCCCAGGGGCAACTGGTAATATTTGAACCACATGCATTTGGGTTGACAGAGCAGGTCTTTACCTCTGAGCCGTGAGAGCTCCCTAATGTCACAGACTGTTGTTGTTTCTTCATGAAAAGCCAAAATGAGAATAATGTGGGGTTATTATTGAAATCAGGTCACAAAGATGCACACAGCACAGTGTCTTGGGACCCAGTGTCTCCGAGCCCTGACAAATCTGTTTGCCTTTTTTGAGGAAATGCAAACTTGAATACCTGAAAGCAAAACAATCTCCTATAAATTTCCTACTTCCTTCAAAGTTACTTAGCTTGAGAACCTGACAGCAATCTGCCTAAGAACAGCTGCCATGTTAAAAATTAATCTACTGCCAAAATAAATGGCATTTATTGAAACTGCTAATAATTAGCACATTTAAATAATTTAATTTGTGAATCCCTCCAGAGGAACTCCTACGAAAATAGGTCCCAGGCCAGATAGTTGCATTATGATGGACTATAAATGTTCTTCAACTTCTAGTTATACTTAATAAATGCCAACTATGTCTGTGTGTAGGCTGCAAATATTTTACACTGCCTTATAAACATGTCATCAGGACTCAAATGCTTCAAACTTTAGCCCTGAGCTTGTACTTTGTGAATATTTTGCCTGGCTGTGTTGTAAATGAGACTTGTGTTCTGTACCATGAGGGAGAATACCATGATGTTCTTGTATCCTGTAGAATCACTAGAAGTATATGTTCTTCTGGCCACTTCGAGCTCTGGATTCAACTAATACCATGGTCCTGTTTCCTCAAATTATAGCCAATGGAGTATAGTTTGGGATCAGTGAGAAATTTGGGGGAGTAATTAGGTAGTGAACCCAGCATGGGGTCTGAATGGCCATATCAGGTACCTCTGAAATCAGCATGAGGTAACAGTAGGTCCCTCTTGACTCCAAAAGTATCTTGAGACATTAAAATTCATGTCTACAGCTTTTATGAAGAAGAGGGGGGGGAAAAAAAGAAAGAAACCTGGTGAACAAAATAGATTAACAGCATCAGGTAGGACAAGGTGCCAATCTGTGAGTCCTGATCAACACAGTGGCACCTGACAACTACAGTGCAATGATATCAATCACTTACCTTATGAACCTGGAGAAAGGATGAAAGTTATACAAGTGTCCTTTCATTCATAGGGTCGCTGTGAGTCACCTATGACTCGATGGCACTTAACAATAACCACAGCATAGAGAGAAATCAGTTGGCCTGGTGAACAAAAAGTGATGCTACCAAGACAAATGTGGGTGACTTTAATCCGCAGCCCTCAGGTCTGGTTTTAATTGGTTTTGGTCAAACATTCTTCTAGGTCATACAGCCCTGGTCTGTCCACTTGCTGTACAGAGGTAACTCGTGGTTGCTGTGAAGCTGAACACTGTGTTTAGGTCTTCCATTCATAGGGTCACTATGAGTCGCCTGCGACTAGACGGCACTTAATAACAACAACACTGTAATTAATTTACCAAATCTTGTCAGGAGTACAGTTTGGTAAGTGGGAGAAAGAAATTTTAGTAAGAATATGATCTTCCCTGGTCACATGTTAATATACAAAAGAAGGAGCATAAATAAAGAATCAGTAAGGAAGGCAGATAGAAAGAAAGACTTTCTTTCAAAGGAGATTCTTTGAAGATTCATTTTAAATACTTCATAGTTTGTAGAATAAATAGAAGCTAAGCAGGAGTGGCATCCACTTCCTAAACCACATGCCTCTGGAAACCCTGTGAACTTTGGTAAATGTTGATGGTTGTAGAGGCTTCAGGCCTTTTGTTCGTAGGGTTGCTATGAGTTGTGCTCGACTCGAAGGCAATCAGCAACAACAACCACCTTTATTTTAATTAAACTATTTTTTTTTTAACCTGGAATACCAAATCTTATCTTTTCACCTATTCTAAACAACCTGTCAACAGTGGACAGTTTGACCGTACCTTGAAATTATTTAATCTGTTTGTTACTGTTGTTGTTGTGTATTGTTGTGGTGGAACTGACTCATGGGTAACTCTTCAGCAGACTTTCAGAGGCAGTAAATTGCACAGGACGAGACTGCCCATCTTTCTCCCTCAGAGCAGTGGGTGGATCCCACAGGCCTGCCTTCACATTGGCAGTGCGGCTTCTTACCACTAGACCACCAGACTCCCCATTTCTCTCAGTAGCAAGTATATATTCAATATAGAGTAAGCCCTAATGACCAGGAGTGTTTCTTCCAACCCAAGGACATGGTTCAGCTCCTCCAGCAGGTAGGTCCATGAGAGAAAAATGGGCCATCACCTCCTATATGACTTACAGCCTCTGAAAACCTGCTGAAGGGTTGGCTGTGGGTCAGTTTTGACGTAATGGCACATGGCAACATGAATTAGATACCCTTCCGTTTTCCTTTAGAGTGTTCATTTGTTACTCCACCAAAGCTCAGAGTTCTTATTCTGTTTGTGCATGAGAACCATTTGATCTGGCAATGTGTTCTAGCCTCACATGCTCATGTCATGCTGTTCTTAAACGCTACAGATGCTTTGAACCTTGAGGACATGCTTAAGAAGGTCACTGGATGTGGTTAGGTTGTGTCTTAGACTGGATTCGCTTGAAAAGCAAATCAATTAAATACATACATGCACACACACTACTGATACGGGGCTTCTTCACTGATTTATTCCTCAGATGTAATCAGTCAGGTGAGGTCCAAGTGTATGAAGTATGATTTTTTTACAATGAAAAATTTACAGTGAATAAATCATGGCATGTACAAAATTCTATCATTTAGCTTTAGCTTTATTTCTTTCACCAAAAGCCTTATTTTTCAATTGCAAACAATTCTTTTTTTTTCCCACTTTTACATTTCATCACCAGTTATTAGAAATACATTTTATTTCCTCCTGGGTTTCAGCACTAAAAAAATAAATAAATACATCTTTTAAAAATATTTTCTTTATTTATTTAATTTTACCCTTTTTTTTTGCATACAGAGTTTCATGTTATCCTTTATTCACATTGTATTCTCAATGATTGTGTTATAAACTCATTCACTATTAAACGATTCCCGTCATTACCCTGTCTTTCCAGATCCCTACCAGATCTTCCCCATGGCCCTTACCCAACCTCCTCCCACCCACCAAATGTGTGCAACCCTATGGATTCCCCTCCTACCCACCCTCCTCTCTCTGTTCCCACCCCTTCCCCCCTGGAGTCTCCATCCATGTTTTACTAGTTATTCTTCTATTTTTACAATAACGGTCCTATGCAGTTTTTGTCCTTATAAAATGGAGTTAGTTCACTCATGTTAATGCCCTCCAGTCTCTCCCAAGTTATATAGTAATTTTCTAATTCACTGCTCCTGAATGTTGTGTAGTATTCCATGGTGTGAATGTACCACAATTGTGCCATGCATTGGATTATGGTTGAACATTTGGGCTGTTTCCAGGTTCTTGTGATGGTGAATAATGCTGCTATGAGCATTGTTGTACAAATCTCCGTTTGTGTTTCAGTTATATCCCTTGGGGTATATTCCTTGGAGTGGAATAGCTGCCATATGGAACTTCTGTGTTCAGTTTTTATTTTTAAGAAATGCCAATTGCCTTCCAGAGTGATTGTACCATTTTACAATCCCACCAACAGTGTATGAGAGTTCCCACCTCTCCACAACCTCTCCAGCATTTATTACTTACTTTCCTGTTCAACCTTTGCCACTGCTACTTGAGTGAGATGATATCTCATTATAGTTTTAACTTAAATTTCTCTTATTGCCATGATTTGGAGCATTTATGTGTCTGTTGGCCATCCAGATGTCTTTCTCTATGAAATGTCTTTCCCTGTCTCTTGCTCAATTTGAAATTGGGTTATCAATATTTTTCTTGTGGAGGCCCTGTAGAATCCTTGTAGGATTCTGAAAACTTTTGATATGAAATTTTTTTTTCTGAGATGGTATTGTCAAATACTTTTTCCCAATCAGTAGGTTTTCTTTTCACTCTATTAGAAAAAAATTTTGATACGCAAATATATACATGCACACACAGAAAGAGAATGAGACATTTAAAGGAAATGACTCACACACTTAGAGAGGTTGGAAAGCTCCCAGTCTTAGGATCAGGATTCAAGAAAGCATTATCCAGGGAGATAATGGGTTCAAAGGGCTGCAGACTGCTGGCTTAAGTCTGAGTCCAAAGATGCCAAGCAGGCCACCATTTCTAGAGTCCTACAATCACAAGCCAGATGCAGAGTTGGACAAAAATATCTCTAGGTTTTCCAAAGAAAAAATATATATGCTCATTGGAGTCCACAGTTTTTATGAGATTTTCCTCTTTGTAATCTTGCTTTTTGACATCAGAGTTGTTGTTGTTGTTGTTGTTGTTGTTGTTGTTATGTGCCATTGAGTCACTTGGGACTCATAGCAATGCTGTGTACAACATCCCTAAACCCTGCTCTATCCTTTGCCAATCTCATTGTCCCTGACACACCTACCCCTATTGTCCCAGTCACTGAATCAATCCATCTAATCGAGGGTCTTCCTCTCTTGCACTGTTCCTCCACCCTCCCAAGCATGATGTCCCTTCAAGGACTAGTCCATACAACATGCCCAAAGTATGTCATATGGAGCTTTAAAATCCTTGCCTCCAAGGAGCAGCCTGGTTTTACCCTCTCTACGATGAACCTGTTTGTTCTCTTAGCAGTCCATGGTATATTCAATACTCTTCGCCAGCACCACAGCTCAAAGGCATCAATTCTCCTTCTATCATCCCTAGTCATTGTCCAGCTCTCTGATGCATAGCAAGTAATTGCAAAGACCATGGCCTGGATCAGGCACACCTTAGTCTTAAGACTGACACTGTTGCTTTTCAGCACTTTGGAGAGGTCTGTGACAGCGGACTTTCCCAATGCTTGGAGAGGTCTGTGACAGCGGACTTTCCCAATGCTTGGAGAGGTCTGTGACAGCGGACTTTCCCAATGCTTGGAGAGGTCTGTGACAGCGGAATTTCCCAATGCAATTCTTCCTTTAATTTCCGGGCTGTTGGTGCTAAGAGTGTTCATCAGAGTAGTTAGGGTTTACCACACAAAGGATAGTATATTATACATAGGATCATGTCCATGTCCACATACAATTGTAATCATCACAGGTTGCTTTCCACTAAAGCCCTTCTTTTAAAAGAAAGGTGGGAGGGGGAACACAAGAGAGGGAGGGGCAGAGTTTGCTTTTTATTATTTGTTGACTGTCACTTATGTTTTATTAGTTGATTTGCCCGAGTAACATTAAAAATGACAACTCAGTTAATAAAATCTTTAAAGCCTGCAATAAATTCATAACTGAAAAAGAAGAAACCTGGTGTCATTCACTAAAATAACAGCTTTTGTAGAAAAGTTGTCTGAAGCTCTCCTGGTTTGACTGTCATCTGGTTTTGTCTGATAGCTGCTGGGCGCAGGAAGTAAGAGATTGAAAAGAAACCCTCTCAAAGGAGGAGCACAGGCATCTCATTTGCCTGGTGTGTTCGTCTTCCCCTGGAGGCCCTTCCTTTCTTGTTTTCTGAAATTCTGTCAAAACACTTCAAATGAAAGGAAAGGTTTCATTTCCCTGCGAAGTATGTGGAGCAATAATGAAAGCTTTTCCATTTCATAATAATGTGTTTGAAAGATTTGAAATTAATAAAATGGTTAAAAATTCCTGGGCTGTTTAAATGGTGTTATATATATATATATTTTTTTTAAACTTACTTTGAATTTCATTTTAGTTAGATAAGATTTGTCAAGTATTGTAGAGTCCTGTATATTTATTGCTTTAACAGAACCTCCCATTAAAGAAAAAATTCTCCATCAATAAGGACCTGGTTAAATTAAAATTAGGAAGTCTGTGTGAAGGGATGCTTCACAGCTATTTAAACAACGAGGACGTGAATATGTATAAGATACGGACAGATCTCAAAATATACCGTTAGGTACCGAGGGAGCTTGCAGTTCAGTACACATAATACAGTCTTTCTCTTTCCAAGTTCCTCAGTCTCAATCAATCTATTTTATTTTTTATTTGTTTAAATTTAGTCAAATCATTTGAAGCTCCTTGTGGCCCTAATAAAAAACCAAGTAGAACTGCCCCATAGCATTTCCTGGTCTTCCTTGGATAGCGTACTGACTGCCATATATTCTCCCATTGACTGACTGGTAGGTCCAAACTTCCTACCTTCAGGTTAACAACCAAGTGTGTAACTACTCACCTATACAGTCATGGAAACCTGGAAAATCCTTAGCAGCGTTTACCTCTCAATAGGGCCTGTGGATATAATGGAGAACGTACAGGTTTGTGAGGGGGGTGTTTTTGGTATTGGTTGTTGGTTGGTTTTGTTTTTGTTTTATGTAGCAAACATGACTATCTTAAATGCAGTGAGAGTGTTCCTTCTAAGGTGATGAGTTTATGTCACATACTTTGGGTCTGTTATCAGGAGACAAGACACAGGAGAAAGGCATCCTGCCTGGTAGAGAGGTTCAGTGAAAAGCAGAAGACTCTTCACATCGGATTGACAGAGTGGCCGCAGCAGAGAGCAGAGAATGTAGAGTCAGGGAGTGTTTTGTTCTCTTAGACACAAGGTCACTGTGAGTCAGGACCGACTCCATGTCACCAAGCCAAAACAACATATCATCTGTCCTGTTCTGATTCTTGACATAAATGGGCTTTACTTTTGCGTTCACCTAATAGAAAAGCACAGTGAAATGGCTTATTCATTTCACATAGCCCAAGGTCCTGTTCTCAACCCCTACATGTGCTGTTAATATATATTATTTTGATGGTAATATTAGCTTGACAACGATGCAAGTTGTCCTATGAGAGAACTGTAAGCCGATTGTAGAATGATGTGCCTACATTTCAGAGGAGCCCTAGCCTTCATCTGTAGCTCATAAAACAAATGTCCCGTTTTTGTTGAGTTAGAAGAAGCTCTGATGAATATGCTCTCTTCTTGTGTCTCAACTTTCATATCCTTTTAATAGAGAAATCTCATATTAACCACAAGCAGTGCAATGTCGGGCTGTATATGGTGATTGCCAATTGCAGAGAATAAGCTATTCAAATGCTCTTTGGTCAGAGTGTTGTTGTTATTAAGTGCTGAAGAGTCATAGATGACCCATAGCGACTCTGTGGATGATAGTCTTGAACACAAAACTTTCGTTTTTTTCCCTCCATGTTCATCGAGTTTCTGGATGCAAGCTTTTTTTGGAAGTGGATGCCACTCCTGCTTCTAAGCCTGTTTTATTCAGGAGATCCACAAAGACAGGAAAAAACACACTTTAGCAGAATCTGGCTATTCAACTAATCTTCCCAACCTGGAAATAGCCCCAGACTGGTGGCCAAAAACCTTTTTAAATATGAGGCCAAATCCCATCAGCTCACACCCTAATGTGAGCAACAGCCACACCCTCCTTTCAACCCCAAACTAGAAAACACACCTTTGCACAATCTTGCTGTTCCTTTCATATTCCCATCCTGGAAATAGCCCCAGACTGTTGACTGCTTACATAAATTATATGTAAGATCATTTTGTTAGCATTTTTTCATATTTAGAATCTTCTTAATATTTCCATTTTGTGGTGTTCTTTATTATGTTTCTCTACATTTGAATTTGATGGCACATAACAACAGCATAATAACTGCCTTTGCTTGATACTTTCAATGACCATGAGCTCACCACCTTAATTCACTTACATGTAACACAGTATGTAAATAGGGAGGCCTCGTGGCCTAGTGGATAAAGAGCTGCACCACTGTCAACCCAAACTCAGGCAGTTTGAATCCATCAGTGGCTCTGAGGGAGAAAGATGGGCAATCACCTCAGTCAGTTCCAGCTCCACGGCAATGAGCTTTGGGTATATGAACACATACATGAATGAGTGTCTGCTTTTGAACTTGACAGGATAGCTTTAAAGTATAGACTTAGCCTCCTGTTACTGATAACACCTCAGGGAAGTTATTTAACCTCTCTTAGTGTCTGTACAATAGAGGTAATAAATAGTATAGTACAAAGTAAAAATAAAGTGATTTAATGCCTAGCAATTTTAAGTATTCAGTATATAATAGTATTTGTGTTTATGTATAAAATTACTGCTGTTTAGCCACTTTTGACCCAAACCCTGGCAATTTCATATAGTTCAGACTATACCTTTTTTCCCCCTTGTCTGGTTTGTGTTGAATTCAATCTCCTTGTCAGCAGATTCTGTCTCCAGGTTAAGGTACTTTGTGAGAAAGCATACAGCATAAATATCAAGTTTCTTTTCTTAAACTTAACCCTTCTGAGAAAAGAATAAGCCAACCACAAATAAGGTATGCAAAAAAGGAGAATTTTTCTGGTCTTAGGCAATTTAGTCATGTCTCCTAAACCAGTTATCTACGTCGGAAGCCCTGTCTCTCAGCTCCATATCACGGTTCCCTCCTGTGCTTTAGAATGATGTTTAGGGCTCAACTAACGCACCCAGAAGTGCCTTCTGAAAGGCAGGCATCACAATCTTCTTTTGAAAGGTCTCAGCCTTCAGAGCCCCCTGGAACCATCCTTTCTTCATACCTGTTCAATCTGAACACAGAACAAATCATTCAAGAAGCTGGTCTCTGTAAAGAAGAACATAGCCTCAGGATTGGAGGAAGATTCCCAACAACCTGTGCTATGCAGATGACACAAACTTGTTTGCTGAAAGTGGGCAGGACTTAAAATGCTTACTGCAGAATAACTAAGACTACAGCCTTCAATATGGATTACATGTCAGCATCAGGAAAACAAATCGTCAACCACTGGACAAGATCAAGATTGTTGTTGTTAGGTGCTATTGAGTCATAGACGACTCATAATGACCCTGTGAACAAAAGACCTGAACACTTGGATAACTGTCATCGTTTCTCCAAGTTCATAGGGTTTCTGGAGGCAAGCCATTTCGGAAGTGGATGCCATTCCAGCTTCCAAGGTTATTTTAGTCGGGGAGCTCCAGCAAACACTGTCCACCATGGGTAAGCATTATCTCATTTGACACATAAGTGTCACAGTGTTCAGCGTCACAGCAACCACGAGTTACCTCTGTACAACAAATGGACAGACCAGTGCTATACCACTTAGAAGAATGTTTGTCAAAAAAAAACAATTAAAACCAGGCTTGGGGGCTGCAAATTAAAATCACCCACCTGTGGCTTGGTAGTGTCACTTTCTATCCACTAGGCCAACAGAGCTCTATGTTATTAAGATCAAGATAGATTTTGGCGGGGAGGGGGATGTAAAAAAAGACTGAAATTGGCAACAACTTAATCTTACTTGGATTCACAACCATTGCCTTTGGCACTAATAACCAAGAAATCAAAAGATATATTGCATTTTGGAAAGTCAGCTGTAAGAGGCCTCTCCAAAGTACTGAACAGCAAAGATGTCAGCTTGAAGGCCAAGATGCCTGATCCAAATCATAATCTCTTCATTTACTGAAAGTTGGACGATGAGTAAGGATGACAGAAGCAGAATCAATGTCTTTAGGCTGTGGTCCTGGAGAAGAGTGCAGAATAGCCCATGGACTATCAAAAGTTCCAACAAATATGTCTTGAAAAGTTGAAGCCAGGGTGTTGCTTGGAGATAAGAATAGTGGAACTTAAACTTTATCTCCTATACTTTGGACATGTTGTTAGGACGTACCAGTTCTTGGGAAAACACATCATACTTGGAAAGGTAGGCAGTCAGCAGAGCAGAAGACCTTCAACAGTTTGGACTGACACACCGACTTTAACGGTGGCCTTGAGTGTGTCAGAGATGAGGAGGTTTAGGACGGGGCAGGTTTCAGACCTATTGTTCGTAGGGTTCAGATTGACGTGAATGAACTTCATGTGAATGGCTTCATATCAGACTCTCCCAGCCGGAGGTGCCTGAGGGAGCTTAGACTGCAAATCCGGAAAAAGAGCATACCTAAGTCTGTAAGCTTCCTCTGTGTCTGTCTTCCTCATCCCAACACCAAGAAATGCTTAGAGCCCACGGCCATGTTTCCTGGTTCAGATTCACTGATAATTGAGGAAGTCTGGTCCTAAGGGACTGTCTGCACCAGCATTTGTCAGATACTCGCCTGGGCAGTTTGCACATATTACTCAATTTGTTTCTGTCGAGTCAGACCTAACGTGTAACTGACCCTCCAATAGTGTTTCCAAGGTTGTAGCTCACACAAGAGATCGACCATCCTCTCCCACAGAGAAACTGCTACGTTATGCTCTTGAATTCTCACACTAGCCCCACAAGGTGGGCTTTCTGTCCTTCAGTTACAAGTGACGGGTTGGCTGCGAGGAGCGAAGTGGTCCCAGGTCACACAGTGTCAGCGTTGGGCCGGGAACTGAGACGTGGCTGGCTGCTTTCTGCCACACTGTGCACACCGAGGTCACTTTCCTGTGCCACGCGGCCTCACTTTTCCTTGCAGGGTTGTTCATCCATCTGAGAGGCATGTTCTTCTTCCCTGCTGGGCAGCCCCGCCCCAGAGGGAGTCCACCCTCATTCTGTTCACGTTGCCTGGGTGCCAGCTGGCTCCACACCAGGCAGCAGGCTGTGCAGTTGCCTTTGCCTTCTAAGAGGCACCAGAATTTGTCTCTGTTCTGTTGGTAATGCGCATAGGACCAGGCTATTAATCATGCCGTGGGCCAGGCTTCACAGTTCCTCTGGAATAATAAATTACCCAGCTCCTGCCAAAACGAGTCACACGGTGGCCAGGGACGAAACTTATCTCTCTGTGACTCCTCTCATCTAGTTACTCTTCCCGTTCTCTCGTCTCCTGCGATCTGTCTTGCCAGTTGTAACTGGAGCCTTTTCTCCTGTGTTTAAGGTCTGAAGTGTCTTAGGGACTCGCTAATGTATCCAAAGGCTTAAACAAGACTTGTCAGGGACATTTATTGCTTTCTGGTATAGGCAGTTAAATGTAGCCCACACACACACTTTCGGGGATAGATGGCCAGGAATACAAATGTTCCTCTGGAAAAACAAGAGAACACGAGCAAAAAAAAAAAAAAAAATCTAAAAAGACCAAAATTGTCTTAACAATGACACCGAAGGAAGGCTTGAGGAAGACACACACAGTCTCTGCTGTAGACATGAGACTTGACAAAGGACGGACAAGCAAGTAGTTGGGCAGGATGATGTGACCTTCACTTTGAAGGAGATGGTTTAGGGGAAAGGCTGACAAAAAAAAATCCCAGCATGGTCATTGCTAAAGAAGGACACATCTCATCAGCAACCAGTCCGCTTCTTTAAGGATTAATCTAAGATCCCCTAACAAAAAATCCTCCACCTTCTCCCGCTATCAAAATTTGCTTCTTCAAAGAATTGCTGCACGTGTCTCATCACTAAGGAGGGCACTTGGCTGCCTTTCTTGTTCTTAGTGTCTCTAGAGCCCAGAAGCAGGTAGTCATCTGCAGTGGTAATGTATTGGTGTCATGAGAAGCCCAGTTTTCTACACCTCTCTTGATATCTTTACTGTCTGATGGTTACAGGAGAGAGACAGCAGCTGCAGACATCATGTCTTCATCCGAGGCAGTAGGAATGGAGGGAGGTTGGGCAAAGCATAACCTGTACTTGCTGCTTATTCATGGAAACCAAAAGCTTTCCCACAGTCTCCCAGAAGATATTTGATTTGCTTTTTTTAAAATTTTTTTTTATTTTATTTTATTATTTTTGTGTGAGTGTACCGTCAAATCAGATCTGATGATTTGCTGTTCAAAACAACGTCACATCCCAAACTGCCATTCCTAGCTCCACCCACACGAGTCCGGAGAAGCAAGTGGACAGTGTGTCAGGCTGCAAACTGAGAGGCTGGCAGTTTGAATCCACGTGTCCTTCCAAGAGAGAAAGACGAGCAATCTCTTCTACAGATTTACAACCTTGGGAACCCCATGAAGGTCTCTGGAGAAGTCAGAACTGAATTGATGGCAGTAAACTTTTTTACTCTGAGATGGAGACGGCAGGGAAAGGAAGCTTTGACAATAATAAGTGTGGCACAGCCAGTTTTGGCTCCTATGAAAGGAAAGCACAGAAGCTTAAACTGGGCAGGCAAGGACCCAACAACAGGGGAGGAGGAAATGGAAGCTTTCGAGCCCCGCTGTGAGCCAGGTTTGTGCTCAGCAGTGTACCTGTGTGCATGCATGTCCCAGTGACCTCTATTTTGCAAACGAGAAAGTTCAGGCTCTGAGCTGTTGCCTGCAGGGAGCTACTGAATCAGGAGCCTGATTAGAATCCTAGTTTCTCTCGTTTACTCCATGCTGCCTCAAGAAAAAGGAAACGCAAGTCCTAGTCCCGGACTTTGTAGTGCCTCACCAAATTATCAGTATCTTCATCCAGGTGCCAACACCTGTAATTAAGTGTTTGTTGTTGTTGTTTAATGCCGTCAAGTCGTAGAAGACTCATAACGACCCTATGAACGAATGGCCTGAGCACTGTTCATACATAGAGTTTCCAGAGGCAAGCCATTTTGGAAATGGATGCCGCTCCTGCTTCCAGGCTTGTTTTAGTCGGGAAGCTCCACCAAACACTGTCCACCATGGGTACCCATTACCACGATTGGCACATCATTGTCACAGGCTTCAGCATCACAGCAACCACGAGTTACCTCTGTACAGCAATGCACAGACCAGTGCTGTACCACCTAGAAGAATGTTTGACAGGAAGACAAATGTTTAACAGGAAGACAATTTGAACCTGGCCGAGGGCCGCAGATGACAATCACCCACCTTTGGCTTGGCAGCACAGCTTCCTTCCACTAGGCCAATGTAGCTCTCTCTTTGTCATCGTCATTGTTATTGTTGTTTGATGCCGTCGAGTCGTAGACGACTCATAGCGACCCTATGAACGAACAGCCTGAGCAATTAGGTAATTAAGTGTAGACTAATTAATAACCTAGAACAGCTGTCTTGTGAGGACTCACAGCATAAGAGGGAGCCTGGGTGGCATAGTCCATAGGGAACTGATCCACAAACCCTAAAGACATTGGAACCCACCAGCTGCTCCAAGAGGCAGAGATGGGAAACCTCCTCTCCAGTGATTTGGAGCCTCTGAAAACCTGCTGGAGGGTCAGCAATGAGTTGGTTCGATTAGACAGCGATGATTTTGCATTATGAGATGGTGTCATGACTCAGAGGGTTGCTAGTTTGAATCCATTATGTGACTCTGTGGGGGGGAAAAAAGACTGCAGAAGATCAAGGACTCCGATCTTCAATATAGATTACATCTCAACCTCAGACAAAAACAGCAGTTCTCACCACTGGGCCAGTAGACCCCAACATGATAAATGGAGAGAGGACTGAAACGAACCACAATTTCATCTACTTGGATTCACAAATCACTCTTGGTACCAGCAGTAAGGAAATGTGTAGCATTGGATAAGTCTGCTTTAAGGGACCTCTCCATTGAAGAGCAATGATGTCGGTTTAAAGACTAAGGTGTTCCCGACTCAAGCCATGGTTTTTCCAGTCACCTGCTGTGCTGACAGCTAGACAAGGAATAAGTGTGACAGAAGAATTGATGCCTTTGAGCTGTGCTGTTGGAGAATACTGAATTTCCCATGGACAGCCGAAAGAACAAGCAGATATATCTTTGCGAAAGCGACCAGAGTGCTCCTTGGAGGCAGGGATGCATCATCTCACATCCTTTGAGCATGTTGTTAGAAGAGGCCTTTCTTTGTTTTGGGGGTTGTTTTTTCTCTTTTTTCCCTTTTTTTAATTATTATTACTCATTTTAATGACAACTTACAGAGACTTTGGATTTCCGTTCATTTCTTGTTGCACTTTTCTCCCTGCCCACATCTCCCCCCAGCTCACTCTTCTCTTTGAAAAGTAAAAAAAAAAAACCAACTTTCATTTTTTACAATCCCTCCCAAGTCCACTCCACTATGCAGCATTTGGACTCCTGTCATGACAATAATACCTAGTCATATATCCCTTTTAAACAGTTCTCTCTCCCTCATCTGTGAAGAGGTCTTTCTTTGTAAGAACGTCGTGCTCAGAAAGATGAAGGGTCAGTGAAAGAGAGGAAGGCCCTTAATAAGACGGCTTCATACAGTGACTGCAGCAATGAGCTCAAGTGTGTGTGGGATGATAAGAACGGCCCACGAGAGGAGAGGGTTCAGATCTGTTCTTCATGGGGTCACTCGGAGTCGTAACAACTCAGTGGCACCTAACAACAATACAATTCTATGTAGGCTAAGAATCAGTGCCACTATTTTTATGTGTGCTGGTGGCATAATAGGTAGCTCTCTTTGCATCCTCGATAGAAAGTGACTATTATTGTTGTTAGGTTCTGTCGAGCTGAGTACAGCCCATAGCGATTCTGTGAACAGCAGATCTGAACCCTGCCCTCTCCCAGGCTGCCCTCTCTCTGCCGGATGCAGTAGAGCCCATTGCGTCAGTCACTGTGTCCGTCCACCCGGTTGACAGTCCTCTTCTCTTTTGCCGACTCTGCCTTTTCGAGCATCATGTCCCTCTCCAAGTAATAGAATGGCTACATTAGCCCAAAGTGAGTCGACCCCGCAGCTACGCCGAGGGGCAAAGATGAGTAGCCTCCTCTCCTGGGATCACAGCCGCTGAGAACCTGCCGGAGGACCCACTGGGAGCTGGTTCTGACTCAGCACCGAGTGTGTGTTAGGAGGTCGCATCACGATGAAGCGCTCCGAGCCAGCAGCTTAGCCATTTGAGTCTCCCCTGTGGCTTGACGGGAAAGGACTTGGCACGCTCCTTCTGTACACTGTAGCCATAAAACCCACGGGGAAGTTGTGCCTTGACATACAGAGCTGCCAGGAGTAGACATCAACTTGAAGACACCAAGAAGAAGAGCAGAGCTTCTGGGTACCTCATGCTGTGATAACTGTAAAGAGAACAGACATGAGCAGCAGGAGGCCCACCGGTGATCAACACCTGGCATTAAGTCCCTCAGTGACCTTGAACTAGATGCCTAACCTCATCTTTGGAATTAAGGTCAATGATGAATCCTAGAACTCTGCTGACACCCGGACACTGAGTTTTGCTCATTTTTCTCACATACTTTCCAGCTGTTTATTCATTCAATTAATATTTATAAAGCACATAGCACCATGCTCGATACCCAGAATAAACCAATTAAGCAAAGGAAGAGACGTGTTCTGTGAACTTTCTGTTCAGTCTTATTGATGGGTGAAGGACAAAAAAAAAGAGGACCAAAAATCTTACCAAGAAACCCACAAAGCACAGTAATTTAGAGATGAGTAAATTACATGGTGTGTTAGATGGTAATAGGTTTTGTGGGGGACAGAAGTGAGAAAGGAGAAGGAAGAGTGGAGTGCTGGAGGACAGGGTACCGCCCTCTTCTTTAAGAAAACAGCATGTGAGCAAAGACGTTGTGGATGGGAGGGAGGGAGCCAGCTGACGCTGGCCAATGCTGCAGGCGGTGAAGGAGCGAGAGCAGATCCAATCACAGAATCATCCCCTGAATCTTAGCATTTCTACTGAGGAGGACCTGAAGTGTTTGCTGCAGAAGGTCAAGGACCTAGGGGTATTGAACACCATAAAAATTCTCCTTGTCTGCATTGTATTAGTTAAACTATATGAAATTTCTGGGTTTACACATTAAAAAGAGCTGAGTATATATATACCAGATAACCTAGTCCACTAGGATATATCCTGTTGTTGTTGTTGCTGTTGTTATGTGCTGTCAAGTCACTGTGACTCACAGCGACCCTATGTACAATAGCTCTGAACCCTGCTTTATCCTGAGCCAATCTCCCTGTCTCTGACACACCTACCCCCATTACCCCAATTACTGTATCAATCCATCTCATCAAGGGTTTTCCTTTTCTGCTCTGTCCCTCCACGCTCCCAAGCATGATGTCCTTCTCCAAGGATTGGTCCCTTCTGGCAGCATTCCCAAAGTATGTGAGATGGAGCTTCAGAATCCTTGCCTCCAAGGAGCAGTCTTGTTTTACTCTCTCCAGGATGAACCTGTTTGTTCTCTTAGCAGTCCATGGTATATTCAATACTCTTCTCCAGCACCACCACAACTCACAAGTCATCAATTCTTCTTCTTTTATCCTTAGTCATTGTCCAGCTTTCTGATGCATAGCAAGTAATTACTAAGACCATGGCCTGGATCAGGCACACCTTAGTCTCCAGACTGACATTGTTGCTCTATTCCTATATCCTGCTCTGGTTAATTCCTAAAAAAAAAAAAAGCATATGCATTTGTCTGTAAGAATTTTTGTAACAGCTTGACTCATAATAACCTAAGCTGGTGACAACCCAGCTGTCTGTCCTTCAACAGGTAAATGGAAAATCAGTGGCCTAATTTATGAACTTTGAGAAATGATAGTTATAGGAAGGCTTCAGGTCTTTTGTTCAGAAGGTCATTATGAGTTGTGCTTGAATTGATGACAGTCAACAAAAACAAATCCATATAGTAAAACACGACACAGTAGCATAGAAGGAATGAAGTATTGGAGACAAGGATTTTGAAGCTTCATTTCACATACTTTGGGCACGTGGCCAGGAGGGACCGACTTGGAGAAGGAAATCGTGCTTGGAAGGGTGGAAGGCCAGCACCTGAAGACCCTGGATGGAGTGGATTGACACAGTGACTGTGGTAATGCGGGCAGACATGTCAGAGAGAGTGAGATTGGCTCAAAATCACGCCGAGTTCTGCACGACTGTTCTTAGGTCGCTATAGTTTGTAGTCAAGTCCAAGGTGGTGACAACAACTGATAAGAGAGCTCTGTGAGAAGGAGCTGCACTGCTATCTGTCTCAAAGGCAGGTGGTCCAAATCCATGTGCTGCTCCGTGGGAGAAAGATGAGCACTCTTCCCCTAGGCTCTAAAAACCCAGAGCCTCAGCTATGAGTCAGGTCTCAAAGGTACATAACAGCAACGAGTACTGAAAACTGCTACCACACTGATGGATTCAAAACAGTCCATTAAATATAAGAAGCCAGGCACAAAGGACCATTTCTGTACATTTAAAAGGTGTTAACTAACACATAGTAATAGGAAGGAGGTCATTGGTTGCCTATGAATGGGAGTAGGTGTGGAAATCAGAAGGGTCTAGAAGGAATTGTTGATGGTCAGGTGAGATCTCTTGTAATTTCATGTTACTACAAGTGGATTGGAGGAAGATTCATCAGCAGTCTGCGTTATGCAGGTGACACAACCCTGCTTGCAGAAACTGAGGAGGACCTGAAGCACTTGCTGCAGAAGGTCAAGGACTGCAGCATTCAGTATAGATTGAGACTCAACATCAAGAAGACAAAGATTCTCACCATTGGACCGATTGGCAGCATCGTGATGGATGGTGAAGAGATTGAGATTGTTGACAGCTTCATTTTGCTTGGCTCCACAGTCAACACTCTTGGCACCAGCAGCCAGGAAATTAAAAGACGAATTGCATTGAGAAAATCTGCTCTCAGAGACCACTCCAAGGTACTGAGGAGCAACGATGTCAGTCTGGAGACTAAGGTGCACCTGATATAGGCCATAGTCTTTGCAATCACTTGCCATGCATCAGAGAGCTGGACAATGACTACGGATGATAGAAGGAGAGTTGATGCCCTTGAGCTTCTGTGCTAGAGAAGAGTATTGAATATACCATGGACTGCTAGGAGAACAAACAGGTTCATCCTAGAGAGGGTGAAACCAGGCTTCTCCTTAGAGACAAAGATTCTGAAGCTTCATCTGACATACTTTGGACATGTTGCAAGGAGGGACCAGTCTTTGGAGAGGGACGTCATGCTTGGGAGGGTGAAGGGACAGTGCAGGAGAGGAAGACCCTTGATGAGATGGATTAATTGATTCAGTGACTGGGGTAATGGGAGTAGGTGTATTGGAGAAAATAATATTGGTACACAATAGAGCAGGGTTTAGGGCTGTTGTACATAGGGTTGCTATGAGTCACAGGCAACTCAGCAGCACATAACAACAACAATGCAAATTGTTATTAAATGGCAATTAGACCTCTATAAAGGTGTGGGAAAAAAGAAACCTCACTTGATTTGCAGGAATTTCATGTGGTCCAGGTCATAAATTAAAATGACTGATTAACTAAAAATACCTTTTATTCCCATTTCATACATTTACTGTGAGCTTGCCATATATATGCCCGGCTCTGTGAAAAGTAACTGTCAGTGGAAAGTGATTAAGACACTTGCTGCTTTTAAAGCTTACTGGGGGAACTAGGTTTGTCAACCGGCAGCCGAATGGCTTCCCCACAGGCAGATATAAAGCAGTTACCAGGTTTAATTGAGTCGCTTTTTGTTGATTGAATTTATGCACGTGTCTGTGCCTTTCTTCTGTTTCAGAGTGACCTGTGGTCTCTGGGAATCACGGCCATTGAGATGGCAGAAGGCGCACCCCGTAAGTACAGCTCCCTTCCTCGGGGTGAAGTCTGTTGCAGGGTCTGACCTGCTGCTCCTCCGGGTTCCTGGCCGGGAGCTGGGGTTGCTTTCCTTCTGCTATGCTGAGCCCTGCACGCCTCCTGGCTGGCGTGCTTAGAAAGCAGAGTCACCTTAAATCAACCAGGAATCCATTCATCTCTCAGTGCTACGGAGCTCTTCTTGTAAAGGAGAAGAAAGAAAGATAACAAAAGGCAGAGTTTGGGTCTACAGATTCAACATCTGATTTCTTCTCAAGGGCTCCCACTTGCCTAACAGAAAAACCAGGAGTGGCCCAAAAAGAGAGTCAGACAGCTTTAGGAGAATCCTAAAGCCAGTTTTCAATCCCTGGATAATCATTCCTGTGCTTAATTAGGGTCTTAGTATTAAAACCCTGCTTTTTAGATTTTTAGATTTCCTGCTGATATCTAAGGCAGAATGGCCAGGGCCTGGGCAACGTTGAAAGCCTTTTCATCTTCTCTCGACCTGGCGTGGCAGTGTGTCCCCACCTGCCCTGTGGTGGCTGGAAGGATGTGAGTCACAGATTCCTACTACAGGAACCATGATGACTTCGGACCTTTCTAAAATGACCCCAAAATGTGCCACTCTAGTTAATGACGCTGGATGGCGGAGACTTCCCTCGGAGACCATGATTTGTTTGTGGGCAGCTTTGACTCAAGCAATCTTCTGGCTTTGCCAGGCCTTCATTAAGATCTGAACCATGTAAAGTACTTCCTGTGCCCTAGTTCCCTCTCTCTTCCGAGTCAGGCAAAACTCACAGGCTTATAGTTCTCCCAGCCCTCCCTGGCCCTTACCTTTCATGCATGAATTTTCCTCAAGAAAATCCTTACATTTTTAATGTCACCTTTGAGTTTCTCAGAGTCCAGACTCTCAGTTTTGCAAAACAAGCATTGTAGCTGTTTTCTTGCAAGTTATCCTAGCCACGTTCTTTCTCAATCTAGAGTTGTTTGGACACATCTGTAGCATGATTGACATGACCATTTGTTAACAAGATTCCTCTCCTCCAAAATGTGAAGAGGAAAAATAATATACTACAATTTCAAACTCATGTTATCATTCCTGACTGAGTGATAGGCTGAGCGAAAAAGAAAACGTCTACCCACAGAATCCTCTCATTTTAGGGGAAATAGATATTATTTTTCTAGGTACAAAGAAAAAAATATTTTCAGATGTTTGAGAAGTAAACTAATGAAATATTATTATTAAAATAACAATGTTGGATCCCTTCACGATAAGCAATAGTGCCATATGTGTGTCACAATATTTTTATATTTGCTTTTCTGCTGTATTCTATTCAGCTTAACCTCCTGCTCCTCCTGGTACCAGGGAGCAAAACCCCTTCCATTTGTGGAAATCTGAAGTTCCTTGTTTATAATCCCCATTCAGATTATCTAGAAATACAGAGAAAGTGGCATTTCCATCTGGTGCTTTAGACTCTAAAAGTCAACACTGAATTTGGATGGGCCAATTTAGGAGATTGAAGCATGGGTTATCAAATGCCTTTTCTTAAGATTGCTATGTTGACACTGTTAAATTTGGACCTCACAGTCACATGCAGCCAGAATAGCTGTGCTGACCTTTTGAGTTAAGCCCTTGAGATATTCATTGAGGACTAATCCTTAGAAGTCTTAACAGTCTTGATTTGAAATCTGTTACCTGCTATGAGACCCTTAATTAGACATCAGCGTTGTTAAGTGTGCATCAGATTCTGAAGCTTCAACTCCAGTTGCTGAGACGTGGCTGGATGTGGGAGGCATCTTGGTAACTTGTCTGCTCAGCCAGGATAGGTCTGGTTCAGGTGAGGCCTCCTCCGCCACGCTGACCCCTGTTTTGGTCTCTTCCAGCCCTCTGTGACATGCACCCTATGAGAGCCCTCTTCCTCATCCCCCGGAACCCAGCACCTCGCCTGAAGTCCAAGAAGTGGTGAGTTCAGCATGGAGCTTTTCGCGGCACTAAGGGTGGCTTTTCTTAATGACTTCTCTTTTGGATTAACTCACATTCTCAGGTGCTGCCCTCAAAACTGGCGCTGTATAGATGGAAAGACTTGAGGGCTGTCTGTGTTTTCACTGTGAAGTCTGAGTACCTACAATCGGGTACCTATATCATGCACACCCTCCTTAGACCGCTTGTGACTCCATTTCTGGGTGCAGTTCGTGGACAGAGAGACGAAGAAGGCACATGGACCCTTTACCCCTTTTTTATACCATTTCATGGTCAGTCCCTTGCCTGAAACTTCTTGTGGCTCCCACCCATCGACAGATTAACCCTTCTCCATATACCAAATACTTATTAATACTAGTTTTCTAATGAGCTCTGGTGGCCTAGTAGGTATACTGCCAACCCGAAGGATGCACTTAGAATCTGCCTCCTTAAGAAGATGAGCAGTATCCTCCCATGTGATGTAAAGTCTCCAAAAAGCTCCTGGAGGGTCAGCTGTGAGCCCATTCTGACCTGACAGCACACAACAACGTCAAATGTCATGTAGGAATACTGTTGCGGTCATTGTGGTTAAGCGGTGGAAGTCTCTCATTCGACCGAGGAAAGCAAGTTAGGTTCTTGGCTGGTGTATTTTGTGCACAGACACTACCCTTCTCTCAGTGGAGGTTTGCGTGTTCCTGTGATGCTTCCACAGAACTTCCAGGACGAGATAGCCTGGGAAGAAAGGCCTGGAAACCTTCCAAAATGCAGCCAGTGAAACCACGAAGGATGACAGCAGTCTAACCCTCAGTCTGTCATGGGGCAGGAACAGGACCAGCTGCTGCTGATTCGGTGGAAGTGGGTCCCTGTGAGCCGGGGTCCCACTTGACAGCAGCCCACAGCAGCAGTAAAGACCTAGCAAGTCCGGTGAACCGAGAGAAAGGCAAACTGCACAGAGAGGGGCCTGAAAAGAGGCGACGACAGCCTTGAAACTGCCAGGCCAAGGAAGGGAGAGAGGGAGAGTTGCTATTGGTAACAAGAGAGGGAAGCATTCCCTGCCCCTCCTTCCTTTTGGAGGGTCACTGTGGGTGGGAGGATCCCTGTCTCCCCAGCAACAGCCTCCCATTGGACACCAGGCGACACGTGATCCGCGCAGCGCCCAGAGGCTGAGCTGCCTCCCTTCTCCCCAGAGCCCACTCCCGGGAGGCTTCAGCTCAGTCCTCGCCCCTGGCAGCATCTAGCCCTCTGCTAGCTTTCTGCTTCCTCCCAGCGGAACCTGCTTTATCCACCCTGCTCCCTGCCTGCCAGCCCCCTCGTCCCCTTCTCTACTGATGGACAGATGCTTTGTCACAGAAAGGGACCAACTGTCCATGCTCACGTGTGTGCTTTACCAGGCGTCCACACATACGATTCGAACAATCGTTACCTTCGTTGCTTACGTTTAAAAACCTGACTGAGCTTTACGATTCTGTTGCTAGCATTTATTGAAAGGATGCAGCAATTCCCTGCTAATCTGGGGCAAGATGTATCTGCCTCCCCCAGTGAGCTGGATTCCCCACATCAGGCATCACAGGGTCCCTCTCACTCGTGCCTGCCTCCTCTCAAACCTGGTCAGCATGCACAGCCACTGTCCAAAAAAAAAAGATCACTTCTGTGCTGACCGTGTGTGAGAAGTACGGGCCTGGAGAACATCCAGGCTGACTTTATTTCAGACCGTCAACGGTGGGAACTCACTGCGACCACATGGTTGGGAGGTCGTAAGTCAGAAAGCAACGCAGAAGCTGGACAGCTTGATCTTACCTCCTTAGTACGTGCTTTTCCTGATCGGGAGGAAATCCAGTCTGGAGAATTGGCTTTCATCCAGTCGCACAGGAAAAGGGACGCAGTGTGGCTACTTGAGAATGAGTGGACTCAGCAGAAGCCCTGTCGTTGTTATTGTTAGTTGCCATCAGGTCAGCTCCGTGACCCCCACATACATAGAACATAAGGAAATCCCTCCCTCCCTCTTAGTCTCTGCCACGCACAGCCCATGCGTCAGTCTGTCTTGTTGAAGGTCTTTCTCTCCCTCACTGACCTCTACTTTTCCAAACGTGAATTCTTGCCACTTCATCCGGAGTGCCACCTTCATAAAGTCAGCTGGGCGGCATCAACAATATGACGCCTGACTTGGTTGCCACATCTCTGCTGTATTGTTGCTGGTAGATGCCATCGAGTCAGCTACAGCATAGAGTGACCTTCTGAACCACAGGTCTGCGCTTTGTCCCATCTGTGCCAGCCTCAACAATTTCAGTATAGCTCGAGCCCCTTGTGACGGTCCCTGTGTCAGTTGATCTTGTGGAGGTCTCTGAGAAGATAATAACCTCAGGTGACTGAGAGGAAACAGCAGATTTCTGTAATGCCCAGTGATCCCACTCTGCTTTCACATCACCGCCAGCAAATGACTCGCAGGCCTGTGACTCCAGTTTCTACACCTGCCCCTCATCTGCGCTTGGATTGACTCACAAACATTAGCTATCTCGTCCAAGAGATTCCCTTCCCTTCCCTTCCCTTCCCTTCCCTTCCCTTCCCTTC
>NW_006399838.1:6730465-6801303 GCF_000299155.1 Elephantulus edwardii
TCTCCCCTCCCCTGCCCTCCCCTCCATGCTGCCATCCCCTGTTCACCTGCCACATGGTGCTGGCTTCCCCCAGAAGTTTCTGGAGAAGGGTGATTTCAGGATGACCTCACTTCTGCAAGATGGTCAGTTCTGTTCTCTTCTTGTGCTTGATAAACTTCAAGAGTCCACACAGATGAGACAGCACACAGGTGGAATCAGTGGAGAAGTCCTTGATTGCTTCTAACTTGATACATGTAAGGTCTCTGGTCCCAGACACCGGAGCACCAGATGAAGACTTTTGAGACGGGATAAGATGGGGCACCAGCTAGTGCAGAGTCACAGAGCGGGGCTGGAAACCTGGGTTCCGGCTCCCCATCTGTGCCCTCAGTCCCCCTGGAGCACCAGCTCGCATTCTTACTGGCCTGTCAGTCACTTTGTTATTCATGTTACTGTCTTTTCCTCCAATCTGAGAATTCCTCTGTGTAAAATTCAGTGACACTGATTCCATTCTTCATGTTGTAGAGCCATTATCGTGATCCTTTTCCAAATCCCTCCACTCTCATTACCATAAATTCAGTGCCCTCTGTGGAAAAAACCCCACTTCCACCTTTCCTGTCCCCCAGAACTATTAATTATCTTTCTTTTCTAAAGATTCGCTTATTTCCTATATGTAAGATTATGCTGGTTTTGTTCTTGCTCAGCTGATACTCTTCACCCAGCCTAATGTTTTCCTATTTTAATCTTGCTTTCTCTTTGTGGCTGAGACATTTTTGTTTTAAGCTATGACAAAGGTCTATTTTGTGCTCTTAATAAAATCACAGTTGTTGTTGTTGTTATGTGCCGTCGAGTCGCCTGCGACTCATAGCAACCCTATGTACAATAGCCCTAAACTCCGCTCTGTCCTGTGCACGGTCTCCGACACTCCCATCCCAATATCCCAGTCACTGAATCAATCCACCTCGTAGAGGGCCTTCCTCTCCTGCGCCGTCCCTCCACCCTCCGAAGCATGATGTCCCTCTCCAAGGGCCGGTCTCTCCTCACAACATGTCCAAAGTATTTTAGACAGAGCCTCAGAATCCTTGCCTCCAAGGAGCCACCCGGTTTAACCCTTTCCAGGACAAATCTGTTTGTTTTCCTAGCAGTCCATGGTATTCTCAATACTCTTCTCCAGCACCACAGCTCAAAGGCATCAATTCTCCTTCTGTCCTTCTTCGTCATTGTCCAACTGTCTGATGCATAACAAGTGATTGCACAGACCATGGCCTGTACCAGACGCACCTTAGTCTCCAGAGAGACACCATGGCTCTTCAGCACCTTGGAGAGGTCCCTAACTTTCCCATGGCAACGCGCCTTGTAATTTCCTGGCTGCTGGTGCCGAGACTGTTGACTATGGAGCCAAGCAAACTAAAGCTGTGTACAATCTCAATCTCTTCACCATCCATCCTGATGCTGCCAATTGGTCCAGGGGTGAGAATCTTTGTCTTCTTGACATTGAGCCTCAATCCGTATCGTAGGCTGCAGTCCTTGACACTGCAGCAGGCGCTTCAGGTCCTCCTCAGTTTCAGCAAGCAGGGTTGTGTCATCCGCATAACGCAGATTGTTGATAAATCGTCCACCAATCTTGACCCCACATTTCTCCTCATAGAGCCCAGCCTCCCGGATAATCTGTTCTGCATATAGGTTGAAAAGGTATGGAGATAGGATGCATCCCTGGCGTACGCCCTTCCCAATTTTGAACCATGCAGTGTTCCCTTGCTCTGTTCTGACGACTGCCTCCTGGTCCAAGTATAAGTTTTGCAGTAGTACAGTAAAAAATATCAGAAAATACTTGAGCTCGACCAGATTTGCTAGTTGTAGTATAATGCAAGGGAGCTATGGTGCCCTGGTGGGTAAGAAGTTGCACTGCCAACCCAAAGGCAGTCAGTTCAAATCCACCCAGGCTCTGTGGGAGGACGATGAGCCAGCCGTCTCCTCCCATGTGAGTTACATCCTCTGGAAACTTGCTGGAGGATCAGCTGTGAGTTGGTTGACAGCATTAGTTGAGGTTTTGAGTAGCTGTAACTTTGTATAGTGATAACATCAAAACAGAAGCGGCTATATAGATTTTTTTTTTAAATAATGAAACTTCTTTGTAGTCTCATTGGAGCTGTCAAGGCTG
Source organism: Elephantulus edwardii (assembly GCF_000299155.1). NCBI lineage: Eukaryota > Metazoa > Chordata > Mammalia > Macroscelidea > Macroscelididae > Elephantulus > Elephantulus edwardii. The sequence continues at coordinate 6,732,603 of NW_006399838.1, forward strand.
TTAATTCTTCCTCCTACTATTGCTCCCTCAGATGTACTAGAAGTGACTGTCCAGGCTTGAAGTCAGAGGCTTTAAGCCTCGTGATATCCAGAGGTTGCTGGGCCTTTGTTATCATGGTAATAATGATAATACCAAACACACACACACAATTTATGATGCACAACATTAAGAGGTCTTCATAAATTAACTCCTTTAACTGGAAAAACAAAAAAAAATATACAACTGGAACATCATGGTAAATGAGGAAAAATCGGAAGTTGTCAAGGATTTTATTTTATTTGGACCCACAATCAACACCTGTGGAAACTGACAGGCAACAACTCAAACAATGTGTGGCCCTAGGCAAAATGCTAGTGGCAAGACCTCTTTGAAGTGTCACTCAGCAAGGATATCACTTTGAGGACTAAAGGGCACGCACTTGACCTGGCCTTTTCAGTTGGCAGTAGATAAGGGAGAGGAGGCATCAACACCTTTGAGTTACAGTAACACACCATGGATTTCCAGAAGAAGGGACAAAGGTGTCTTGGAAGAGGTACCTCCAGAATGTCCTTGAAGCGAGGACTGAGGGACTGGTCTGGGGATTGGTGAGATAGAGTCACCAAGAGGAGGAAGTCTGTCAGTGAGATGGCTTGGCCAATGGCTGCAGGTGAGCTCAAAGCAGTGCTTGTAAGGACAGTTCTGGGCTGGATGGCAATGGTGGTTTCCATTGTTCTTGCACACAGCTTCACTGTGAGCTAACCAATGGTGACACCTAACAACATCCCAACAGTGACACCTAACAATATCCCAATGATGTCACCTCACAACATCCCAAAGGTGACACCTGACAACATCCCAATGATGACACCTGACAACATCCCAACAGTGACACCTAACAATGTACCAACAATGACATCTAACAAGATACAAGAGCAGTATTCCATTTACAGGGAAGAAAACTGAAGCCCCAAGAAGTTAAAACAAATTGCCTCAGTCACACAGTGAGTGATGGAGCCTGAACTAGAAAGAATGTAGTTCTGGGAAGTCAGGCAGAGCCAGTGCAGATTTGAAAAGGCCAGTTCGCATGGAGGGGAGTCCTGTGTTTACCAAAGGCACTCTGGTGACACTGTGTGTTATGTGTTGAGCAGCTAACGAAAAGGTCAGCGGTTTGGATCCACCAGCTACTCCACAGGAGATAGATGGGCAGTCCTCTCTATAAATACTTACGGCCTGAGAAACCCAAGTCAGAATTGGCTTCATGGCAGTGGATTCGGTTTGGTTTGGGCAGTTACTGCAAGGATTCCTCGTTAAGCATCAGCACGATAGTCAAGCCAAGAGTTGATAGCTCTTGAGTTGAAGCCACCCATTACACTTGGGGAGGAAAAAAACCCACAAATATTAAACCCCATTGCCGCCTAGTGGACTCTGACTCATAGAAGCCCACAAGGACAGTGGACAGGGGAGAACTGCCCCAGTGGCTGCCGGATCTGTAGTCTCTATGCACATGACGGCTACTGCTTTCTCCCTCAGAGTCCTTGGTGACACTTTAACCCACGCGCCACCAGACATCCTCTCATAAGATTGCAGACTAGGTAACCTTGTAATGACTCGGCATCAACTCGCTGGCCTGTACCAACAGCCAGATTGTTCAATGCTTGAACCCACTTCTGCTGATGATTAATGTCATAATCTCACAGGCCTTTTTAACTGTTCTCTAATAAATTAATGCATCAACAAGATAAACCAGAGAGGATAAAGTAGTTAGTGATGCCGACACTAGAGGAAAAACCTCATTATAAATCCCCCCCCCCATCATTAATATTTATGTCTCCATGCCAAATCTTTGGAAATCAGTATTACTATTTTTAGGCTGGTTTGTTGTTGTTGTTGTTATTTGTGTTGTTGTTTTGTTTTGTTTTTTAAAAAACAAAACTAAGTTGTCCAGCAACAGAAAACCAAGTAATAGAATTATGTAAATGCTCTCTGGACCCATCAGACCGCTCAGCAAATAATCAGATAGTAATTCGTATATGTGCGATGTTTTGACTTTTAATTAAATGTGTATTTAAGCATATTGATTCTTTGGTCATGCTGACTCAAATAAGAGACATGAATCCTTTTTCAAAGATGTAATCTACATAGGTAACATTTTCCTTTCCAACTGTGCCATTTGAAGAAAACATGAAATCAGTTACCAGGTTAGTGATTCTGCATATCTTGGTCCATTTTCTGGGTCAGAGTCATTTCTTTAGGTTGCTGGCCACCGTGTTGTTGTTGTTGTTGTTATAATGTGTGGTTCTGTCTAAACTGATTCATAGCTAAGCTTTCCGTGGATTTTCAGTCTATAAAGCGCATGGAAGGAGATTGTCCATCTTTTTCTGCAGAGCAGCCTTTGTGACAGCACAGCTCCTTACCCACTCAGCCACTGGCGCTCCCACTGGGGGGAGTATCAGAAGAGGACCCTAGCACTATCTCATTGCAGAGGCTTCCTCTGACTTTTTAAGCCTCGGTGTCAAGGAATGGAATTTATAGTTTATTCATTCTACATCTCAATTTTAAATTAGACGTGGTATCTTTAATTTGCCATCCTCTGATCTTTGTTAGTACCTGTACCGCGTTTCCCAAAGCCACATGGTTTGAAGCCACCGGCTGTTCTGTAATATAAGGACAGAAAACCTCCTCCTGTTCTGTTTACTGTCTTTGAAAACCCACTAGATGACCAACCAGGGGTCAGTTCTAACTCAATGCTACACATGATAATTATTAGTTAAGGAGCCCTGGTGGCGTAAGAGCATAAAGCCCTTAGTGTGAACTGTCAGTAGTGGGAATCCACCAGGTCAGTCTGTGGAATAAAGATGGACAATCTCCTCGTATAAAGACAGCTGCAGAGCCCAGTGAAGGGGCCCGGTGAGTTGGAGCTGACTTGACAGCAGCAATTTTGCTCTACTTATTTAATGAACAGTTGTTGCTGTTGTTGTTAGGTGCTGTCAAGTCGTAAACCACTCACAGCGACTCTATGAACGAAAGACCTGAATGCTTGTATAACTTTCACCGTTTCTCCAGGTTCATAGAGTTTCTGGAGGCAAACTGTTTCAGAAGTGATGCCACTCCTGCTTCCAAGCTTGTTTGAATCAGGAAGCTCCACCAAACACTGTCTACCATGGGTAGCATTCGACACATCAGTGTCACAGTGTTCAGCATCACAGCAACCATGAGTTACCGCTGTACAGCAAGTGGACAGACCAGTGCTGTACCCCTTAGAAGAATGTTTGACCAAAAACAATTAAAACCAGGCCCAAAGGCCACAGATTAAAATCACCCACCTTTGGCTTGGTAGCATCACTTTTTACCCACTAGGCCAACAAAGCTTTCTTTATGTTAATTAACAGTTAAGCATGTTATTAAAATACACACACACACACACACACACACATCCTTCTAGTTGGAAGTAAGAAAGAAAAACTTGCCATTTGCATGCTTTGCAGATATTTACTAGCTTCCTTATTGTTCTTTGTCTTTGCTTCTTTTAATACTGGTGGTTACCCATAGACTAGCTGTATATGGAGTCTATCTGTTCATTTATGTTGGTTAACTGCAGTCTCCTGGGTCAGGCCTTTGAAGAGTCCATTATTTCACAGCATTTATCTTGTAAGACCTTACCTTCATATTTGTGCTTCAGAGACTTATTCAATGTATTTGAGAAAGAAAGTGTGTTTTAAAGATATGTACTCTACAGTCCTCTTGTATCTTTCATGAGCAGAGGTATGAAGACAGCTGTATTATGGTTCTGGCCAGAACTGTTGTCCATTTACCATTTATTCATTCATTTAACCATTCACCAGACACATAATGTTAACTCAACTCATTGCAGAAGCTGACTCATAGCTGACCCTCTGGTGCATTTTAGAGGCTGTAACTGGCATGAGAGGAGATTGCCCATCTTTCTGCAGTTGGTGGATTTGAACTGCCTGCCTTTGGATTGGCAGTGCAACGTCTAACCCACTAAGCCACCACAAACTCCTTAAGGCTGTGTATTCTGTTCTTGGCACAGAGATGACCAAGCACATCCAAGAGTCACCTCTAGGGATTTCCAATGTGAAAGGATATGAATTGAAGGCTTTAACAGAGGGCTGCCTACAATGACCAGACACCCTGTTGCCACCATTTCAAGTCCACCGTGTGGACATTCCTCCACACATTCATCCTGGGGTAACCCCAAGCACAGCAGACACTTTTATGTATTTTCATTTCAGTGTAAAACAATATGTTACCTTTATGCCTTTTAATGTTAACTAACTTTTAAAGTGAAAACCTTTAAACTTATCTTTGCATATTTTACTGTGTGGAATATTTTCAGAAACATGAAAAGTAGCTTAGACATTTGGAGATGGAAATAAAGATATCATTGAGTTCTGTTTTTTAAAATAAAATTTCATTTTTTTACATTACATTTAATACATAATTAAACATTTAATTGTTTAAGGAACGTTTACAGAGAAGTTAGATTCTCATTCATTTATTGTTGCACATTTGATCCCCTCCCTTACCCCTCTCTGATTCACTTTTTTTTTAAAATATGCATTCATGGTTGTACAATTACCTCCCTCTCTCCCCAGTCCAATCTTTTTTACAGTGATATATCTCTTATTTTGGGCTGTTGTCGTATTTGATGTTGTTGTTGATGATTTCTGTCGAGTTGAGCATGACTCATAGTGGCCCTATACACAGAAGGCCGACTACATTTATCTAAGTTCATAGAGTTTCAAGAGGCATGTTGTTTAGGCAGTGGATGTCACCCCTGCTTCCAAAGTTGGCCTAATTTTATATTTATATATATATTTTTTTCATTGTATTCTTAAGGAGGGAAAAGACATGAAATCAAGTTAGAATATATGTTCACCTGGCAGAAATGGAGAATATTGCATTTCAGAGTGCCTACTGGCATTTGAACCCTGAAGGACATGTTCACCCTTGTGCTCTGTGTAGGGAGGACACGTCTTAGGCCTGAAGCTGGGTCCTCTGGCTGTTTTGGGAAAGGCTTGCTCTGTGAGTCCATTCCTGTAACCCTGGCCTCCACAAGAGGGGGACAGAGAGCACAAGCCTGGTCATTCCTGCCCTCAGCAGAGAGGCTGAAGGCTGAAGAGGGTGATTAGGGTTCTACAAAGGTCTCTTGGGAGGAAATGCGCTGATACTCCCAGTGATGTACCTTGCAAGGTCCTTCTGAAGACCCAGGAGCTTAATTATTTCTGATATACAATTTCTTGAACATTCATTAAGAAAGTGCATGCCCGATTCATGAATCCTGGCCAAAGTTCATCACTAATGTGTGGTACATTATCGGCACGCCGTCATACCCATCGATTGGTACAGACAGATCTCCCCACCGCCCTGCGTTCTTTGGCACGGGGTTTATCTTTGAGGAAACGGTAGCTTTCTGGTGGGAGATACAGCTGCTTCTAGGTGTGAACTTCAACCCTTAAATCTGAGTGTCCAGGTCCTTGGGTTGAGGGCAAGCATGCATACACCGCCTGTGCTTATTCACTGAGACACAAAGTTCAAAAGTGATTCTCAAAGTACTGATAAAACATTGGGTGAGCAAAGTGCATTTCACTGTGCAAAAATCTTCCTCCCTTCTGCAAAGTTAGTAGATGCCCCTTCCCTGTCCAGCCTTAGTTTGATATGCCTGTTGTTGTTGTTATTGTTGTTGTTTTTGTTGTTAGATGTCATCTAGTCAGAGCTCAAACTGAACTTTGAGAAATGCCGATAGTTGTAGAGGGACTTCAAGCCTTTTGTTCATACGTCACTATGAATCGTGCTCTACTTGCAGACAGTTAACAACAACAGCATAGTTGGGTTGGGTTATGACTTTGGAGGGAGAACAGTTACAGAAGTTAAGTGTTCATCTCATCCCATCATAAGTACATGCAGCAGCTTTACTTGTCACAGCTGATGTTAAATAAACACCAGGTTTAGATGGTATCACTACTTTATGGGTTTCTCCACTATGATTTGGAAGCAAGTCACGGAGCAGAGCCCACACTCAAGGGCTCCTCTGTTGTCTGAGGTGTATAACAGACTTGGAGATAACGGTGAAATGGCATGGTACAAAGAATTTCTTTTTAAAAACAACAGTGAGAACTAACTCATAGCTCCCCCTCACAGGAGATTGCGCATCTTTCTCTCCAGCAGAGCAGCTGGTAGACTCCGAACCTTCTACCTCAGGGATGGCAGCACAATTCCCTACCACCAGGCCACCAGAGCTCCCTGTCTAATAGGCCTTAGCGTGCATATTTGCCACTTGCCTCCTTTAGACAATTTATCTCAGGGTCCCCTAGTTTATAGGAGGCTCACGCCAGCTTTAGTTTCTTACTGATTCCTTGTCGCAATTATCATTTCCCCAAAGTGATTTTCTCCCAGTTCTTTAGGGCCCACTGCTGGCTTTTCATGCCTTTAAACCTTCCACATATGACTGCTGAGGTTTGAAAATTGTTTCTGTTTTGCGTCGTATTTTACCTCAGCTGTGGGATGATGATGTCGCATCTGAACCCCTCACCGTGTCTGTGCGAGCGGCAGACCTCATCTGGTCCCCGGCTGTGATACTGACTTGGTGATGTTGCTGAGACACACTGTTGAGCCAGTCCTTCCTGACTGCTCTCCATAGGATTGTCGTTTGCATGTCACCACACCTGTCTCCTCAAGTGTCCCTGAGTAGATTCGAACCCCCAACCTTTCAGATAGCAGTCAAGTGCTCAATGTTTGCACCATCTAGGTATTCATATTGATAGGTGGAGCCTTTAAAAAAAATTACAGCATATCCAAAGAGATCCATGTGCCTCGGCGCGGTTTGCCTGGTTTACACGTAGACTCCCCTCTTTGATTTGTCAGGTCGAAAAAATTTCAGTCTTTCATCGAGAGCTGCCTGGTGAAGAATCACAGTCAGCGGCCGGCCACGGAGCAGCTGATGAAACATCCGTTCATCCGAGAGCAGCCGAACGAACGGCAGGTCCGCATCCAGCTCAAGGACCACATTGACAGAACCAAGAAGAAGCGGGGAGAGAAAGGTGAGCAGCGCGGGGAACAGAGGCATCGTGAGGCCGCGGGCTCGGGGGTATCGGGAGTTGCTCGTGGAGGCTTCCAGTGGGCCTGCATTGTTCCTCGGTGTGTGGGGGGGCTGCCCCCCGGATCACGGCGCCTCTGGGCATCAATGCATAGACTGCGGGAATGACACCTTTCATGGAAGAAAAGACTGTGAGAAACTTTGCCTCTTGCAAGCACTGGGCAAAGGCATGTTGAGTGATGCCATGAAGGGCTTTCATATGACAAGTGATTCTCTTTTTCATTTTATTTTATTAATTTTAATGAACATTTACAGAGACTTTGGATTTCCATTCATTCATTGTTGCACCTTTTTCTCTACTCCTCCAACAAGTTATTCTCTTAAATGAATATTCATGTTTGTTGTTATTGTTGTTGTTCTGTGCCTTTGAGTTCCTTGCAACTCATAGCGACCCTACGTACAACAGCCCTAAACCCTACTCTATTCTGTGCCAATCTTAATGTCACCGACACACCTACCCCCATTACCCCAGTGACAGAACCAGTCCATCTCATTGAGGGTCTTCCTCTCCTGCACTGTCCCTCCACACTCCCAAGCATGACGTCCCTCTCCAAGGACTGGCTCCTCCTTGCAACATGCCCAAAGTATGTCAGACAGAGCTTCAGAATCCTTGCCTCCAGGGAGCAGCCTGGCTTCACCTTCTCCAGGACGAACTTGTTTGTTCTCCTAGCAGTCCATGATATAGTCAACACTCTTCTCCAGCACCACAGCTCAAAGGCATCAGTTGTATTTTAAAGCACATTTTATAGCACCTTATTCAGAGATAAAGGCAGTTGGTGAATCCATGTAAGTCATGATGAAGCTTCTACTTAAATAGTGATTAATACGGTCAATACGTTGACAGGATGGTGAGCCAATAAGAGACTAATTTGGCTATACTGGTAAGGAGAGACTAAAAGGTGATTTTCCACTTCCCTGTCTTGTGGAAGTCGAGTGCTAGGGACAGATGTCCCTGAATCGGGACAGTGTTGCAGATGGTTACTTCCACGTACTTGACGTCTGTCTCTAGTTGGGCAGCACATCTCCGGAGGAGCGGAGACAGGCCTGAGCTCATCATTAATGCCAGTTCTCTGGGCCTCAGTTTACTTTTATGTGAGATGAGGGTGTTGTGCTTTACAGGTGTGTTGCTCCTGTCTGTTTACTAACCTGTGAATCTCTCTTCAGATGAAACAGAGTATGAGTACAGCGGAAGTGAGGAAGAGGAAGAGGAGAATGACTCAGGGGAGCCCAGGTACGTTGGTGTGCGCACTTCACCTCTACCTTCCTTTCATCTGTAGGGTCACCTTTCAGAACCCGGCAGAGCGGTCTTATTTATGACCCAGGAACGTCCTCATTCATCTGAGAGAATTTCCCTGGGTAAACGCTTCTGGAAATGTGGGAATCAGCATATTTCTTTATCTTGTCCTCCAAGGTTTATGGTTTATATTCTTAAGCCTGTGTCCTCACATGTGTAGCATGTAAAATTGGCAGGAAAAATTATCTGGGTAATGCTGGGTGAAAAGTGCTAAAAATTACAACTTTCTGGAGACCCAGGTGATGTTTTAGGACTTGAGCTAGCTTGCTTGCTTCCTTCCTTCCTTCCTTCCTTCCTTCCTTCCCTCCTTCCCTCCTTCCCTCCCTTTGAGAAGCCTATTCAGACAGGCCATGTGCTTGTAACATGCCATGATGTTTTCCCCACAACCTCAGCCAGCAGGAAATGATTTCCAGGAACTCAAATTCCTCTTCCAAAGTGAACTCAAAATTACAGTGTTCATGCCTTTCTTGTTGTCATGTGTTGGACTCTAGCATCAAGGACCCACCTTGTTGCTACTGTCCTTGTGTTCTGAATTGGGTTTGACTTTGATTCGGACTTTTTTCTAGCTTGTATTTATAACTAAGACTGCTGTGTACTCATTTTCCATGGGAATCAGGTGGAAAGAACAGCGTTCTTGGCTCTGTGAGCCCAAGGGAGCTGGTTTAAGGACAGACCCCCAGCACCTTGCACTGTGAGCAGGAGGAAGACCCCCTGGGATAATCTCCCCCAGTTCCTTTATCGTGTTCATCAGCAGGACTTCCCAAAGAGGGAAGGGGCCAGCTTAGCTGCGTAATCGAATTCTGGTATTGCTGGAATAAATTAGATACCCCATAACTCGGATCCCCTGAGCTAGAGTCTTTCTTCTTGGTGGCCAGAACTGACTCATAGCTGATGGTTTTCAGATGGTTTTCTAGTGGGTTTTCCGAGGCAGTTAGTTGCACAGGACGAGATTGTCCAGCCTACTCCTGCGGTGCAGCTGGTGGATTTGAACCACAGGCCTTCAGGATTGCAATGCAGCTTCTTACCACTAGGCCAGAGTCATGCTTAGGAATTAAGCTTATAAGACAACCCAGTTTTCCTCTCTTTACTTGCTACAAGATTGCTCAAGGGATAAATAATGTATACTGCATTGAAACAGATGAGAGAGAGAACCGTTTAAAAGGGAAATATGATTAGGTATTATTGTCATGACAGGAGTCCAGAACAAAGGCTGCACATGGGAGTGGACTTGGGGGGAGGGATTGTGTAACAATGAAAGCGTTTTTCTTTTACTTTTCAAAGAGAAGAATTAACTAGAGGGGAGGGGTGGGCAGGGAAAAAAGAACAACAATAAATTAATGGAAATCCAATTTCTCTGTAAACTTTCATTAATTAATAATTATATTAAAATAAATAAAATTAATAATAATTTTTAAATTAAAAGAAATAAAAAATGTTTCCCAAGGTCAAAGGCAAAAGGGAAGTCCTTGCCTGGTACTTCATTTGCTGTCCATCCCAAGTTCACAATCACAAAGATCATGCCCATCAAGTAATGGAATGAAAAAAAGCAACCTTCCTGTGAAGCTGAAGTCCTGATGCCCTGCTTTCAAAGGATTTCCAGCACTGTGTGTGCAGTTTATCAGCTGGTCAGGTCACACCCCTCGTGGTCCCTCTCGGGAGAACCCAGGGACCCATCTTTTGTAACATTTGCTAAGCCGTGTTAAGAGTCGCCTCAGAGATGGACCTTACCACCTTGGTCATGCCTGAACACTCACTCAATATCATGAATCGTCCCAGCATATTGAAGAGTCTGTCCCTCCTCCTGTTGTTTTTTATTGATGCATCTAATTAATCTTTATGGATTCCTGAAAAGAAGTAGAGGAGAGTGAGTGAGAAACCAGGTCACACACTGAGTTAATGCTTGAGTTGGAAATGCAGCTTGGAGCGCCTGCTTTTGACTTGACACAATTGATGTTATTGACACGTCCTCTCGTGTGTGTGTGTGTGTGTGTGTGTGTGTGTGTGTGTAAGAGAGAGAGAGACAAAAGCAGAGAGAGAAAGAGAGAGAGAGGCTTGGCTCACCAACCACAGGACCTTTGCACAGAGCACGTGGCTTCTGGATCAGATAGGCACTGGGGCTGTGTGGGTTTTCGGTGGTTCTTGCGTTATACACAAAGCCTTGTTAGAAGAGAGAGTCCTTGTGTGGTCTAGCTGCCAACCAGACTCTGAGAGGGTCCAGTCCACTCAGGAGACCCCTCGCTTGCTAGGTCCTGGTGATCGACCTCCGGAAAAGGGGCCATTGAAACCCCGCGGAGCACGGTTCTGCTCAGACCTACACGGACTCGGCGTGTTTAGCACGTGGAGACCATGATGGAAGAAGACAAGTGTCCAGTCCGCTGTTCATAGGGTCATTAGGAGTCCTAGTCACTCAATGGTACCTCACAGCAACACGGGTTGGAATCCGTTTGACGGCAGATGATTTTGTTAATAGAACTTTAGCTTTGTCGATGGGATGTTGTGAATGAGGGCTTGAGTGCTTTTCTCTGGTGACAGGGCCCACTGACCCCTGTGCATAACAGAACCTGGATCACTTGCTAAGTGCCACCAAACGTTCTCTTCCCATCTCATTCTCCACCTTCTTCTCACCATCCCCACTTTCCATTTGTTCAAGGATGAAAGCTGGAAGTCCCCCATCCACACAACAAATCCACCCATGGCTTCCATCAGCTTGACCTCCAAACCCCCTCAGCCTCCTTCCCTGCCACTCCCATCCTGGTTAAACCTTTACCAACTCTGCCCAGAGCCACGGCCGTGGTGCTCTAACCTCCTGCAGCCTTGTGTCCACTTAGCAGCCAGCAAAGCCCACTCATGTGACTCTTCTGCTCTCTGTGACTTCCCCGGGAGCTCTGCTGGCTCAGGGGGAGGGAATCGCACTGCCAAAGCAAAGGTGCGGGGTTTGAATCTCCCAACTGTTTTTCAGGAGGAGATGGACAATCTCTTCTTTGTGTACTTCATTGCCTCTGAAAACCTGCTGGAGGGTCAGCCACGGGCCTTCTGAAATAGCCTGCCTCCAGAAACTCTAGGAACATGGAGAAACGATGAAAGTTATACAGGTGCTCAGGTCTTGCATTCATAGGGTCGCTAGGAGTCGTCTACGACTTGATGGCACTTAACAACAACAACAACATCTTGATGGTACACAACAACAACATGACTTCCCCAGCTCACAGCTTGACCTGATTTGACTTTTTTTTTTTTTTTGGTGTCACTCTTTCTCCTGTTTGGAAGTTCCGATAGCTTAATGCACAGGTGACCAGAAAGGTCAGCCATTAAATCCACCAGCTGCCTCTCAAGGGAAAGATAAGAGGTCTCCTCCTTGAAAGATTTACAGCCTCAGAACCCCAGGGAGGGTCCCTGTGAGTAGGAATTGACTTAAAGGCAGTGGGGTTGGATTTTTCTGTAGTATTTTATTCTCTGTGCTCCAGCAAGATGGCTAATCCGGAAGTTATCTCCCTGGGAGGCTAGTATGCAGAACAGAGATGTGTGTGACTTTGAATTGTTTACATACTCTTAGATGCACAGGGTGCACTCGGGTGACAAGTGGAATTTGCCTCTGCATTCTCTGACCAGATTCTCCCTGTTGCATGCATAACCACTGTTTTACTGAGGAGGAAACTGGAATCAGTAGAAGTAGCACTTTCTCCTTCTACAACTGGAGGTCAGGAAAAAAAATCCCTATTTAACTTCTCATTGACTGTCGTGCAGCAAGGCGAGCTCTGAACGCCTCAGATTAGCGAATGATCTTGGCCGTTGCCCCAGTTGGGCTGAGCCTCCTGGGTGTGGAGTGAAGTCAAGGAGAAGCGTGGTGAGAGGGGTCCATAAACTGGAAAGTTGTACCCTGATCTAAGTAGGGCTGATGCCTTTAACATTGCTGCTTTTTGCCTGGCGGCTTCATTCTTGCCTTTTTTAAATGCCAAAAAAAGAAGCCGCCCAGAGGATACAGTGCAAGCACACTAAGGACTTTGAAAGAAATTGTTGCCCTGTCTCAAGGGTGAGGGGGAATGGCCTAGTTCTGGACTAGAGCAGTGATCCCAGGATTGTGACATGCAGAAATGGGGACAGTGGTGTGATTTAAGTGAGTGGATACTGCACACCAGCCTCCTCCTGTCTTGACTCTGTGCCTTTTAGGGTGAAGGATTTCGTTGTGAAAGATGTGAAGGATTTTATTATTTATTATTTCCATGTTGTTGTTGATGATTGCCATCGAGTCAAGGTTGACTCATAGCGACTCTAAGAACAAAATACCTAATGCCTTTCCATAGCTATTGTTGTTTCTCCAAGTTCATAGTTTCCAGAGGCATGTGGTTTAGGAAGTGGATGCCACTCCTGCTTCCAAACCTGTTTTACAACCGGGAGCTCCACCAAACACTGTCCGTAACAGGAAACCATTCTGGTATTTGATATCCCCATGGCACAAGGTTCAGCATCACAGGTTACCCCATACAGCACATTGACAAAGATTGATGTGCAAAGAATGAATGAATGAAGGAATGAAATGAATGAAGGAAGGAAAGAAGAATGTTCCTCCAGATATAACAGCACTAGTCTCATTTAGCAGTGGCTAAGTGTTGAGTCAAATGTGACTGAGTAAGCTTTGCACAACAGACCTGAACTCTGTTCTATATAATTAACATCCTTTCTGTACATTTATAAGAGAGTTTGTAGAGTTTCCAGAGGCATCTATAATTTTCATTTTATTATTATTATTATTATATATTATTATTTCATGAATGGAGGACCAGGATTCTGCAGGTGAACCTGCTTGTGACATCTTTCATGTGTGTGGTTGTTTCTAGGGTCTGGGTGAAGGATTTCATTGTGAAAGGATGTAAAGGATTTTATTCTTCTTTCATTTATTATTATTATTACTACTACTATTATTATATATTATTACTTGAGAACCAGCCGCCTGCGCGTATGTGGGTGCACGTTTCTCGGTCCCGGGTGGGGACAGCCTCCCGCCCCGGCAGATCCTGAGCTCTGTCTCCTGCCCACAGCTCCATCCTGAACCTGCCGGGGGAGTCCACGCTGCGCCGGGACTTCCTGCGGCTGCAGCTGGCCAACAAAGAGCGGTCGGAGGCCCTGCGGCGGCAGCAGCTGGAGCAGCAGCAGCGGGAGAACGAGGAGCACAAGCGGCAGCTGCTGGCCGAGCGTCAGAAGCGCATCGAGGAGCAGAAGGAGCAGCGGCGGCGGCTGGAGGAGGTGAGGCCCCCCCCAGGCACCTCTGCGCCTGCATCCCTTGGGGTACGTCTCATGGATGCCCACCAGGCACGCTGCAGGCCTGGACCCCACTATGAGGGGCCCTACAGCCTGCTCACAGCACACAGCGTGGCAACAAGCCAAGCTACCAAGCCAGGGACGGCCCTGGGCTGTGTGCTGGTGGGCCACCGGGAAGAACAGGGCAGCGGCTGAGTCCCTGCAAGGCCCCTACACGTGGCACCTTTACGCACTGGTCACCATTCCCTCATCCCTAGTCATTGTCTCTGATGCATAGCAACTAATTACAAAAATCTTGGCCTGAATCAGGTGCACCTTACTCTCCAGACTGACATCGTTGCTCTTCAGTACTTTGGAGAGGTCTCTAACAGCACCCTTTCCCAGTGCAATTCATCTTTTCATTTTCTGGCTGCTGGTACCAAGAGCGGATTGTGGAGCCAAGCAGACTGAAGCTGTGAGAAATCTCAGTCTCCTCACTGTCTGTCATGATGCTGCCAATTGGCCCAGGGGTCAGAATCTTTGTGGTAGCATCCAGTGAAGAGGGCGTTCTGGTTTCATGGTCGCACTGCTGTCCCAAAGGCTGTATCTCTCTGATGACCCCAACCCACCAGCAGTTCCTTGGGAGAAAGATGGGCTGTCAGTCTCCTTTCGTTTGACTTACAGCCTTGGAAATCCAGTGTGGCTTAACTATGAGCCAGTGACTAAGAAAGCGATAGCGTTAACTCAAGGGCAAGTCAGAAGGCAGACAAGAGGGTCACTAAACGCACAGACGGGGCTGTTATCTTCCAGTTCGCCCAGGCACCAGCAGGCTCTTCCTGAACACACATGCCTTGTTAGGTGGCCATGGCAGAGCAAACCGCGTGGTGAATTGCAGACGCGATAAACAGACTGCCTTTTAAATGATACATCAAGGACCAGTCTCCTGGGTTTAAAGCAGTGGGGGATAAACCTCATCACGGCCGTTGTTTTCGGTGCCATCGAATTAGCCATGACTCATAACAACCTTGTGAACAATAGATCTGAAATTTTCCCTAGCAGACACTTCTGCGTCAGAGAGCTGAACAATGACTAGGGATGACAGAAGCAGTGATGCCTTTGAACTGTGGTGCTGGAGGAGTATTGAATATACCATGGACTACTAGGAGAGCAAACAGGTTCGTCCTGGAGAGGGTGAGACCAGGCTGCTCCTTGGAGGCAAGGATTCTGAAGCTTTGTCTGACTTACTTTGGGCATGTTGCCAGGAGGGACCAGTCTTGGGAAGGGACATCATGCTTGGACGAGTGGAGGGACAGCACAGGAGAGGAAGACCCTGGATGAGATGCATTGACTGGGTGATTGGGATGACGGGGATGGGTGTGTCAGACAGTGAGACTGGCTCGAGGTAGAGTGGGTTTCAGAGCTGTTATACTTGGGGGCACCTCACAACAACACACCATTCACATCATCTGTTCATATATAAACTCACTGTTACAATCACTGGCAATCCGTCTTCTTGAGGACCTTCCTCTCTTTCTCTGACCTTCTCCCTCCCATCATGCCCCAGGAGTTTTACTATGTAGATTAGGAACAGAACGTCATTATTGAGAGCCCTGCCTGCCCAGCACTTAGTGGGTATTGAGCTTAGCTGTAGTTCTCATCAACCATCTTTATCTATTTGTGTATTTTCTCATCTTTATCTATTTGTGTATTTTCTCGTCTCTTCAGCATCACACATACCATTTCCATTTTACAGAAGAAAAAAACTAACACTGAAGTTCAAGGTGAAGTAGCTCATCTCATGTCACAGGACGAGCAAGTGCAAATAAAGATACACACCAGTTTTCCCCAGGTCTGATGTCCATGCCAGCTCTTAAACGGCCAGGGTTGAAGTGCAATCAAAGCCTTGAGCTTGGATCTCACAACTGGTCCTTTCAGATGTCTGCGGACAGCAGAACACAAGCGGAGCGCTTTTCAGTCTGAGCAGACCAGTCTGATGCTGTTGGTGAAAAGGAGGCCTCGCTTGTGGGAAATCTAACATCCACCTGCCGTCTCCCGGCTGAGAATTACAAGCGGCACTGCAGCACGGGGGGCAGAATCCTCCAAAGACTGGCAGAGGCTGGGCAGTGTGAGGCTTTGGGCCAGAGGAGGCAGTCGTCAGAGTGAAGTCCAAAGCTTAGGAATGGGAGGTTTGTGGCATCTCTGGCTACTGCCCCAGGCACAGGCTCTCGGGCAAGGTTTTGCAGCTGTTCTCTGTGTCATCCTCTCTGACACACCAGGCCAGTCAGGCCTCTTGCTCTGGCCCCATGCCAAGTCCACCACCGTTCCTTCCTGTGTGGACCCAGGTTTACTCCTTTGGACTTCCTATCACACCTCTCTCACCTGCTCGGTGAGTGAGCTCCAAGCCTCAGCCCTGGGAGTCCTGCCTGCCCTGGTCCTTCCCAGGCTTGTGGGGTGATCCTTCTAAGAGCGCTCCCCACAGTCGCAGCTTCTCGGGGCATCACACCACAGGAGCTTGACCAGTGATCACTTTACCATCTAGATAGAAGAGTCCTGCCCTGAAGATTTATTGTCCTTGTGTTTGGGGTTAAAGAATTCACCATTTCCTTTATTCCCCTTGAGATGAAACAAACTCAAACAAACTTGTTGACCCTCCTGTGTTCTGCACAAGTTCTGAACTATCCACGAGGAGACTGTCTGTATGTCTTCTGGGGGGGGGGGGGGGCCTGTGGATTCAAATCACCCACAGCACAGTTTCCTGTCCACCAGGCCATTAGAACACCCTGAACAGATGGCCCTAGAAAATACCCACTATCTTTCTTTTTTTTCTTTATGAAATTGTTTAATTATTATTATACTAGTTTATTTATAAAATTCAAATAATTTGTTTTCCAGAACAGATTCTTCCAATTTCCCTCAACCCCTCCATCAAATTAATCCCCCCTCCCCCTGCACATCCACATCCCTCTGATTCCCCCTCCCCCCTTCACCTTGGATCCTCATATTCATTCTATAATCATGGTTTTATACAATATTTATCCTTGTGGGACTGAGTTAGTTCACTCAGCATAATGCTCTCCAGTCACTCCCAAGTTAGGTAGTAATTTACAAAATCATTGCTCCTGTGTGCTATGTAGTATTCCACTGTGTGAATGTACCATAATTTCTCAATCCATTCATTTGTGGTTGGACACTTGGGCTATTTCCATGTTCTTGCTGTGGTGAATAATGATGCTGTGAACATTGGTATACAAGTTTGTGCCTCAGTTTTCATTTTCTCAGGGTATATTCCAAGTAGTGGAATAGCTGGGTCATATGGAATTTCTATGTTCAGCTTTTTGAGGAAGCACCAAACTGCCTTGCAGAGAGGTTGTACCATTTTACAATGTATAAGAGTTTCTTTCTCACCACATCCTCTCCAACATCTATTATACTTGCTGCCCTGTTAAACTTTGCCACTCTTACTGGGGTGAGATGGTACCTCATTGTGGTTTTGATTTGCATCTCTCTTATTGCCAGTGATTTGGAGCATTTCTTCCTGTGTCTGTTTGCCATTCGAATATCTTCCTCTGTGAAAATTCTTTCCATGTCTTTTGCCCATTTTGTAATTGAGTTACCAGTCTTTTCTTGTGGAGGCCCAAGAGTATTCTCTAGACTTTCATTATAGATCTCTTGTCTGAGATGGAATTACCAAATGTTTTTTCCCAGCCGGTAGGTTTTCTTTTCACCCTATTGGAAAATTTTTTGATACATACATGGATTTAATCTTTAGAAGGTCCCATTCATCCATTTTATCCTCTTTAGATTGTGCATTTCAGGCTGTATTTGGTAGTCTCTTTATCCTGTGAACTAGCACTTCTAAGCTTGATCCCAGTTTGTCTCTTATAAACTTTATCGTTTTGGGCTTTACTCCCAGGTCTCTGATTCACCTTGAGTTGATTTTTGTGTCTCGTGTGAGATGTGGATCCTGTCTCAGCTTTCTGCAGGTGGAAGTTCAGTTTTGCCGGCACCATTTTTTTAAGAAGTTGTCATTTCCCCATTTGATAGCTTTGATTTCCCTGTCGATTATCAGTTGACTACATCACTGTCTTTCTATAATACATTTAAAATGCTCCAGAGCGCGTGTCCGTGTGTGTGTGTGTGTGTGTGTGTGTGTGTTGTGCCTGCATGCACACACAGATACATGAATTTCCTACTATTTTGGAATTTTTTTCCCTACTGCCTATAGATCCGTAGTTCAGAGTCTCATTAGTTGATGCATTGTTTAGTTTTCACTTTTGTCTTTTCCTCCTGTCTTGTTTGGCACGGCTGGTGGGTTCTCTCTGCTCTCTTACGTGGAGCTGCTCTGATAATAATTTCTAACAGTTACAGAGCACTAGCTGTATGGCCGGCACCCTGTTCAGCACCGGGCATGAATTGTCTTGTTTAATCTTCACAATAATCCCGTGAGGTGGGAAGTACACTTACCTCCCAGTTACAAGACAGTACAATTGCACCTAGGGATGGGTCATATCTGACGGTCAGGGAGCTTCCAGAGAAGCCAGGCTTTAGACACGAGAATTGGACTGCAGAGCCCATATTCCAAGGTGTGACACGCACTTGCCTCTCTTGATAGACCATGGTCTGGCCACTGCTTCTGAAGGGTTTACCTCTTAAGATTTAATCATTTCCAAGCAAGGCCAAGAAGTTGTTCCTGTTGTTGTGATCTGAGTCATGTCCCCCAAAATTCATGCTCACCTGAACCCCCACAATGTGATTTTTTTTTAATTTGAAATAGGCTTTACAGCTATAACTAGTGAAAGGTCTGTGAGATTGTATTTTGGATTTAGCATGGGCTGCAGATCCAGAGGCAACTTGTAAGAAGAGAGAACCCGGAGAGGAGAAGAAGGCTGTGTGAACATGACAACAGAGATGGGCGCCATTCAGGCCGTGGTCCACAAACACCACAGCCTGCTTGCTGGAAGCCCCCAGAAGCCACAGAGAGGCAAGGAGGGTGTTCTTCCCTTGACCCCCGGTATCTCTGCCCCATCTTGACTTATAACTTCTGGCCTGTCCTAACAGACAGAATCAATTTCTGATATTTTAAAGCCAACTAATTGGTGACACCTTGTAGTGACATCCTGTTGTTGTTAGATGTTATAAGGAGTCAAAGGCAGCTTATAGTGACCCTGTGAACAACGGAACTGAGGCCAGCTCTATCTTGTGCCATCTTGACCATCTCTGATACACTCTAACCAGTCGTTACAGTCCCTGTGTTAGTCTGTCTCTCTCAGGGTCTCCTTTCTTTCACTGGCCCTCCACCTTTCCAAGCACGATAGATCCTTTTCCAAGGACTCGCCCCTCCTAACAACATGCCCAAATATGTGTGGTGAGAGCCACCATTCTCGCCTCTAAGGACACCCCCGTTGTACTTTCTCTAAGATGCATGTGTTTGTTCTTTGGCCATCCATGGGATATTCAGTATTCTTCTCCAGCACCATGCTCAAAGGCATCAGTTCTTCTTCTGTCACTGTTAATCATTTCATCCTGTTGTTGTTATGTGCTGTCGAGTCACCTGTGACTCATAGCGACCCTATGTACAACAACCCTCAACCTTCCTCAATCCTCTGCCAATCTCACTGTCTCCAACACACCCACCCTCATTACCCCAGTCACTGATCAATCCATCTCATCAAGGGTCTTCCTCTCCTGCGCTGTCCCTCAACCCTCCCAAGCATGACATCCCTCTCCAAATACTGATCCCTTCTTGCAACATGTCCAAAGTATGTCAGACAAAGCTTCAGAATCCTTGCCTCCAAGGAGCAGCCTGGTTTAACCCTCTCTAGATTGAACCTGTTCTTTCTCTTAGCAATCCACAGTATATTCAATACTCCTCCAGCACCACAGCTCAAAGGCATCAATTCTCCTTCTGTCATCCCTAGTCATTTCATCCTAGGAAACTAAAATACCTAGCCATACCTGCCACCCCAGCCGATGGTGGAGAGCTATGTTTTTTGTGCCTTGAACTTGAACATGGGCTGCATGGCCTCATAAAAACATTTAAACCCCATGGAGGGGGTGGGGGGAATAACAACACCTTTCTCTGCCATCAAGGCAGAGCTGCCTCATAGCTGTGTCTTAAGAGGATTTTCCGAGGTTATAGAAATTGCACAGGAATGGATCGTCCATCTCTCCCGTGACAGCTGCTGGATTCTAAACGCCTTGCTTTGGGCCTGGGAGTACAACTCCATACCCTCTAAGCCACCATCATTCAGTTTAACTCCACAGGTACAAACACCACCAGTTGTTCATGAGTGAATTCCCACTCATGGCGACCCCATGAAGGTCAGCATGGATCTGTGTTCCCTTGTGATTGAAAAACTGAGTTAAGCCCATTGCCAAGACTTGTCTCCAGGTTGGCTCTCGGTAGAAAGCAGCCTACAGCGTTTCAGTTTACAGTCAAGTGTGTTAACTGCTTGTCCTACCAAGGGACTCCTCAATGTCACAGTTAGACATGCTAATTGAACGTTATTAAGGATCAAGAGAGCTTTCATAACCGTCTGAGAAAATATATTTCCATTTGCAAATGAAAGCCACTGAGAAGCCCTTTTGACATCTCAGGGTTTGAGGAGCTGGGACCTTCCAGTTCCACGGTGCTCCCACACATCACCTCCTACCAGAGGTTTCCAGCAGAGCCCTGGACGCCCTGTGCTATTTTCAGAACACCATGCGGACTTGGCTGCGTGCTAAATCAGTATTTGTACATTCTTGGAAGGACTTTGACTACAAACTTTAATGGAGTCACTCAGCAGCTTTGTAAAAAGAGATGTGTCTTCAGGCCAGTTGAATGGTAGGTGAGACATTCTCAACTTTTGACCAATAAAAGTGCAATTTGCAACCAAGTTCCAGGAACTTTATATCCAGCTCAGCAAAGGTGAATGCGTCCATGATACTGAGGGGGGAAAAAAGACAACGGCAGCCTCATCTGTGTTTCTTTTGTTTGTGAAAACTTTTTTTCTTCTTTATCTCAGACAAGGTACAGCTTGTTTTCTTCTGTGTCATAGAGTTAGGGTCCAGAAATCTGGGCCTGGAGTCCACATTCATACTCCGGCAACCTTCTCAGAGGCATCTTGGATAGCAGATTTGTGGTGGTGCTTCATTGTGCTAGAGAGTTGTGAACTTGTTAGTGATTTGTATCTATTTCATATATGTATGTATATGTATATGGGTGTGTGTGTGTGTGTGTGTGTGTGTGTACATACATCCTTCACCTTCTTTGTTGGCCAGAATCTTAAGGCACAGAAATGACTCAGTCTATCTCAGCCCTTCAGCCTCCTCCTCGTTGTAGTAACTTCCGCTCTTCAGAGAATCCTAAGTTTTGTAAGCAACCAGGTATTCACTGAGTGCCTTGTAGGGCCATCATATTATGATCCATCTTTTTTTAATTTTATTATTTGTGTGTACCATCAAATCAGATCTGACTGGTACAGAAGGATATTGTCCCTCCTTCCCCCAGCAGAGCATCTGGTGGATTTGAACTGTGTGCCTCTGGGATTGCAGTGCAGCTTCTTGCCACTAGGCCACCAGAGCTCCCCTGATCCATTTCTTAAACAACTCATTTTAACGGGGGGGAAAAAACACCAAGCAAACAAACAAACAAAAAAGATTATCAAACGCTTTTGTTGTTGTTGTTCCATCTCCTGGGGGGAAATGGAAAGAAATATTACCTGCATCTTACTGTCCAATATTAGTGAGGTACCGTGCACAGTGTAAGACTTGGAAACCTAACATGTATGTTGTCTGTCCATTGTCCCCAAATTCTCTCACCGTTACTAACAGAAACCCTCTAACCCTAAGCAATGACTCTCTTATCTGCCCCAATCACTCCTGCTAAATCTTCTTCTCTATTTGCCTGTTCTTAAAAGTGGAATCCTTTTCTGATTGATTTGTTTTAATCACGCTTTTGAGGCATGTCCCTGTTGTAGCATGTATCAGGACTTGACACCTCTTTATAGGTGTGTTTGGATCAACAATCAACACCCTTGATAGTCAGAAAACCAGGAGATGTATTGCATTGGTCAAGTCTTCTGTCAGGGACCTCTCCAAAATGCTGAAGAACAATGATGTTAGTCTGAAGACTAAGGTGTGTCTGATTCAGTCCATGGTCTTCTGAATTACCTGGCACGTAAGACAACAGCTTTCTTGGATTTCAGTGACCAAATAGCAGACACTAAGAAAACTGTTACTGGTAGGACTCCCTTAAGTCACATTCATTTCTTCTCTACTTGGGGACTAAGGAAGCAGCTTGGAAAGAGTCAGAAAAATCGGGATTTGAAGTAGGAAAAAAATGTCCATTTGAATTTGAGGAGCAGTGCTGCCAACCCCAAGGCACAGGGTTCGAACCCACCAACTGCTCCATGGGAGAAAGACGTGCAGTTTCCTCCCATGTGCTTGTTGTTATGGTTGTTGATTATCTTCGAGTCAAGCACAACTCATAGCGACCCTATGAACAAAAGGCCTGAAGCCCCTCTACAACCATAGACATTTGTCAAAGTCCATAGAGTTTGTGGAGGCAAGTGTTTAGGAAGTGGGAACCACTCCTGCTTCCAACCCATGTAGTTTACTGCCTCAGAAAACCCACTGGAGGGTCAGCTGTGAGTCGATTCCAACATACACCCACAGACCACAGGCATGTTCTTTCTGGCCAGCCCGAGTCTCACCGTGTCCCCACTTCCTCAGCTCTTCAGGGAAGCTTGTGGTAATGCTTATTACCACCCTGGCATGATTCAGAGGATTAGCCAGGAAAATGCTATGTGGGAAAATATTGCCAGCTGCCAGGAGCTGGAAGGCTCTCCCTTTTGAAGGACTTATCTAATCCAGCTTAAATACAACTAATGACTCCGCTTCACTGCTTTTCAAATAATGACGGGCTTGCCCGTTTGCCACTAGTTTTTGCCCACATTCTCCCCTGGCGTCAGAGAGCTGGACAATGACCAAGGAGGACAGAAGGAGAATTGATGCTTTTGAACTTCGGTGTTGGAGAAGAGAGTGCTGAGGGTGCCAAGGACTGCTAAGAAAACAAACAGGTTCATCCTGGAGAGAGTTAGACTGGGCTGCTCCTTGGAGGCAAGGATTCTAAGGCTCCGTCTAACATACTTTGGACATGTTGTGAGGAGAGACCGGTCCTTGGAGAAGGACATCATGCTTGGGAAGGTGGAGGGCAGGCACAGGAGGGGAAGGCCCTCTATGAGGTGGATTGATTCAGTGACTGGGGTAATCAGGATGGGAGTGTCAGAGACAGTGCGATTGGCACAGGACAGAGCAGAGTTTAGAGCTGTTGTACATAGGGTCGCTATGAGTCACAAGCGACTTGACGGCACATAACAACAACAACTCCCCTGGCATCTGTCTTTCAGTCTAGGTAACCAGGCTGGTCTCTCAGAAGCTGCACTTGCCGTGGCCCAAACCCAGAGAAGTCACAGCTGTGTTAGGTTCTTCCTTGGAACCTGAGGAGTTTAGTTTTGTCCCGAAGCTCAGAGACAGTCTCCCTGCCCAACCACAGAGGGGGCAAACTGTGGATCTGTTCTAAGAGTCACCGTGCAGGGTGATGTATTGAGGCTCTGAAAAATCCTCTGACAGCAGAGCATGTGGGGGAATTCTGGTGTGAGGCGGTTTGACAAGTGGCAGGAAGCAGTGCTGCAGTGCTCAAGGCACACGGTTTGAATCCACCCCTGGTCCACGGGAGAAGGATAGGCAGTCTCCCAGTGCAATGCATCTCCTTATGTCCTGATTGCTGGGACCAATATGAATGTACATTAATAATTTATATTATTTTTTTTCTGATTCTTCTAATGATCTTATTTTTTTAAAAAAAGCTTGATACAAAATTGAAAATTGATATTGTTAGGATGAGCACTGTTATTTTAACCCTGATGGCTTCTAGGTGTGTTAATGGATCTGGATATGGAACCCTGGTGGCCTAGCGGTAAGTTGTTGCTCTGCCAACCCACAGGCTGGTGGCTCGAATCAGCCAACTGCACTCCAGTAGATTGATTAGCAATCTCTTGTGTGATTTACAGCCTCTGAACACTCACTGAAGAGTCAGCGGTGAGTCAGTTAGGACTTGAAGACACTTAACACAATAACAACTGTATAGAGAGTGTTTTCCTATGAGAGTCTCTGAGGGGTCCACAAATGCTTAGTGCTCAGATACTAACCTGAAGATTGATGCTTCACACTCGCCTAGCAGTGGAAGAAAGGCCTATCTCTATGACTTGTTTCCACAAAGTGTCCATAGAGAAATACCCTTAAGGTAACAGTTCTACTCCGAAAACCACAGGGTCTCTCGGAGTCCGAATCAAGTCAGTGGCACTGGGTTTGCATTTGCTTCCCTTAATCCTCAAGCACTGTTTGTGGTGGAAGGCGGGTCCCTCCACTCCCTTTTGAAGGCTGTTTTCTCTGAACTCAGCTTGGCTTCTGCTGCTCCTCAGAGCCGGCCACCTGCTGCTTCCTTAGCCAGAGCCCAGGCTTTGCCAGCTGAGGGGACCCATCCTTCTTCCTTGTGGATGGGGTGCTGTGTTTCGTAGGACCAGCCGCTGGTTTGTGGAGTCTTGTCTTCACGGGGGTACCACTGCAGACTTTTTGCTGACTGGAAACAGTAGGCATTTCTGGTGGCTTCTCTTTCAATAATTTCCCCCCTGACATTTCTGACACTGTATAATTATGATCTTGGCATTGCCACAACGTGGCTAAGTTTCATCTCCTACTAAAAACAAACAAGAAAGGGGGAAAACCCAAACAAACCCAACTTACTTGCTTAATCAAGCTGATTCTGATGCATGACGATCTTGTAGTGTCAGTAAAGAACTGCCTTCCATGGAGTGTTCAGTGGATGAAAAGGCCACCAGGCCTTTCCTCTGCGTACCCCTCGGTATACTCTAATCTCAAAACTTTTGATTAAGTAGCCGAACACCTCAGGCATTTTTACTGCCTAGGGATTCTCGCCTCTTCTTGTTGTTGATGTTGTTGTTGGATGCCCTGGAGTCAGCTACGACTCATAACAATCCTATGAACAAGCGATCTGAACCTAGCCCTGTCTTGTGCGACCCTTATGACCTGTGATACGCTCTAGCCTATTGTGGCAGCTACCACATCAATCTGTCTTGTTGAGAGTGTGTACGTCCTAATATTACCCATAAAAAGGTAGTGCTTTCTTGTCATGTCTAAAGCATAAGTTTCTGTCCAGGGTCAAAGCACCTTAGCAATGACTTTTCCAAGCCAGGCCGTGCTGGGTACCCTCTCGGATGCAGGGAGAGTGGCTCTGCAGTTTACCGCCTTTATGACTTGGGATAAGATGTAAGGTGTCTCTACACCTCAAAGTCACCTTTTAAAAAAATAGAGTAAAAATGGTGTCGAAGGTTAGATTAGTTTATAAATATATACGTAAAAATCACAGAGTGGTTCCCGAGACCAAGTCCACACTTGAGCGAGTTTAAGAAGAGACCTGCTGGTGAAGGGGCGGAAGGAAATCAGAGTTTACTGTTTTCTGCCTCATTGCTCTCCTGAGTCATCGCTCTCCAGGGTGAGGGCTGGCTCTTGAGAGCAGCTCGCTCAGGTGACAGAAAGAGGGGAGACAGATCAGCGTGACTTTTCACCAGTGCTGGAGTCCCACCCCCCAGACCACACTCCCAGGGCCCCAAGCAGGCGGAAGGTTCCCCCTTCCCAGGGCCTGGAGTGCTCACTCAGTGGCTCTGCTGAGACATGGCCTTTAACTCAATCATTAGCTGGAGGCATCTGACTGTGTCCCACGGGTGGGAAACAGAGTGGCACCTTGTCCCTGAATGTCGTCAGCGTCACCCTGAAGGCTGCCTGCTTCTTAGCCAGGCCTCCACTCTTCACTTCAGTAACTGGAGAGAAATTATAAAACAGGTGGAGGCCAAGGCAGCCAGCCAATGTTGATTATCTAGGGAGGGGCCTGCCGTGGCCTTTAACAATATCTGTGACCACGTGCGTGGATCAGCATCAGAGAGCTGGACAATGACTAGCGATGATAGAAGGAGAATTGATGCCTTTGAGCTGTGGTGCTGGAGAAGAGTGTTGAATATCCTATGGACTGCTAGGAGAACAAACATGTCTATCCTGGAGAGGGTGAGACCAGGCTGCTCCTTGGAGGCAAGGATTCTGAAGCAACATCTCACATACTTTGGACATGTTGCAAGGAGGGACCAGTCCTTGAAGAGGGACGTCATGCTTGGGAGGGTGGAGGGACAGCGCAGGAGAGGAAGACCCTTAATGAGATGGATTGGTTCAGTGACTGAGGTAATGGGGGTAGATGTGTCAGAGACAATAAGATTGGCACAGGATAGAGGAAGGTTTAGATCTATTGTACAGGGTGTCGCTATGAGTTGCAGGCGACTCGATGGCACATAACAACAGCTACAACTACAGGGAGCACTGCAATCCTGAAGGTTCTCGGTTCGAATCCACTAGCTGCTCCATGGGAGAAGAATTCCCATGTGATTAACTGCCTCTGAAAAGCCACTAGAGGGTCAGCTGTGGATCACTTTGAACTCCACAGCACACAACACAATACACACATAGTGAGAATTAAGTGAGTTATAATGAGTAAAGGTTAGGAGCAGGGTCTGCCGTCAAGGTAGGGACTCCCTAGATGTCCTCTATTATTAATGATTGTCAATCTGTTTTGTTATTGATAATGCATTGCTGTGTTGTGGAGTCACACATCCCAAGCAACTTCCTCTTCACTCTTTTATTCTTCCTATTTTAACGTGTGGAGTCTCCTTTTTAGTGTCAAGAAATCATATCCTTGCCAGGTAGCATTTGCTTTGCAGTGGTCTTTTCAAACTGAAATATTAACACCTGTTAAAATTGGCAAAAGAATGTCCAAAAGCCGGCCCACCACCTGTCACGAGGATGACTAAGGCCGCTGGAAAACTTATCCAGGCCGGTTGCATTTCAAAGGAGGCAGGACTTCTGGTGTGTGGCCGATTCAGAAGATCACTTTGGACGCTCAATTTGCAGCTCTTTGGACGCTCAGTTTGCAGCTCTTTGGACAGAGAGCCCTGCGTTCAAGGGGTTGAAGATGCTGACAGAGGCGCCTCGAGGTGATTGTACACCCGTTGTGCCGCGGTTCTCTGGAGCCTGAGTCAGTTGTCCCATGCTCCCACGCTGTCTCCTCTTACCTCTTAAAGTGTGTCCCCCAGGATGGTAAGCAAGGGGACTCCTCCATGGACACTCGCCGTCATGTTTTTCACTTCCCCATCTGGACTGCTAAGATTATCTGCTTTGTGATGTGGCATATCCCTGCTTGCACGCTAGGATGAAGCGTTCACATCCTCCTCACTGAAGGCTTGGGTTGGGGTGGCTTATGCAAGGCCATGCAGCATTTGTTTATTCGTGGGACGAGTACTTGTTGACCACCTGCTGGGTGACGTGCAGCGTTCACACGAGTCACTTACAGGACCAGAAAGTGGATCATTTCACTATTTGTAAACCAGTCTTCTTTGCCTTGTGCCTTGTCTCTCCAGGCTCCCCTTCCCTCTACTCTGTGATATGACACAGTGAAGCTATTGGTTAATCATTTTTGGTTCATATAGTGCAGGAGTGGCATCCACTTCCAAAACAACATGCCTCCAGAAACTCTATGAACTTTGATAGCTGTCGATGGTTGTAGAGGGACTTCAGGCCTTTTGTTCACAGGGTCGCTAGGAGTCATGCTTGACTCAAAGGCAATCAACAACAACCTAGTGAGATACGTCATTTATGCATAAGAAAGACCTCATCATGAAATCTTGCACATAACCTTGTCACTAGCCTTATTTCCCACTAAATCTACCAGAATGTAACAAAAAAAAAGCAACCCAGTGAAACAAAGATTCAGATACAGTCTGTACATTTGGAAGTAGAAAGAGTAGCATCAGCATTTTCCATCTGTCATCTCCTGAGGATGTTAATGAAAGTACTGATGGTGACAGGATAGAGACACAAGCCAGCCACTTTTCACCAGGTCTGTACCGTCTGCTGTACTTCCCTCTAGGTCTCTAACTGATACAGTAGCCACAGAGGTCCTAGGATCTGGGGGGTGTTGGAGCAGAGAGGGGAAGGAGCAGAGAATCTGACCAGCTTGAGTTTCAGGCGCTCTGTGACTTGGAACAATCCATCTAACTTAGCCAAGCTTCCATTTACTTATATGTAAAAGAGCCAAAAATTATTATTAAAGTGTTTAGTCACACTGGGATTGAATGAGCTGAAGCATGGAAATCACCTCGTCCATTGAGCAGCTGACACTCAGAGAGAATGCCAAATATCCCTCATCTTCATTCCTTGACTTTGCCCTAATGCATCATGTGACTGTTGACAAAGCATTAAGCTTCCTGACAGTCTGTCCCACTTATCTCACGGGACTTTAGTGAGGTTCTAATGAGAAAGAGGGGATAAATAGTGTCTCCTGCATTGAAACAGATGAGGGAGAAAACTGTTGAAAAGCAATATATGATTAGATATTATTGTCATGACAGTAGTCCAGGATGAAGGCTGCAGAGTGGAGTGGACTTGGGGAGAGGGATTGTATAACAAGGAAAGACATTTTACTTTTCAAAACTAAAAGGGAATTGAGGGGAGGGGCGGGCACAGAGAAAAGTGCAACATTGAATGAATGGAAATCCAAAGTCTCTGTAAACTTTCATTAAAATGAATATAAAGTAAAATTTAAAAAAAAAATCCCTCGCAAGGGAAAAAGTACCACAAAGGTTACAATCATGTAGCCTTGAAAAAAATAATAAAAATATTCCATGTTCTTAGAACGCTGAGTGAGCTGCTCTCAGTAATTTGTGTTTTCATTCATGTGAGGGTTTTTCATATTTGAAAGTCAGTTGGACTGAATTTCCCTTTAGGTTCCAACTGGTTCTCTGTGTGTTACCGTAGCTCTCCCTAACCAGCTGTCTCCTGAGAGGACATGGCTGGATCCGAGAAAGTGCATTCCCATTGCTGAGAAAACAGCTCTTACCCACATGCCCAAGTGGCACAAACAGGTGCGGTATAACCAGGAAACCAAATCCTAAATCTTCAGCGTTTCATTTGTCTCCACTTGGACTTTCCCAAGGGCAACTCTGAGGTAGAAGGGCCAAGATTTGATACTTTCCTTTATTTCTAAAAGAGAACATAGGGGGGTTTGCTAAGATTAATACAGCCTCTAAAAACAAAATAGATGAGGGGATAAAGTAGAAAGTAATATTAAAAAAGAAGACAAGAAAGGTGGGGTAAGGTCTGTTCCCAAAACCTCGCATACAGAGTCCTGTGGAGATGGCAGAGGTGGGCCTCAGGGCTGACCCCGAGGGTCCTGGTGGTGACTAAAGAGGCAAGCTGAAAGGCTGGAGATTTTGAATTATCGTTACACTAATAGTAAACCAGTTACTCAGGTGAGCGTTTTGCAACATCCTTTAGACCCATTCATATGAGTAGCAGAAGTTGAGTACTTAGAAGCAGTGTTTCTAACCGAGAAAGTGGTTCGCCTTCTTCACTGAGAACATCTTAGAACGCAATTTCATGGCAGAATGGGAGAGCTTGGCTCATCCGGGCTGTTTCCACAGGAGCCAGGGCTTCCCGGGGTGGGTGCCCGGCTCTGACACTGCTCGGTCTCGGTGGTTCTAAAAAATAATTTGAAGAACTAAATGAAAGATACTTGCTGGAGCCTTTCAGATGCCTGGTATTTCCTCCAACTGGGCCTTTAATAAGAACCACCTATCTAAGGACGGCGCAGGAGGGGAAGACCCTCTATGAGGTGGATTGATTCAGTGACTGGGGTAATCGGGATGGGTGTGTCAGAGGCAATGCGGTTGGCACAGGATAGAGCAGGGTTTAGGGCTGTTGTACATAGGGTCACTATGAGTCACAAACGACTCGACAGCACATAACAACAACAACATCAAAGAACGAGGCTGTTTTCTCTGGCAAGAATTTTAAGAGCAAAAATTCTCCAGTAACAATTTGATAAATGCTACCCCCCCCCATTAACAGTTCCTCATTAAAGCCAAATTCATTCCTATCCCTCAGTGTACAGCCATGCAGGCATCAACAGGAGGTGACCCAAAGGGATACCCTTTGTTGTTGTTGTTTTTAGATGCTGTTGAGTCATCTACGATTCATAAGGACCTTGTGAACGACAGATCTGAATCTTCCCCTATCCTGTGCTGTTCTGATTTCTGGTATTCTTGATCCATTGTTACAGTCCCTTGTGTCCAGACCATTTCATGCAGGGTCTTCCTTTCTTTCTCTGACTCTCTCAGCATAAAGTCTTTTCCCAAGAGCTCGCGCTTTCTGACAACGTACCCAGAGTATGTGAGACAAAGTTTTACCACTCCAGGTGGTATTCATTGAAGACAGCTCTGTTTGTTCTTTTGGCCATCTTTGAGAGATTCAGTCCTCTATACCAACACCCTGGGAAAAGATCAATGATTTATTTTAAAAGTAACCAAAATGTCCATCAGAAAAACCGATAGGCAAAATATATCTGTATGGTGGAGTACTACTGAGTCATAAAGAAAAATGAAGTCCTGGCATGTGGATAAGCCTTGAAAATGTTGTGCTGAGTGAAATAAGTCAGGAACAAAGGGACAGATATGACATAATCCCACTTATACAGAACAGGCAAATTTTTTTTTGTTTGTTTGTTTATTTTTGGGGGGTTTTTTTAATAATTTTTATTTATTTATTTATTTATTTTACAGAGGTTTTGGATTTCCATTCATTCATTGCCGCAATTTTCTCCCTTCCCGCCCCTCCCCATCAGCTCACTTCCCCCTCCGAAGAGAGAAAAAAGAAAAAAGAAAAAAATTCCTTCATTAGTATACAATTCCCACGTCCCTTCCCCCCACCCCCCACCCCGAGTACACTTCTCTATGCAACCTTAATTCTGGATTCCTGTGCTAACCATAATACTCAATCATATATCACTTCTAATCTGTTCTTTCCCTCATCTGTTTCAATACAATATATATAATTTATCCAGTTTTTTCTGTCATACCCCCACCCTGATGACAGACCCATTCTACAACAGTGGCATCATGCAGTATTTGTCCCTTTGTGACTGAAATATTTCACTCAGCATAATGTCCTCCAGGGTCACCCACTTTGAATAATATTGCATGAGTTCCTTGTTTTTCAATGCTGCATAGTATTCCATTGTGTGGATATACCACAGCTTCTCTATCCATTCGTTTGTTGATGGGCCCTTAGGCTGCTTCCAACTCTTTGCTATTGTAAACAAAGCTGCAATAAACATGGGTGTGCATATATCTGCTTGGATGGCAGACATGGTCTCTCTAGGGTATATTCCCAGTAATGGGATTGCTGGTAAAATGGTATCTCTATTTGCAACTTTTTGAGAAAGTGCCACACCGCCTTCCACAATGGTTGCACCATCTTACATTCCCACCAACAGTGAATAAGAGTTCCAGTTTCTCCACATCCTCGCCAGCATTTGTTGCTGGCTGTTCTGTTATATTTTGCTATTCTTACTGGGGTGAGATGATATCTCATGGTTGTTTTGAAGAACAGGCAAATGTTTATGGAGTAATGCTCACAAGTAGTTGTCAGAGAGTGACAGGAGAGGGGAGGAGGAAGAGGAGGAGCGGTTCCTTAGAGGAACGTCGAGCTTCTGTTAGTGGTGGTCAAATATGTGGAAGCACCAAGTGCTGATGGTGACACACGATGACCATAATCCATATCACTGAGGTGCACACAGCCACACATTGCTTGTTGTTGTTGTTAGGTGCTGTTGAGTCAGTAGCAACAGTATGCACAACAGCCCTAAACTCTGCTCTGTCCTGTGCCAATCTCGCTGTCTCTGACACCCCCACTCCCATTACCACAGTGATGGAATCGGTCCACCTCATAGAGGGTCTTCCTCTCCTTCACCACCCCTTCACCTTCAAAAGCATGATGTCCCTCTCCAAGGACTGATCCTTCCTTGCAGCATGTCCAAAGCATGTCAGATGAAGCTTCAGGATCCTTGCCTCCAAGGAGCATCCTGGTTTCACCGTCTCTAGGGTGAACCTGTTCCTTTTCCTAGCAGTCCATGGTATGTTCAATACTCTTCTCCAACACCTCAGCTCAAAGGCATTAATTCTCCTTTTATCCTCCCTAGTCATTACTCGGCTCTTAAAAGTGATTTCCCCCTTTTATTCCCAATTGTAATTATATATATACACACACACACACACACACACACAAACACATATATACACTCACAAGTGTGTGTGTGTGTATTTGCTGCCTTTAAAAATATGTTCTTCAGTACTTACTGCTTAAGGCAGGAAATATTTATATATATAATCACAATTGGGTATAGAAGGGAAAAAATCATGTTTCTCAAACATCAACAGACAAGAGTGAGAGAGAAGAAAGAAAATCCCCATGGTGCACTGTGTCCAAGAAGACCACGACACTGTTAGCCTCCAAGACTTCTCGAGTGCTCTCGGGCACTGTCCCCAACGCGTAAGACACTTACACAGATCTACCCTCATTTTCACTGATAACTCTTACTGGCAGTGCTCTCCAAAGAGCTGGGTGAAAATATGTGTGTAGGCAACTCAGAACAGAGGAAGCATCTGCGGGGAGTTTGAGAGTAGCTCGTTAAAGCTAGCTTGTTTTGAGACAGCAGGACCACTATTACTGTTATGCATAATTTGAATAAATTTTACAAATACTGTTTGATTCTGCCCTTCCCCACTCGTTCTGTCTTATGTTCTTACTCCCTTATTTTTTTTTTCTGCCTTTCTGGAAGATGGCAAATAGATCCTGTGCCATTGTCAGGAACTCTGGCTGACTCTTGGTTTAACATGTTGTCAAAGCTATGCTTGTGCTCAGCACAGAGGAACATCCTCTCGGGTCCATCCGGGCTGTCTTCAGAAGGACAAAGGGTTGGACTGAAGCACTGGAAGACCCTCTTTCTTTCTTAGCTTCTCAAGCTGTTGTACTCAGTGCAGCAGTTCTCGATAGTACAGGCTCTGTGTGGGAACCAAGTGGGGCATGAGTTCCACCCGCAAAGATTCCAGAGTAGATGGGATGTGCTCTGAGAGCTAAAATCCACGGTCTGGTTGCTGCCCAGTTGATCTTTGATCGTGGAGACCCCAGTGTATCATGGTAGAACTGTGCTCCTGGGGTACCCTGTGACTGACTTCACAGAAGTAGGTTGCCTGGCCTTTCTTCTGAGGCACCTCAGGTTAGACTTGGATTGTCAACCTTTCAGCTTACCAGCCAGGTGTTTAACCCTCTGCATGGGCTGACAGACCCCGAACCCAGCCCACCACCACCAAGTTGGTTCCAGTTCAGGGCAGCCCTTCATTGGGTTTCTGAGGTTGTAAATCTTGACAGGAGGAGATGGGGCCTTTTATTTTCAGGGAGCAGCTGGTGAATTTGTACCCTTGACCTTTCGGTTCTCAGCCCTATACATCAGGCACCGCACCACTCTTGCACAAGGTTCAGTGCGCTAAGTGTATCTTTTTTAAAAATAAAAATCTTGTGTTATCTTAGGTAAGAACAATCCAGAAGTGGCCCTTTTTGTGTTTGATGTTACTGTTTGTTTGATGTTACTATTCACACCTTCCCTTATGGGCCTAGTGCAGTCTTGAGAACAGGGTTGCTGTATGTTAAAGGTCTGACAGTAGCTCATAACCTCGTCTGTCTGAGGCTGGCTATGCTGTGCAGGTTTTAATTGGTGTACCATGTTTGATTTATCCCTCATCAGATTTGACGTTTTCCTGATAAGTGGAACTGTAGCATTAACTTATTAAAATACATTTTAAGACTTTTATTTTTTTTGTGGGTTTTTTCTTTTCTTTTTCTTTTTTGAAGGGTAAGAGAGCTGAGGATAATTCTGTTTTAAAAGAGGACTTCTTTGTTCTCCACCCCCCACCCCATCCATGAAGAGGGAATATTTTTCTATTTGTTTAGTTCTCTTATTGTGTCTCACAGAAATGTTCTGTAGTTTTCTTTGTATAGATTATGTTCTATAGGGGTGATTTTACTGTCATTTGCCCTTGATTAAAGGAAGAAAGAAAAAGCTGTAAGTACTAGTAGGAGGGACTCTACCCCCCCAAGCACTGAAGGATTGATTCTGTGTTATCTTTTTTTGCTCTAAGATTCTAACTTCAGTTCAGCCAGCCCTTACCTGCCCCTGCCAAGCCAGGCCCCGCTTGAGGGGCAGGCGTACAGCGTGGATCAGGCCCAGGCCTTGTTCTCATCTCAGCAAGCACTTCTACAGCCGCCGTCATCAGAGGCGTTTTGGAGGGAGCCAGGCTTTCCATGACGGGTTCTGCTGTGTCTCCTCAAACAGCCCGTGCCCGGGAGGAGGGAGAACAAACATTTTTCTGGGAAAGGCATTTAACATGGAGGCACGGCAGCTGGAAGTCGGCGGGGTGCCCCCGCAAGGTTGGGGAAGTGATTTTTTTTTTTAGCTCACCATGGGAACCCCAGCCTGACAGATGCTACCAGGCTTTAGTGGCAGCTGATCCAAGTGAGCCCATTATTAATTAGGAGTCACTTTTGAGTGCCTTTCTCAGAAACTCTGGAGTACTTGGGAAGCGCAGGCCCTCCCCAGCTACAATCAATGCTGTGCACACCTCACACAGGCACCAGAGTGCCCTGTAATTATAAAACAGTATCAATTCCTGGTAAAGGGGTTGGACATGTACAAATCTTTCACACAAAAACCAACTACATCTTCAGAAGACTTGATTTTTCTCCCCTCCTCAAAGAGACCAATAGAGTGAAAGAACTTGAAATGTTAGCTAAATTAGGGCTCTTTCCTGCCAGGAGCAGATCTGTACACATAATTATTTTATTCTCTGCACTGGCACTGATTTATAGGGTTGAGTGTTAGAAATGGCTCTGTTTTGAGTTTGTAGTCCAAATTATTCAGTTGGTTCCTAGGCTGATGTTTTCTACTCATGTCTTCCCTTATGATTTTTCTGCAAAACAAACAATCACATGTGTAGAAACTTGATTTGTCCCTAGACGCCTCCTCCCCTGCTCCCCCATCCCTATACCTGCTTTTCCTTCTTCACCACACCGTCCAGCAGACACCTGAGCAGACACTCTAAGGGCCTCCCAGCACACAGTCTCAAGTCACCAAGTGCTGCCTATATGCACATTTCTAATTTCTGCCTCGCTCTGTTGGAAGATGATGTCTCCGCAATATCTAGTCTTTTCTTGCCTTTCGCTGCATCTCCATCCCCAGTTGAGATCGTGAACACAGGCTCTGACTGCCTTTGCCTATCTCACTGGTTCTTTCTCCTGCCAGGCCTATGTCTGTACACTGACCTCTCACTGCTTTTCAGCTTCTAGTCTTGCTCCTTCCCTCGACTTTGGAGGCCTTTTGAAATTGCAAGTATGATCATATCATTGGACTGTGTAAAGCCCATCACTAGCTTCGCTTTGGGGAACACTGGTGGCCTAGTGGCAAGAAGCTGTGCTGCAATTCCAAAGGCACACAGTTTGAATCCACCGGCTACTCTGTGGGAGAAGGATGAGCAGTCTCCTCCCATACGATTAACTACCATGCTAAACCCTCAGGAGGGTCAGCGAGGGGTCGGTTCCGACTCTACAGAACACAACAGCTTCCCTTTGCCTGCAGTTTATGAAGGACAAATAATGACTTAACTGGAAATGATAGACTTTGAATCTCAATAGATGTAGCTTGTCTCTAAACCTCAGAGGCTTTTGGAAGACAGTATGCACGAAGATGGATGACAGTGGTAGCTGCATCAGAAAGGTCTCCCGATGACCTTCTTAGGTGTTTGAATATTTGTGGTTGGTTTCAGGTGGGGTCCTGACAGAGAACTTTTATCCTAGAGAGCTCTTTCCCCTGGTCATGGAGTTAGCGGTTCAGTGTGAAACAGTCATAATTCATTATATTCCAGTACCTCCACTTTCCCCAGTCAGGTCATGAAATACTGAAAATGTGAACTAAGTAACCTCATGAGGGGTCCATGCTGAACCTCCTGTGTGAGGAAGAAGAAGCCTCAGTGCCTCTACCAGACTCTGCCTTGGAAACTCCTACAGTTCTTTTCAGAAAGGATGTCAGTGGCATCTTGTGTGGGAAGGCGTGTAGTAATGCGTGACTGTCCTACAAATGGACCGTGATTACCATCACAGATCTCTCATGCTATGTGTTGGTCATGCCTCTTAGTCATTGGAACAACCAGAGGAAGCTCACACGAGAAATAGCCATCGCTCCAAATGCCCCAAGGAAGGGAGTGCTGGCCCTCGTTAAATGCCGGGTAGTTCTGTAATCACTGAGCCTCGTTCTAAGTTCTACTCCAAAGATACTTTTCTGAGAGTATAACGAAGGGCTGGGGAAAATATCTGATCATTCTGTCATTTCTGTGGCCTCTTCAACTCTCAACATGATTGAAGCCAGACTCTGCAATCACATGACCTGGCTTTGAAATGAAGCTCCTTGCACATGTGACCATGAACAATTGCATAATTTCTCTGTTACATCCGTTTTTACATACAAAATTGGAGTAAGGATAGCATCCACCTCAGAAGAATGTTGTGAACATTGAATATGATAAAATGTAGAAGGTTCTCACCATCCTGCTGGGGGCCTGGTAGTTACTCCCGAGTGTGAGGTGATGATGATGGGGCCTGAGCAGAAAGGTGTTATTCAAGGGGAAAGTTGAACACGGCAAAAGGAATATTCCTGAAAATCCAGAGAGGCAGCCAAGTGAGGTAGGAGGTGAAGTCGATAAACCCTGTTGTGTCCTCTGCTGTTCTCTGTGGCCTGGCCTGTACTTCCCGTCTCTGCTCTTCGATTTCATTGTCTATGGAAATTTTGGCCATACTTATTATGCAAAGGGATGAATGGCTTTAATGCAAGTATGATCATGTCATTGGACTGTATAAAGCCCACCACTAGCTTCTCTTTGGGGAGCACTGGTGGCCTTGTGGCAAGAAACTGCACTGCATTTTCAGAGGCACACGGTTTGAATCCACCAGCTGCTCTGTGGGAGAAGAATGGGCAGTCTCTTCCCGTTCGATTAACTGTGACTGTGCTTTAAAATCTGAATAATGTCATGAGCAAGGACACTTGTGTAATGTATAATGATTTAATAAGGAGCCTATTAGACCTTAGCCAGCTCAGGTGGCCTGGTATTAAGAAGCTGTGCTTCCAACCCAAAGCCGCTGGGTTCGAATCCATCCGCTGCTCTGCTAGAAAGACGAGGAAGCTCTTCCTGTGCGATTTACAGCCTCTGAGAACCTGGGGGATGGTCAACTATGAGTCCGCTCCAACTCAGGGCGCATGACAAGAACGTCATCCGGTTGTCCTGTCCTGGCATTGAAAACCTCACTGGCCATCAAAGAGCGTGCTTTACAGAAAGTTCTAGGTCTATGCGAAACCTAGTCTGCGTCTGTGATCCGTGCCAGCGCTTGCTTCACCCACTCGCCCTGTAACGCGTGGCCCAGGAGGTGGACGGAGGGAGCAGCGCATCTCAGCACCTGGCCCTTAGGTGCAGCGCCCCCGATGAGTTCGACACCTGTTTCCCTCACCGATGTCTTTTTTTTGTTCCCTTTAGCAACAGAGGCGTGAGAAGGAGCTGAGGAAGCAGCAGGAGAGGGAGCAGCGGCGGCACTACGAGGAGCAGATGCGCCGGGAGGAGGAGCGCAGGCGCGCGGAGCATGAGCAGGTGGGGCGCGCGGGACAGGGCGCTGCTGGCGGCGCTGAGCGGGTGCGGGCAGGTCTATGACCCTGCAGACCTCACCAGGGTGCGGGCAGGTCCAGGGCCCCGATGGCAGCGCAGAGCGGGTGCGGGCAGGTCTATGACCCTGCAGACCTCGCCAGGGTGCGGGCAGGTCCAGGGCCCCGATGGCAGCGCAGAGCGGGTGCGGGCAGGTCCACGACCCTGAAGTCCTCACCAGGGTGCGGGCAGGTCCAGGGCCCCGATGGCAGCGCAGAGCGGGTGCGGGCACAGAACTGGTGTGGGCAGGACCAGGGCCCTGCTGATGGTACGTAGCATAAGCAGGTAGGGCGCGCGGGACAGGGCGCTGCTGATGGCGCAGAGCGGGTGCGGGCAGGTCTGTGACCCTGCAGGCCTCGCCAGCGTGTGGGTAGGTCCAGGGCCCTGCTGACAGCGCGGAACGGCTCCTGTATCAGGCCTCCCCAGGGTGCGGGTCCCCTTCTCTTGCACCTGCTCTGATCAGCAGGCTTTGACTCCCTCAAGCAGCAACTCTTCTCACCTGTTCAAGCAGTCAAATGCACACAGCCTTGGTAATGCCCACTTGTTCCACCTCATTCCCTACCCAGGCCAAAGTGGCTGACACACGGGGCTCTTCTGGTTCTCCCAGCCCAGTGCGTCTGCTTTGAAGGCAGCACTGAAACGTGAGAGCTAGCCAAGTGCTTCTCTTTCATTGCCGTGGAAGAGCTTTTCTACTCGTGCAATCTGTGGCCTCTACCCCCTGAGCCCTTGATGTAGACCCATCTCTTGTTCCCTGTTAGAAGCCCAATTCTGGCAGCAGAGAGGAAGTCTGCAGGAGGGTGCAGTTACAGAGATGACACACGATGGTATTCAACAATTGTTTAATCCCTGCTGCCTGCACAGCCTCTGAGCGGTATAGCATTGTTCATTCCAGGTAGCCCACAAAGAGGAGAACCCTAATGAAAAGCTTTTAACATGTACCTGGGCTCATGAAAATCAAGTAGAACACTCGGAGCCACCGATCTGGTGGTCCGTGGTGGGGAGAGGGCTTGTGCTTTTGATTGCGTTGACATGCTTTGGCTCTGGTGTGGCATTCTTTGGTGAGAGGGTATGTGGGTATTTTCCCCCCTTCTTCCTTCTGCACCTTCCTTGACGTTCTCGTCCCCTTGGAAATTACTGGTTCTCTTTCTCTCTCTGTGTTCCTCTGATCTCTCTGCTGCTCACCTCTCCAGGAGTACATCAGGCGACAGTTAGAGGAGGAGCAGAGGCAGTTAGAGATCTTGCAACAACAGCTACTGCATGAACAAGCTCTACTTCTGGTAATGGGAAAGCCAAGTGCCAGCTCCTTGCCCGGTGTCCATCCTGTCTGTGTGCCTGTCTGTCTGTCTGTCCACCTGTGTCCTCCTTCCAAAAGCAGAGATCCTTTAAGCTTCACGAGCCTTCCAAATCCCATAGAAATGGAATACATGTCCTGACCCAGTTTGCTAAACCCCAATACGTTTAATGTGCCCATTATATATTCTTTATTAACTCCATCTATTTCTGCAACTTTAGCATGAATCCAGCCTTATTAAAAAGTTCAGACGGCTTCCAAGGCCCACTGTGTTTATTGCAGAGGAATCTGTAAGGCCATTTACAATGTGCTGGAATACAATCACAGCAAAATGGCCTTCTTCCATAAAAACCCACTCAGTGTTACGGTCATATTTCATTTGCAGACTATTAGTTTTACCCTCATGATGGGAACATTTTGTGTTCCCTGCTCATGGAGCCTCTACTCAAAGTACTTTTTTATTATAATTGCACTATTCTCTAAATGGACTTCTTTGTGTTGTTTTTTCCCCCACTGTATAAAATGCAATGTTCCTCTAAATTTTTTTTTGTTCTAAGCATATATAGAAGCTTGTTAATGGTTTTTGTTGGTCTTAAGTTTATAAAACAAAAGATGACTTAGGCAATATCTTCACCCATTTATTGAGTTTTGTAATTAGTTGTATGTGTTTCAGTGATTCAATTAGTAACTGAGTAAGCAGATAGCCCCTTACAGGGTTTGTGTCCTGACCACCAAATGTCCTCATTATTGCTACTTTCTTAGTTGCAATTCATTAAGGACAAGTCCGTTTCCCAAGTGGTACCGTTCTGTTGGGGATTCCATTAAAGTCATATGTTCTTATTAACTGCCCACTTTCTTGTGTTGAAGCCAAGCTGAGGCTAACCATGTATCTCTTGCACATCCTGACATCATCCTATTGTTATTAAGATCCTTTGTTATTTATCATCACTTTTTTTACACCCATGATGCTTAGCTATCCAGCCCAGTAGTTTTTTTAATATAATAATTTGGCCTTTTCTTTCCTCCTCTGCGCTGATCCTCTCAGGAATATAAGCGCAAGCAATTGGAAGAACAGAGGCAAGCAGAAAGACTGCAGAGACAGCTCAAACAAGAACGAGACTACCTGGTTTCCCTTCAGCATCAACGGCAGGAGCAGAGGCCTGTGGAGAAGAAGCCGCTGTACCATTACAAAGAGGGCATCAGTCCGAACGAGAAGCCAGCCTGGGCCAAGGAGGTATGGAAGGAAGTGTGGCCAGGCCACACTGGTCAGGCCCTGGGGGCTGTTAATTCATCTAGTTCAAGTGGACAGGTACACTCATGCTGCAAAGTTGGAAAACAGTGCATTGTTAAGACACAGTTTGCTTTGGAAGAAGCATAACTATTTTCCCTGAGAAGCAATTATTTCTGTAGAATATGATGAGACATCTCTTTCTATCAGTAGTTCTTGGGATACAGTAGCTTTTTGTAGGCAACATCAGAAAATAGAATAATAATTTTATTTCTAGGAGGTCAGATGTATTTGTGGTATGATGGTTTTTAGTGGTTTTCCTATGGGAATGTGTGATTTAGGCTCTGGAACTCCAGGTCGGTCATTCTTGCCTGTACCTAGGTCTCATTATTCACTGTTACCATCAACGTGGATTCCGTCCTGTCCTTCCACAGTGCTGACTCACACCGATGCTTATCATAAACACTTCTGGAATTGTAGGTTATTGGTATTTCTTTCACACGTGCTTCCTAAGTAAGAGTCCTTCATTTGCCCATCTGCCGAACTAAGAGAAGGTTCCCAGGATCTTAGCTCTGTGATTTGCTATTTTAAGCATCTAATTAAAAATTGGTTGCGTAGGAGGGGGAGAAAGATGATCGCCAAATAAGTAAAACAAACAGACAGAATGACTCAGCCGAGAACAAGGACCCTACGCAGGAGACACTGTCCTAGCTCGAGCAGGTCAGGCCCCACTTCTCCATCCATTATCACCCAACAGACCTTCATCTGTGGATATTGTCTTTCTTTTTTTTTTTCCCCTCAGCTTTACTAGTCATTTTTCAAGATGAGGTTTTCTTTTTTATGTAGGTTTGGTTTTTTGGGTTTTTTAAAATTTTTATTTTTATTAATTTTAATGACCATTTACAAAGATTTTGGATTTCCATTCATTCATTGTTACAGTTTTCTCCCTGCCCACCCCTCCCCCCAGTTTGCTCCTCTCTTCAAAAAGTAAAAGAAAAATTCCTTCATGGGTATACAATCCCCCCCCCCGCCCCGCCCCGCCCCAAGTACACTCAACTAAGCAACTTTCCTTCTTGATGTAGTTTTTTTATTCTCGCATTCTTAAGTAGAGCTACAGTCAACATGTCTAGGCTTCAGATCCTAATTTTATAAAATATATTTTTGTCGCTTTTACTTTTTTGTTCATTTTTTTCATAAGTAGGAAATGCTTGAAATGATGTTATCCTAATATGATGGCTGTATATGGGAGGTAGAATTTGCAGAGGTTTTTTTAAAAACTATATGTATTTATTGCTTAAATAACTTACAATGATGATAAACTATGAAAATAAATTAATATTATGTTAAAATTTTTTTTTTAAATGTCAATCCATAGAGAAAAATTTTTTACTTGTGGTGGAAGATGTATTTTACCGCTTCCCCCTCTAGGCTGTAAATATGACCCATCATTACTTAACCTGTAAACGCTGCCTCTCTCTCTTAGATCAGTAATTCAGTTTTGTGATCCTACTCCCAGGTCCAGCACCGATCCCTTAATAACCAGCCTGTCCTTCCAGCTAAGCAAAACCTCTCAGCTGTTAAACAGCACCTCATGGGCCTCCTGGCTGACAGAGATGTGCCACCCTCATCCACCACTCACCTGCTCCCTAACCCAGACGCCCAGCTCCTCACTGTGGCTGCCGTTCAGAAAGTCGAAAAACTAGCCTCAACTCAGCTAGTGTCGGGAGCACCTGCAGGAATGAGTGATTTCAGATCAAGACTCCTGTTTGAGCATCACTTCCCAAAGAAAAGTGGACCCGCTTGTCCAATTCGATTTGATCTTGAAGAACAGCTGAAGCCTCTGGAAGTTTCCAGAACCCTGATGAGATCTCCAAAGAGATCTCGCTCCCACGGAGGTAGTACAACACAAGGCTTGGGGTCTAAGATCACCTGTGTGTCCTCTCCAAACATTTCCAAGGTGACAAGCCCCTTATACTCCATTACTGAACTCAAGGAGGACCTTGGAGACTTCTTCGATCCTTGGGGCAGGAGGGCCGTGAAGTCACACAAGTTTGCAAGCACCTCAAGCCCTTTGAGAAGTACCGCATCACTCAGTGACCTCTCCTCGGTGCACAACCACCTGGCCTTCGGTGTCCCCAGCCCCAGGCGCGAGCTTAGGAGAAGGACTCCTCCAGAGCTCAATGGAAACCATCCTTCCTTGCAGGGCTCCCGGGAAGTCCTTCTTTCCCCTCCACATCTCCCTCCTCCACAAATGTACCAGACCCGGGGGGAGCGCTTAGAGCCGTTTCCACTCCCTTCCTTCAGCCTCTGCCCAGCACGCTCTGATGTGAATTTATCCTCTTTGACTTCACTGTTATCTAGTTACTATTTGTCGTCGTCACTTAATTTCCTAGCATGCCCTCTTTATTCAGAACTAGTTCACAGTTCCCAGGCTCTCAGAAGCAACGGCGTTCCTCGAGGCAAGTCTTTGCAGATGCCATCGAGGCAACATTCTAGACCAGGCTCCCC
This sequence comes from Elephantulus edwardii, assembly GCF_000299155.1. Lineage (NCBI taxonomy): Eukaryota > Metazoa > Chordata > Mammalia > Macroscelidea > Macroscelididae > Elephantulus > Elephantulus edwardii. The sequence goes on from NW_006399838.1 coordinate 6,774,990, forward strand.
TAGGTCTCCTCACCAAGCTCCTGGCAGTAAGAGGCGCATAGCACTCGGGCGTGCAAACCACATGGCTGTGTCGTCAAGCACTCCCGATGTGAGGTTCCCCGGCCACCATAAGTTTGAGCCGTCTTGGGTGGGTGACACTTTCCCAAACCCCTGGTTTCCTGGCAGCTGGTGCTTTTTCTTTGGGCTTCGTGCACTTCTAGACAGGTGTGAGAACATTCTTCAGGGATTTCCTATTTAGTCCTGTTCTTCTGGGTGTGGTTAACATGATCTACCTTCCAACTAACCATCAGTCTGTTCATGAAGCTGTTCTCAGACCTTGGTGTGGGTGTCCGTATTTTAGGACAGAGACAAGGCATGAAGATGGTAAAATGAGTGACAGTACTAAATTAAGGATTGGAACAACTGCTGTACAAACAGGACCAAATCATTGTCTGTTTTGGTTTGAGTCGTCATTTCAAAACACCTGGTTTTGGAGGCTGGTAAAAACGGGAATAAAAATGAGTATGAGGATTCTAACTTCTTGAGATTTCAATGTTTCTCATGAACAGTATGTGACCTTTTCTTCTAAAGCATTGCTTATAGATTTCTTGTACCAAGGAGGTAGGTGGGAGTTCAGAGCAGTAAAAACTGTAATCTATGTTTTGAGACTTTGGATAGGAACCCAGTTTCTGGTTTATCAGCTGATGAAATGACCTGGTTTAAACTCTCTTGGAAAGAGAATGGACAGTGTTTGGTGGGGCTTCTCAATTAAAAGAAGCTTAGCAGCAGGAGTAGCATCCACTTCTGAAATAGCCTGCCTCTGGAAATGCTATGAACCTGGAGAAAGGATGAAAGTTAGACTAGTGTCCAGATATTTTGATCATAGGGTCGCTATGAGTCGCCTATGACTCGATGGCACTTAACAACAACAGCATCCTTTGCTGAAATATAACTAGGAAATATCCTCACCAGGGTGGTAGATAGTTATGCTCACACCACTTTCTCCTTTGATACACAGTTTGGACCTTCTTTTTCTTTTTCATTTTTAACCTCAAGTGCCATTGAAGAGGCCACCTTCTACCTGCTACCCATTCCAAGCTTTTCTGTAATCCTTTCCTTCATTTCTTTCCAGTTCAAGTCTGTGCCTTTTCCCCAGCCTGATTTCCTTTCTCTTTCAGTAATTTCCCAGCTACTTCTCTTTCCTTGATTCAAATAGACCATTTTTCAGCAGTAGTGTAATGTTGTTACACTACTTCATGCTTGGTACTTTTGTTTCTTCATTTTGCAAAACAGAAGTAATCACCTCATTTCTCATTACCTTTCTCATTAATTTGTTGGCTGCAGTAATAGCAAATGAAAATACTTAATCATTTCCAAGTTTTAATGAGCCCTTCCCTGCTTCCTCTTACTGAAAATGCTATCTGTCCTGAAAATCACATTGGATTTGATGTGCAGAATTCAGCCAAAGAAGAACGTTAACATCTGTATGTTAACTGGAGAGGGATATCGTCATTCCTTTCAAGTACCGTCAGGATTCACTAAAGGCGTTGCTCATACTTAGCTCTGTCTACTGGCCTAGTGATAAGGAGTTGTGCTGTCAACCCAAAGGCATGCAGTTCAAATCTCCCGATGACTCTGTGCGAGAAAAATGGGCAGTCTCCTTCTGTGTGAGGTACAGCCTCTGAAAACCCACCAGAGGGTAAACCAGAAGTCACTTCCAACTCAGTAGCACATAACGATAACAACAAATATGTCTGGATAGGGATGGAGTCAGATGTGTTCAGTGAAAAGAGAACTCTGATCTGCTAAACACAAAAACTTCACCGGAATTTAGAGCTCCCTTTTCTCACTGTTACTTTTGGATAGATGTTCTTTTCCTTCCTTCCTTTCTTCCTCCCTCTCTCCCTCCCTCCCTCCCTTCCTTCCTTCCTTCTTTCTTCCCTTCCTTCCTCTTCCCTTCTTTCCTTCCTTCCTTCCTTCCTTTCTTCCTTCCTTCCATCCTTCCTCCCTTCCTTCCTTCCTCTTTCCCTCTTTCCCTTTGTCTCCTTCCTTCCTACCCTTCCCTCCCTCCCTCCCTCCTTCCTTCCTTTCTCTCTGTCTCACTCTCTTCCTCCCTCCATGGGACTAGCACTGCTTACCCAAAGGCCACATCTCTGTGGCATTTCAAATCCACCAGAGGCTCCAAGGGAAAAAGATGACCAGTCTCCTCCCGTGCAGCCTACAGCCTCAGAAACCAGGTGGAGGGTCAGCTGAGAGATGGTTCCTACTCGATGGCAATGGCATGACATGACATGACATGACATGACATGACATGAGGTAGATTTTTCTGAGTTTGGCGACAGCTCCCTCCTCCTCTAGCCCTGCAGCAGAGGCAGGATGCCCTTCTATCCGCATGTTGCATGAAATTGTACTTTAAATTTTTCCCCTGACACTTAGTTATACATGTCAGTCATCTGGCCTCAATTTTATTTGAAAAATCATGGCCAGGTGAGGGCCGGCATGCCCCTTTTATCTTCCACCATTCCACTGAAGTCCTTGTATATACAACCGTTTCTGATCTATATACTGATGTATGTTATCTCTTTGCATTATTTACTTTATGCATGACGTTCTCCAGGCACTATAACAGTGTTTATTGGCCTGCTCCTGTTTTTCTTATTGGTAGTAGTTATGTGTTGTCAAGTGGGAACCGACTCATAGCTGACCCTCCAGCGAGTTTTCAGAGGAAGTTAAGTGTGTGAGAGGAGATTACCCATCTTTCTCTCATAAAACAGTGGATGGACTTGATCTGTGTGTCTCTGGCATGACAGTTTCTGCTTATCTTTCTAAGAAGAGGCAGAATGAAGCAGTAAGAAGAATGTTAGAGTTAAAGTCTTTGTATGCCATTGAGATGGAACTACACCCAGAACAGGCTCTCAGAGGCAGTAAATAGCATGAGAGAAGCTTGCCCAGGGCAGCAGGTAGATTCGAACCATGGACCTTTACACTGGCAGTGCAGTTCTTTACCATGAACCGCCCAGATCTTGCAGGACATTTCTCCTAACATATAGAAGCTCTACTTTTTCATCTGCATGCGTGTCTCACACTTGGAAGAATTACGGGCAACATGCACATTCCATGGGTGCTGCTAATTCACAGGCCCCACCTCTCTGACAGCTTCAATCTACCGGTCACTTCTAAGGGAAAAGGTGGTCAGAGAGAGAGAAAGTGTGTGATTGTTCCATTTAAAATGCTGGCACTGTACAAATGCAGATGGAAATGGAGATAGTCCCTGGTATAATGAGGTATTCAAGTTACCACAAATGACTTTGCCAACAGGTTTGTTTCTTGGTTGGGTTTTTGTTTCCTTTTTGAGTATACTTTATTATTACTACTGTGTACACATATGGTATTACAGCTCATAATTTGCTGATGCTGAGATCATTCACAGATACTCAAATATTAGATTTCTAACAAAGAAAGATGAAAACAATGAGAGCTAAGAAGGTTTACTCACTTTAAGTCAGACCAGTTTGCCACGGGGCTGTTAGACGAGCAGCCTCTCATCAGTCAGGGACTACCTCTATATTAATCAACATTTTTACGTTTGTTTTCAGGGCCATCCAAGCCCTCAAGGAGTCAGAGTTTTGTCTGTTGTTTCCAGTATGGCTCTCACGTGGCTAATTCAGAGGCAACTCCCATCATCTCTACCTCCCTCTCCTCAGTAACAGTCCTGCCCTTTCCCTTCCCATCCCAGCTTGTAAGGCTTTGCTTCATATTTTTAGCTGATAGGCTCTGTTCATCTGGGAATCAGTAGCTGGGGGCAGATCTTGAGAGAGTAATTAAAAGGCTTTAATCTTGAGACGAGATTGCATTTCAGACATTCCTAGGTAATGACAGTGTCCGCTGTCCTGAGGGCACCCCTAAGAAGGGGCATCCTTAGCCTTGCTCAGAACTGTCTGCCCAGGTGGTTTTTCCAGAAGACATTGTGATTCAGCTTTTTTGTGCAACCCGGTGAGCACAGGTCAAAGTATCTAATGAGCACTTAAAAGTTACTTATTGACTTTTCACTCTTTCTCCAGAGTTGCTAATAAGCACAAAACCCTGACTGTTTTCTGTAATTAAAAAGAACAAAGCAATTCCTCTATGACTGTGTTCAAATTCAACAGGCATTAGCTCTTCAGTAAGACCTTCTTCGACCTCACTCACCCTGCATCATATAAAATAGTAGTAACATGCACCCATATGACGTTGTTGTTGTGGTTATGAACTCCCACATCGCAGCCGACCCATAACTGATCCTCCTCGAGGTTTTCACAGCCGTAAATCACATGGGAGGAGGGTTCCCGACTTTCTCTCTTGGAGCGGCTACTGGATTAGAACCACGTCTTCAGGTTAGCAGTGCAGCTTCTTACCACTAGGCCACCAGAGCGCCTTCCATATGGCACAATTAATTATAACAAAATGAGCTTTTATAACCTGCAAAAGGCTTTCCGTTCCTTAAAAAAATTAATAATTTTCATTAATAAAGTAGATAAATAATGATTTATTTTCTGACCTACAATGTATATAAATGATTGTGTGAATGAAACAATAAAATTACTTTTAAAAATTTTAGTTAGTATAGATTTTCCCTGCAACAACCTCCCCACTCCAAGGCTATGTGGCACAAATCCACCAGCAGTGGTAGCCACAGAAATTCCGTGGACCTGATGAGGTTGAGTCTGAAGTGTATTTTTTATCTATTTAGAAGATTTTTCTGAAGTCTTATAATCACCCAGTTTACTTTTTAGTCTTTTTTATTTGTTTGGCTAGTAGATAACACAGCTCTGGATGGAGCAGAATTTTCTCTCTGAAACCATGTTCTTATTTTTGCCTCTAATGCTATCATCAGAAGTACTGTGGTATTTCAAAAGCAATGATCCAAACCTCTCCAAAGTTATTTTCGTTTCAATTTTTAAAATGGTCCTTATAAAGGGGAAAAAAATGTTTTCATGATGAAATGATTCTCCCTTCCTTCCTGTTATCAATGTCCATGGATAATCTCCACTTCTCCTCCATCTATGAGACCCTTTGAAGCAGATAACATTTCCTGTTGTGGTCTGGCACTTTGACTCTGTCTGACGTGCCTGGCACACCATGTGCTGGTGGTTCTGGTGTTTTACAGCTTCTTAGTAGCAGGAGGTTGGAGTAGAGGCTTAGTTGATAGATTTCCCTGGGTATTCTATAAGGCAGATGGAAGCATATCTGAATTAGATCTAAGGGGGGGAGAAATCTTTTTCTCCCCCTTCACATATTCATCTCCTATTCAGTTAAGAAAAGTTCTGGTGATTCAAGGGACAGTTTCTTGCTCATTATGAAAATAATCTGAAGGATCCACTCCTAGGTGTGCTGTCCAGTCCTTCCTTCTGTTCATCTGGGAGTCTGTTATTTGGAGAAGCATCTCTTCTACTGTTTGATTTGAAATCTTTGACTCAGTGTTGAAGATGCTTCTTTAGTGTAAAAGCCCTCAGCACTGATTTTCTGAACGATGTTAGGATAATATTGTTGTTATTGTTGTTGATTGACGGCGAGTCGAGCACGACTCACAGCGACCCTATGAATGAAAGGCCTGAAGCCCCTCTACAACCATCGACATTTATCAAAGTTCAGAGAGTTTCCGGAGACAAGTTGTTTAGGAAGTGGATGCCACTCCTGCTTCCAGAGTCTAATGTGTGTTTATTCAGATTCCTCATTGTTGCACCCTTCTTGGACATTTTCAGTCTCTGGATAAAGCCCCAGCTAAAGAAATTTCAGCACACTGGACTATTCTGAAACACTTTGGAAAGTAGAGTAATAGTTTAGTTCCCTGGGTGCTGCCGTTTGCATGTGATTACTTATCTAAAGGTTGGTGGCTCAGACCTTCCCAGTGGCACTATGATAGAAAAACCTGGTTATCAGCTTCTATAACGACTACAGTGATGGCCCATCGGTCAGTTCTACTCTGTAACATATGGTATGTTGTTGTTGTTAAGGGCCATCAAGTCATAGATAACTTACAGCGACCCTATGAACGAAAGACCCGAACACATGTATGACTTTCACAGTTTCTCCAAGTTCATAGGGTTTCCAGAGGCAAGCTATTTCGGAAGTGGATGCCACTTCTACTTCCAAGCTTGCTTTAATCAGAGAGCTTCACTAAACACTGTCCACCATATGTGACCATTATTATACTTGGTACATCAATGTCACAGTGTTTAGCAACACAGCAACCACGAGTTACCTCTGTACAGCAAATGGACAGACCAGTGCTATCCCACTTAGAAGAGTGTTTGACCAAAAGCAATTAAAACCAGGCCTGAGGGCTGCAGATTAAAATCACCTACCTTGGAGCACTCATGGCCTAATGGCAAGAAGCTGAGCTGCAATCCTGAAGGCACGCGGTTCGAATCCACCAGATGCTCCACTGGAGAAGGAGGAAAAATCTCCTGTTCCGGTCAGATCTGATTTGACAAAGAGGGGGCGAAAACAAATAAAATAAAAAATATTTTTTTAAAAAAACCACCTACCTTTGGCTTGGTAGCATCACTTTCTGTCCACTAGGCTAACAGAACCCTCTCTATGCTGTTAAGGGTCATCAAGTCATAGACGATTCACAGCAACCTTATGAACATATAGTGTAGTTTTCTGTTACTTCTTTAATGATTTATTGTGTATATTTTAGAATGACACACCTGAAACACATTCATAGTAGGACTTAGCATTTAAACTAAAAAATAAAAGGCACAAGAAGTTTTAGTAAATAGTTTAAGTTTTAGTAAATATTATCATCTCTAGAGTAGAAACACTTCCCTAACGTGACTCTGGAGCCCATGAAGTGCCCATGGAAGTCTGTTTCCCGCTTTATGTCCTCTTCAGTTCTGCGTTTCGTGCTCCCTGTGTGACCTGAGAGCCAGAGCTGAGGATGCTTCCTCTGCTACACCTTGACTCTGGCCGTTTGCAAAAGAATTCTTCATCTCATATATATTACCTCTTGTTCAAGACAGAGCCATTAAAACCCAGCAAAAATCGATGACAACAATCTTTTCCTGTAACTTAGCTGAAAGCTTACAGAGCACATGGTCTTCCACTCATAGACCTTTTGCTTCATGACACACGCCAGTCCCTACCTTCTAAAAGTCCTCCCTTCACTTCCTTGTGATGATCATTCCCATTCAGCCTTCTATTCATCCATGCCTTTGAAGCTGTATTCCTGGGCTTTACAGCTGGATTCAGCCTTTGACTCTCACATGGTTGGTTCGAAAGAGTTGTTTTGTCCCTCAGATTATTGTTTGCCTTATAGGCCTGTCTATTGCTTGGCTCAAAGAGGAGTTACAAGACTGAGTTCATGTTCAGGCTTCAAGGGTGATAGGGCCATAGTCTTGAGAGTTCCACCAGTCCCTGTCGGACCATTGAACCTGAACATTTTTTATGATTTTGAGTTTTGCTCCACATTTTTCTCCCAGTCTTCCCAGGAATTTCTTCTGTAACCCCTTAGAGAGTAAACAGTGGTCGCTGGGTACCATCTAGTTCCTCTGATCTCAGAGACATGGAAGCGCTAGTTCACATGGTACTTTGGACAAACTGTTTAAGCTCCAGTCTTTTAGGTCAGACTTCCCTGTCTTGTTTTCAGTGTGCATCCTTGCATCACCAAGTTATTTTCTGCTTTGAATTTTCCGTTCAAAACCCATGTGTTTTCATTAATGGATGGGATGCTGAAATTAAGGAAGTAAAATTACGCTGAAGTAATCAGAATTTTGATACAATCCTGTTAGACACATCTATTCCAACTAGACTGTAATGGCACGAGGGTTGGAAAGGCCCATTTCTGCAGATCATGAAGTTATATAGAGTATCCAGGTGGTAGCATGAACTACAACTGGGAAAACAACTTACCAAGAAACCCAAGAAACTGAAAATCATGGTAGATATTATATATCCCATGGCTCATGAAAAAGTTGAAACTGTCAGAGTGTACATTACAATTCAAAGTAAAAACCTCCAATATTCCTCAAAGTCAAAATAGACTGAGCTTCTGAAATTCAAATAACAAGTGGCTAGTGTTTGGGTATTTGGGTATTTATCTAAAAATGTGACTGGACTTGAGTAACAGAAGCTTTGACAGTGAGAGGTATGATTTATCTAATCTAATGGCTAATGTTTGGCCAAATCTGGTGGCCTAGAAATAGTGTCGATGACACAGTGACCATACCAGTGGGCTCAAGTATGGCTGAGACAGTGAGGATGGCACAGGATAAGGTAGGGTTCTGGTCCTCTGTTCATAGAACTGCTGTGAGTCATTGTTGACTCACGGGCATTTAGTAACAACAAACAGATAGGTGGCTTCTTCCCAGAAGGTCTGGTATGTGAAAGATCAATATATTGCATGCCTTGGTGTTGGTGTATCGACTGCTGCCTTTGTGGGGTTTCCTCCTCTTTGTGGTCCTATCTCCAAGCTGGCTTTGTTCTTCTACGCCATGCTATATAGTTGGAAAATTCTTGCTGGTATCAGTCATACTTTGTGTGCAGCCACACAAAATGCAAAGTATACATTTCCTGGTTTGTATTCCTGGCTTTTTGCATATAATCTTACTTGGTGTGTGGTAAGCTTCTGGGACATGGAATTTCAAAACCAAAATCAACAATGTGACAGTTAATTGTATGTCTCCTGCACAGCCATGGTGGGGAACAAGATGTCCAAAGTACTCCTCAAGGGAGGTGGGAGGGCTGTTTTCCTTTCTTGTATCTCTGTGTTAAAATGTTTTAGGTCAGTGTGACAATTTAAGAAGCAAACTGACTCCATCTATGAACCTGAGTCAGCCTCCAGAAAGATTCAGCTTGCAGTAAAGAGATCAGAACAAGTGAACTTTTCTTTCAGATCAGATAGTGAAAAGATCATTTCCGCTGCTGCTCAGATTACGTAGACAGGTAGAGAGACTTGAATGTCGAGTACCTGCGTGTAGGCTGTCAAAACACATAGATGATGAGTCAACCCTAGAGAATTGAAGCTCACATTAAAGGGTCACAGGGTACAGAGAATAGTTCCATTGTCCTGGATCTGGAAAGTAAACAGTCAAATTGACCTTTTAAAAAAAGTAACCAGACAGGACACGATGGAGCTGGGAGAAAATCCCAGGACTCTTGAAGGTGTTGAAGATCTTATCATGTCCCGATCTATACGTATTATTTGTCTAAATGTCCCTTTAAAATGGTCCTCCGTGCAGTCTGCCTGTTGTGATCATGACCGAGGGTGATGCTGGCATCCTCCGGTCACTTTTCCCTCTGAACCTTCCTGGCTTTTCACATCGGTTGTGTGGTTTGGGCTGGGAAGGCTCTGGGAGAAGGAGGATCACAAGATGGGTTGGCCTGAGAGGAGAGAGGGCTGGGACGGAAGAGAAGAGGAGAGAGAATGAACACCCCCGTGAATGAGCAGGGAGGAAGGAAGGGGGTGGGGAATGGAGGCAGTGGGGTCCGTCACTGCCAGGAACAGGATGAGGAGGAGCAGTGTATTTTCAGGAGTGAGGAGAGACAACTGAAGAGAAAGAGTCCCAGAGAGACAAAAAGAAAATGATACAGGGAGTCTATTTAAGACAGTTCCTGCTCATTAAGAAGCTGCACGGAACGCCTCCCTGACTGTCAGGGGGGCTTGTGAGGCCGTGGGGGGTTAGTTATGCCAGACCTCTTCCTCTCCTCAGCCCCCACCCCGCTTGTCCTTCCCGTCCTTCCTCCCTGAGTCAGGGAGCACTCCAACCCAAAGCAATTCTGTATTTTCTTCTAACAGTCTTAATACCTCTCAGTTTCCCAGATTGTCTCTGACGCACAGTCTCCCTCACCGACCCCTTGGCTTTGGGACCCATCAGCAAGTTAATATCCTAATCAAGGGAAGACAAAGGCCAGCTGCTTCCAAATCCAGGGCTACCTGAAACAGCTAAAGGAAACGGGCCGCAGAAGGGTGACTGCCCAGGCATCAGGCGTTGTGTGTTGCTAGCGTTTGCTCTGACAGACGAGTGCTTTTAAAAGTCTAGATGCAGAGCAGGAATGGAGAGCTTTGGCCTCTAAGAATGAATTAGCAGAGGGACAGAAGAGTGGCTGTGCAGGGGACTGCAGGGAGCCCTCGCCGGGAAGTGGACTGATGCCCCGCTCGCTCTCTCTGTGTTGATTCTAGGTCGAAGAGCGGTCGCGGCTTAACCGGCAGAGTTCACCTGCAATGCCTCACAAAGTTGCCAACAGGATATCTGACCCCAACCTGCCCCCGAGGTCGGAGTCCTTCAGCATTAGTGGGGTTCAGCCTGCTCGGACGCCCCCCATGCTCAGACCAGTGGATCCCCAGGTACAGTCCAGACTCCTCTTTGTTCTAAGAGACAGTTACAAAAGGATGTAGAATGAAGTGCATGGAAACTTGGAACATGGGTTCAGAGTAAGACCAGTCACATCCTAGCCCTTAAGATAGAAGACATAGTGATGCAGAGGGTCCTACGGTTTGTTAAAGGAGTCTTGGTATCACACTGCTTTAAGTACTCAGCTACTAAACTGAGTTATTGCTTTGAACCAAAGTCGAAGAACTGAGTAGGGAGCAAAGCCTCACACTCAAAGTCAAACAGAAAGTCACTTCTCGGTCATTTGGCCTCTTAGGAGACCAAGACCTCTCTGGCTTCTTTGGAGAAACTCCCAAAGGAGTGTCTGCAAAGTAGAAATAAGTGTCCTTTTACCGCCAAAACTGGTGTAGTTTACAGGGTACCATTCTGCCCCAAAGGGTCCACCTCTCTCCGGTTCAAGTGTTCCAGCAGTTTTGAGGAAGAGGATTCTCTGTGTGATTTACAAGCCCAGAAACCCGCTGGAGGGTCAGCTGTGTGTCAGTTCCAACACAGCTGCAATGTGGTTTTGCATTTAAAATTGACAGGCAGTACTTTACTTGGCAACGGGGGATACCACGATCTCGAAGATCTTAACATATTTCATGACATTTAACATTAAGTGAATACACAATATTAGTTTAGATTGACACGAATGTTCAGCTAAGTCAAATGCTAAGTGTTTTCTCTGCACTACGGTTGGCATTGTCTTAACACTTTCAGATTAGAAGAAGCTCTAACAGGTCAGTTGAGCAAAGCAGGCACCGAATGAATGTTCATAAATTAACAATTTAGTTTAGGAAGCATCTCCAGTTTCTGTCCAGTCGGTGTTTAGTAAATATATCCCATATGCTAGGCCTGTACGAGACCCAGACACACCATAAGAGCAAAGCAGAGATGGCTCCTATTCCCAGGGAGCTTCGTACCAGCAAGTGTCCGAAACAAGCAGAACGAACCCTTAAAACAAAGCAACAGAGTTATCATGAAAGGACCGCACACTAGATTTTAAATAATTTTTATTTTAAAAGATACATTTCCACCAAAACCTCAACATGTCTCCTTTGCATGAACATTATCAACACACGTCAAATTGGGGAACATTCAAAACTTAAAATAGACATACTGGTGCCGCAGTGAAGTGTACCATAGGTAATGAGACAGAAAGAACAAGAAAAGCAGCTACCTGGTTGGCCAGAAAGCAGTCAAGCATATGATCTCTGCAAGTACGAAACCTGGCCTCAAGCTCGGGCTCCAGGATACGTTAGCTGTAGGATCTATATATTAAGGAAACAAATTCTCACACTTACCGCTGTCAAGTAGGATCTGACTCAGAATGACCTTCCATTGGATTTCAGAGGCTGCAAATCTCAACCAGAGGAGACTACCCATCTGTCCCCGTGTAGCTGCCGATAGGTTTGTGCTGGAGGCAACACAGCCTTTGTGTTAAGAAGTGAAAATTACTATGAATTACATCACCAGAGCTCAGTCTTCCTTATATTACTCACGTGGAAAAGAATATGTCCACCTCCTGGTGGAATTAGTTTGTTAAGTGTAAGTCATGTTGACGGAGCAGCCAGCCGGACTCTATATATAGCCAAGGTTAAAAGTTGTAAAGGAGGCAGTTTAGTTTTTCTTATTAAAAGTCTGTAAAATAGATTATGTTGCAAGCAATAAATGTCTAGTAAATGCAGTTGTTGTTGTTGTTGTTGTTGTCATACTTATTTCCCTAACGGCTTAACAATCCCAAGTAAATCATTCAGCTGTGTGCCGGGGACCCTGGTTCCGCTCTGCATACAGCTCTAAATTGGACTTTTGTAAACTGTTTTTAAAGCATGCTATAAATAGCTGCGGTGAACATCACACAGTCCAGTTCTCGTGGCCTTGAACTCCGTGTGCCCTTCAGCTGATGGAGGTATCGGCAGATTGATTTCCCTTCTGAAAGCTCTGCTCTGTTGTGGGTTTAGATTCCACATCTGGTGGCTGTGAAATCCCAGGGACCGGCCTTGACCGCATCCCAGTCGGTGCACGAGCAGCCCACAAAGGGCCTGTCTGGGTTCCAGGAGGCTCTGAACGTGACCTCGCACCGCGTCGAGATGCCACGCCAGAACTCGGACCCCACCTCGGAAAACCCGCCTCTCCCCACTCGCATCGAAAAGTTTGACCGAAGCTCTTGGTTACGACAGGAAGAAGACATTCCACCAAAGGTAACTCTGCTGGGTGATTGATCATCTCCGCACGTTGACCACTGCCCCATGGCTTCTGTCGTTATGAAGAATGTGATTGTGTCAAAAGACCCTCCCTGCCTCCCCTCGCTTCTGATTTCACCCCATCCCACAGCCCAGACTTTGAGAATTCATGATCAGCCTCCTCGAAAATTGAGAAAATTTCTTTGAAATTTAGGTTCATGGATTGTTTAGCATGGTCCATAAAGTGTAAGGAAAAAGTCTTTGAATTCGAACTCTCATAGCCACACTTCTAAACCATTATTTTACTATTCATATTAAGAACTATATTAAGATCTATTAGTAAATATAATAAGATATATTAATAAATATAATAATGTATGTGTTGATTGCCTACTTAGTATGTTTAGACAAATGAAAAACTTTCAGATATTAAGGAAATTTCATTTTTATCTCTTTTTTTAATAAATACAACTTGAAATTCTATTACAAATATTGAAAGACCATAATGTTCTTAGGATATTTTAGTTGGCCACATTTGAGAAAAGAGTATTTTTTTGCCAGGCCATAATATAATTCCAATAGTAATTCATTATTGAAGCTAAAACTCTAGTGTGAAATGATCAACCATCCGTCTACATGGAACAGATCTAGGTTTGGTTATTTTGTTTTGGTTTTGTCAATTCCAAATCATTAGTAATTTCAGGACTACAAGCAAGAAAGACCATTTGGGAAATACTAGATAAGTTTATTTTTTTTTTTTTCATTTCTGTAATTCTTTATTGGAAGCAGGAGTGTAGTGTATTCCACTTCCAAAATGGCTTGCCTCCGGAAGCGCTATGAATGTGGAGAAATGACAAAAGTTATAAAAGTGTTCAGGTCTTTCGTCCATAGGGTCGCTGTGAGTCATCTATGACTTGATGGCACTTAACAACAATAAACAACATAACTCTTTAAGCTTTTAGCAATTGTACATGTTAAATTTAGTGGCAGTATTTACATTCTTCAGTTGTGCCAACATTCTCACCAGTCTTTTTCCTATAGTCCTACCATCATCGCTTTATATTCACTGCCTCCTGAGTTCTCATCTAACCTTTCGAGTTACTCATGACAGTTGGACCTCATATAGATAATTCTTTAAATACAGTGTACTTTAATTATTTAGATAAACTTTAACTAGGACTTTAGGGAACTCTTAGGGATTCACTTGGTTTCAGTGGATCCAGAATGTCTGGATTCCATTGATAATTTGATTTTTTGAAAAAAATAACAGATAGCTTTTTGTACTATATTTCTCATAGTTCAGAAATTCTTCCTCTTAAATTCAACATAAGGGTTACAACAAATGAAAATTCTCACCCATTCCAGAAAATATTATCGTTTACTTTTGGTGGTTTTCAAAGATTCTGATTTTCTCACCCAAAAGAATATTACAACGAGCTTTTTACTATTTTAAAAATGAATACAGCTTTAGTGGCATTTTTGTTGGTATTCCCCCCACTCTCTTTCTGGAACCAGAGATGCCACCAGAAAAGATTAAATGGAAATCAAGCTTCACTTTGTAAAGTAAGGTGAGCAGAAGAGGCAGACACTCTCTGAAAACACAATTTATGCAGCTTGGAGGAAAGGATAGATAATTTGAAAGATGACAGCTTTTTATTAACTCTGTAGACTTTTTTATTTTGTACAATTAAGTTTTTCAGAAGAAAAAGAAAAATAGTAGTGGTGACATTTAGTTGAGCAGTTGTAGCACTGATTTGGTCTTTCTAATTCATTTCACTGCCTCATCTGTTTTAAATGAATTATAATAAAAATCAATTTTAGAAAAAGATATAAAGGTTAATGCTTTACACTTCAAGTAATTTTTTGGACTAGGATTTGTAATTAGATTTCTTTTAGAACACGTTAACTTGGTCCACCTATATCTAATTTCATCAGTAATATTTATATACTTGAATTCTACCTTGGGCCCTTGACAGATGAATGAATTTTCCTATATCTCATCACAACCTTAGCAGTACTTCCACAGTCTTGCTTTAAATTCATCCACTATTTTCAATATTAAACCTGTTTTGTGTTACAGTGGTGAATTGGTCTTTTAGTATTTTGTTTGGATTTATTTTTTAGTTAGTCATTTCAGATTAATTACGAAGTAGAAACACTTGGCATCTACTGTGATAGTTTCTCTCCCTTCCTTGGTGTGCCACCCGTGGACCACATTCTCTATCGTCCAGTATCTTGATTTCTGCCCAGGTTTCATCATTTCCTTATGTTTACCATTTGTGAACTAAAATTGCCCGTTAGTTGTATGGGGATGACTCACATCTATTGCAGCTTCTTAAGGATGGGCTGAGCTAATGGTCCCCAAAGAGATTGCTGGTTTTCACCACCAGATTCAGTAGAGATCAACTATTTTTAGCCCCGTGAATCAAATCATTGAAGCTAATTATTTCTGTCCTATTTTGTCTGTCTTTGAAACTGAGTGGCCCCTCTAATTGTTTGTTGAAGGTACTTCATTGCCTTGAAGCTGTGGACCTTGCTTTTTGATTAGGGAGCTAAGTATTTGATTGAGGAATGGATTCTTTCTTCTCTATTTGAGATAATTTCTGTCCCTCCTCGTGAATCTTGGAGCAAGGAGTAGGCTTGTTCAGGTAGTCGTCCTGGGGAGTTATTTTTCAGAAAATCTAAGCCCTAATTCTTTTTCCAGGTGCCTCAAAGAACAACTTCTATATCCCCAGCATTAGCCAGAAAGAATTCTCCTGGGAATGGTAGTGCGCTGGGACCCAGACTGGGATCTCAACCCATCAGAGCAAGGTAAGGAAAGGGAGATGCTTAAGGGAAAGAATTCATCCCATACCAGCCTTCTCGTTACTTACACTAAAAAAAACCCCAAACCTTTTGTTGTCACTTCAGAGGCATGGTGACTTGCCAGCTGGACTTTGGTGGACAAGGACACAAGCCATTTATCTCTTACATAGCCTTTCACATAATTCATTATATGGTGGGGACTATGGATGGATGGATGGATGGATGGATGGATGGATGGATGGATGGATGGATGGATGGATGGATGGGATAAGCAACCAGAAACCAAATAAAGTGTACTTTAACTGACCATTTTCAGTGTTTAGCCTGGAATAGCAAATATAGTTCTGATTATAATTGCTTCAGGGACTCTGCTTCGTGGAGTCAGCAAAAACTTAATGGCCTGGCTGGAGGTGATTTTTAGCATCAGGTCAAGAAATGTGTGCTGGGAACCATTGAAACCTTAGACAGTAATTGCCAAGGAGATGCATTGGCAACAAACTAGATAGCTCCTCTCGCTTGGTAAATTATAGAACCGGCTTTTATGCGGCAATCACCTCTTTGGCGTTGTGAACAGTTATTGAAGCACAGTTCTGCTCCCCCTGTGGCCCTGAGCTCACCTTCCAGAATGTTCTATCAAGAATGCCCATTCCTGCAGTCAGGAAGTAACACCAGCTGCCCAGTTAGTGTGACGGTCTCAGGAGAAGCCGGAAAGTAAACAGTGCCCTTCCAGATTCTGAGCAGATCTGTGGCAACAGATGCCGTTGGCTGCTAGAGTTCATCAAACCTCGCTCGGATTTCTCACGATAAATACAGCCCTTTTGAGGACTGACTGAAATAGCACCTGGCCTCTGCTGAGAGGATAGAAAGGGTGAGCGCGGAGGGGCCAGGCTGTTCTTCTTTGTTGTGTTCATCATAAAAGACAGACCCTCCCTTGCTGATAAGCGAGAGTGGGAAAGAAGGCTACAATTACCTGTACGTAGCTTTAAAATGTTGAGTGCTTTTGCTCACAATGCTTTCCTTCCCCTCTTCACGTGGAAAGCTTTATGAAGCAGTCAGTCCATACAGAAAACAAAACCATACTAAACAAAATTGGCCCCTTTCAAGGGCGAAGACACTAGCCTGTCTGGAATGGCACTGCCACTCGCACCAGGCTCTGGATGAAGCATTTTCCCAGCCCTCCTCACGTTCACTACAGAGCGGTGTTGCTAAGCGGCGTGAGGAAGCTTGGGACACAGCAGGATGAGCCAGCGAGAGACATGTGAGCAGGAGACTGCCGGCCTCGCTCCGGGTCCCTGCTTCAAGCAGAGATTGGTCTCTAATTAGCAGTGCTTCTTGTGCCTTTGAACTCTGCCCTTTGTGCCCTCTATTTGTCGGATTACTTGCATAGAATTTCAGTTGCCATAGATCAAGGAGCAATTTGGACTTTAAGCCTTTTCCCTCTTGTTGTTGTTACATGCTGTCAAGTCATACATAGGCAACTCATAGTGACCCTATGAACTTTCTTCATTTCTCCAAGTTCATAGGGTTTCCAGAGGCAAGCTATTTCAGAAGTGGATGCCACTCCTGCTTCCAAGCTTGTTTTAATTGGGAGCCCCACCAAACACTGTCCACCATGAGTAACCATCATCGCATTTGACACATCAGGGTCACAGTGTTCAGCATCACAACCACCATGAGTTACCTCTGTACAGCAAATAGACAGACCAGTGCTATACCACCTAGAAGAATGTTTGACCAAAAACAATTAAAACCAGGCCTGAGGGCCACAGATTAAAATCACCCATCTTTGGCTTGGTAACATCACTTTCTATCCACCAGGTCCACAGAGCTCTCTCATTGTTGTTGTTGTTAAATGCTGTCAAGTTGTAGGTGACTCATAGCGACCCTATGAACTTTCTTCATTTCTCCAAGTTCATAGGGTTTCCAGAGGCAAGCTATTTCAGAAGTGGATTCCACTCCTGCTTCCAATCTGTCCCCTCTAGCTGCCAACAAAGAGAGCGAACTATTATTCTTACATAGCCAGTTACAAAGCAGCTTTTATCCCTTCGCGTGTGTTATTCTAATGACATAAGAGCCCGAGGTAGTTGCCATTTGATGGTTATTAGCTAGCAAAATGTGACAGCCACTTAGATACTGCACTTTGCCCAAAGAATGCAGACCTGGTGGCAGGTGGCTAGGGTATTTTCTACTTTCAGGGACTGGCCAGGAGGGAGTCAAGTGGTAATAATTATTTGCATTGATTGGGAGTGAAGGAGTTAGAGGGAGGGGAGCAGGGTATGAAGAAACCCCATCTCAGCCCATGTGAGATAGAGTCCCTGGGTGGAGCAAATGGTTACTGTATCAGGTGCTAACAGAAAGGTCAGAGGTTCTAGCCCTTCCAGAGGCACCGCTGAAGAAAGGCCCTGGTGATCCACTTCGGGAAAAATCATCCATTAAAAAAAAAAACAAACCCTTCCCAGCCCTGCGTCCAAGCTGGTGCACATGAGTTTGCCAGGCAGTGGAATTATTCTTGTTGTTTTGCTCTGAAGGCCAACCCTGCAGTGTCTCTGTGACCAGTATTTAAAGTGTCAGGCAGACTCTGCAGCTCCAGATGAGATTGCGTCTCAAACCTTCAGGATTTGATTTACTTCCTGTGGCAGAAGCAGCTTTAGTCTCTCTTTGCTGCATAATAAAACCACCTCCCGAACGTAGGGACTTTAAACAGGAACGCTGTAATGTCTCTTGCTGCTGTGTTAGCGAAGCCCTTCTGCTGAGCTCACCCAGGCAGCTGCTCTGAGCTCACGGGTCACTAGGCCTCTCTCTCCACCTGCTTGTTCCTTTCAGCTTCGTCACAGCTTGGTAATCACAGCCTCCCAGAGGGAAAGCCTCGGCGCGTCAATGTTTTACAGGCTTTTGTTGACATCATCTCTGCCCTCCGTATGTCATGTGGCCCTGAGTCAGTGTGGAAAGGCAGGACGGGAACACTGGTACCAGAGCATGTGATGTGAGGGCCTCATGATCAGGGTATCGAGATTTTTCAGGGAGGCTGTCGTCTCTGCAGATATTCTCAATGCTGTGAAGATGATTCTGACTCACAGTGATCCTCATGGAAGAGCAGAACGGTCCCGTGAGATTTCCAAGGCTGTAACTCTTTATAAGAAGAAGCTGTATTATCATTCTCCCATGGAGCTGCTGATGGATTCGAACTGCCAACCTTTCACTTAGCAGCCCAACTCTTTTTTTCCCCCTTCTTGTTTAACACCACTCTATTTATTTCTTTTATATTGGTTTGCTCACAAAGGTCGTATGCATTGTAGTTCACACTCTTCTTGGTTCCTATTCTGTTTTGTACAATCATCTCCGTGCATTTTGAAGGAAATGGGAAGGATTCAGCAGGGCCCTGAAAAGACTGGGTAGTGATGGGCAAGGTCCAACCGTAATTGATCTTATAAAACATAATGCAGCCCAACTCTTAATCCACTCTCCCAGGGCTCTTTGATGTACCTTTTCTACTCAACTCATTGCCATCAAGTTGGAATCACCTTCCAGCCAACCTACCATTGGGCTTCTGAGGATGAAAATCTCAGAGGAAGAGACTGTTCATGTCTCCGCCTAGGAGCTGTCTACCGGTGGACAGATATGAGATCGACATGAATTGAAGCTGCCTCGATGGCAGTTTTTTTAAAAGAGGAACTGGAGCTGGACTGGATGGTTTTCAGTGACTGGTTTGGGGCTTTGTTTTTTGTTTTAAGAATAGATTGCCAGGCCTTTCTTCCTCAGTGCTTCTGAATGGACTCAAACCTCCAACCTTTCAGAAGGCAGCCTCACACCTAAACCATGTATACCACCTAGAGACTTCATCTGCATTTCTTTATTCCTGATCCTCACCTGGTAATATTATTACCTTTTAAAATCCTTTACACCATGACAACTGTTTAAGCCCAAAGAATGCCCCTACTTGACCTTGAACTCATATCACTTGCTTCTTATAGATCCCTTCCTGGGTGGCCCATGTCTGGGTGACAGCAGTTACTGTGACCTCTTGCTCCACCCCCTTCACATGCACCTACACAAGACATAATTTAGGCCGCCAGACCCCCAAGCAGGTCTCACCACTGGATGTACCCCCAAAGACCTATGTGATCCACTGAGTTTCAATTAAAAGATTTGTTTTGTTCATTTATTTATAAAACTGCTTAAAAAAGATTCCAGGCACTTTGATATTTAACTTTGATTCATATGGCCTCTTAAAGCAAATTAAAATTTGATCAAACAAGTACATCCAGAGTATAAAGAGATTTGAAGTAAGCCAGAAACATCCAATCAAAACCCAATGGCTAAGTGTTTCATTTAAGAAAAAAAATCATAATTCTCTGTCCCATCCGGCCAGTCTGCTTATGGTTTGTTTGTTCTCATTGGCTATGTCTTAAAAGCATAAAGCAAAGTGAATTTGGCAGTCAGCCAGTTAATTAAAAATCTGGCCCAAATATTTAGGCCAAGAAATTACTTTGTAATCTTGACTTTCTGTTGTGACTTTTTGTTTGATTCAAGTGAAGTTCTGTGCAAACTGAAGAGCATTATCTACCTAATGGCAAATGTCTGAAGGAGAAGTTAACATTTAAAGAAATCTCTGTAGATGCTTCAAAGTTTTTACATGTGTAGATCTGGATGGTGGTGGTAGATGTTATGTGCCGTCGAGTCACCTGTGAACCGTAGTGACCTGACGTACAGCAGCTCTGAACCCTGCCCTGTCCTGAGCCAGTCTCACTAAAAATTTCAACACACCAGCTCCTGTTACCCCAGACACTGTATCAATCCATCTCATCTGGGGTCTTCCTCTCCTACACTGTCCCTCCACCCTTCCAAGAATGATGTTCTTCTGCAAAGACCATTCTCTCCTGGCCACATGTTCAAAGTATTGTGAAACAAAGGTTCAAAATCCTAGCCTCCAAGGAGAAACTTGGTTTCACCCTCTCCAAGACAGACCTTTTTGTTTTCTTGATGGTTCATGGTATGTTCAAGAGTCTTCTCCAGCACCACAACTTGAAGGCATCTATTCTTCTTCTGTCATCCTTAGTCGTTGTCCAGCTCTCTGAAGCATAAAAAGTAATTGTGAAAAAAATTAGGTGCACCTTAGTCTCTAGACTGACATCATTGCTTTTCAGTACTCTTGAGAGGTCCCTGACAGCAGATTTTACCAATGCTATTTGTCTTTTGATTTCCTGACTGCTGGTGCTAAGAGTGTTGACTGTGGAGCTGAGCAAGCTATAATTATTAACAACCTCAATTTCTTCTCCATCTATCATGATGCTGCCAATTAGCCCAGTGGTGAAAATCTTTGCCTTCTTGATGTTAATCTTCAATCTGTACTGAAGACTATAGTCCTTGACCTTCTGCAACAAGCACTTCAGATCCTCCACAGTTTCAGCAAGCAGGGTTGTGTCAACTGCATAATATAGATTGCTGATGAGTCTGCCTTCAATCCTGATGCCCCGTTCCTCCTTGGTTCAGTTAATTTGGGTAGATTCAGTTAATTGTGTAGACAAGGTAAGTTAACCATCCATAGAATTCTTCTGAAATTGATCTTCTCTAAGATAACTTCTTTCAAACTCCTTTGCTTACAGACCATATTACTGCATACGGAAGAGGAAGATGTGAACAATATGGTGATTTTCTCAAAATGCTCTTGTTTTCCAATAATAATAATGATGATGGAGAGAAGCTGTTGTAACACATCTATTTTTCTGCATGGCTGTTTAGAAATTAAATGCATCTCTCTGTCTCTAGCAGCAAAAATAGCAACCCGTTAAAATGAGCACCCACCCTGGTAGCTCCAGTGAGGAAAGCTGTGCTAACGCAGAGTAGGCAGATCTGGGATTTCATGTCCCTGGGATCCAATTAGCTTCACTCAGAAAGAGCCTGTCAGTCAGAAGTCCCAGAGACGCATGCTCACCCAGCGAGTCTGGTTAACGTCCTGCCCCTCCTTTGTGCCGGTTCAGCCCTGGCAGGCCTGCTCTCATAGGCTGCTTTGCCGGCCTCCTTCCTGGCCAGCCACTCAGAGCCTCCGATGTTAGATATATTCTCGGCCTGGTTTGAATGGCCCTTATCCTATATCATAGCTAGGCCTTTTATTTTGATGGAGTCCCCCGGCAGCGCCTAGCAGGTAGCACTTGGAGATTGGCCAGAGTCTTGGAAGTTTGAGTCAACTCTGAGGTGGTAGATAGATTAGCTACAAGCATGAGCTCAGAGCATAGATGGAATGTGAAGGACCACATGGTAATTTGTTGTTGTAATAGGGTCACTTTAAGTCAGAACTGACTTAATAGGACCAAACACCAACCACCATTGATTATTTTAATCATTCTCCAAACGAGAGTTTATTTCCACAGTGGATCCATGTCAATTTCAGTGGAGTTATGCACACACAAAAAAATTCCACTAAAGTCAGTTTTAGTTTTTTAGTTATTTTAAGCCTTTGAGCTATGGTGCTGGAGAAGAGTATTGAATATACCATGGACTGCTGGGAGAACAGACAGATTCATCCTAGAGAGGGTTAAACTAGGCTGCTCCTTGGAGGCAAGGATGCTGAAGCTTCGTCTGACATACATGTTGCAAAGAGGGAGATCATGCTTGGGAGGGTGGAGGGACAGCGCAAGAGAGGAAGACCTTCGATGAGATGGATTGATTCAGTGACTGAGGTAATGGGAGTAGGTGTGTTGGAGAAAATAAGATTGGCCGGGGTAGAGCAGGGTTTAAAGCTGTTGTTCATAAGATCACTAGGAGTCGCAGACAACTTGACAGCATATAACGACCACAACAACAATATTTAGTTATTTTATATTAATAAGTTATAAAGACTTACTTATTTTTTGTTGTCGTTATCTGCTATCGAGTCATCTGCAACTCTGTGTACAGCAGCTCTGAATCCTGCCTGCCCTGAGCCAGTCTCACTGACTCTGACACACCAATCCCATTGCCCCAGTTACTTTTACATATAATGTTTTCCATGGAAGTTTTTCTAGAGTCAGAGGGAATGTCTCTCAGCCACCCAGCATTTTAAACATTTTAAACCAAATGCCTCAATCAAATATTTTGGCAAAGTAAGATTTCTTTCTTTTTTTTTTTAATAAAAAGAGATCATTTGGTTTAGTGGCTGCTATAGGCTGCCATTTTTATAACCAGACTTCAGTTGTCTCTTGGGAAGGGACCATATCATTTTCATATTTACATATGAAACAGCTGACACCTAACACAGGACAGAATGTCTGGTACGTACAGGACACTTTGAACTCAACAAAAATTCAAGCCTACAATTTCATTTTACTTTAATATCTCACTGCACTAAAATCATATCCTTAAAGAGTCCTCACGGTATGGTTTAAAGCTCGGATGCTAACCCAAAGTTTGGCAGTTTGAACCCCACTCAGTGTCTGTGCAGAAAAAAGGCCAGGCAATCAGTTTCCCTAAAGATGGTGGCTTAGAAAACCCGAAGGAGCAATTCTGCTCTGTCACCAGAGGTCCTTTTAACTTGAGGTTGACCCTCCAGCACCAAACAGCAACAGCAACACGGTATTTGGGTAACAGAGATGGAGAGTTGTGTTTAGAGAACTGAAGACGTTGCTGTAGAGACAGCCCACAGTGGGTCCGCGTCAGCTTTCAGCGGTTGATGGCAGTAGAGGCGGCCTTTTACCTTCACGTCTCACTAAATTACTTCCGCCCGGCATTGTGTAACTCTCAAGGAAAAATGGAAGTATCAACAAATTGCCCTTTCCAAAGGATATCATTTCTGAAAGAACTTTTTAAAAAAGTCACAGAATGCTTTTTTATAAAACCACAATGGGGTACCATCTCACTTCAGTGACAGTGGCAAAGTTTAACAGTTATAGGTGTTGGAGAGGATGTGGCGAGAAAGGAACTCATGAATTGATGGTGGGATTGTAAAATGGTGCAACCAATCTGGAAGGCAGTTTGATGTTTCCTCAAAAAGCTGAACATAGAAATTCCATATGACCCAGCTATTCCACTGCCTGGAATACACCCTGAGAATATGAGAACTGAGGCACAAACGGAGATTTGTACACCAATGTTCATAGCAGCATTATTCACCATCACAAGAACATGGAAACAGTCCAGATGTCCAACCACAAATGAATGAATTGAGAAATTATGATACATTTACACAGTGGAATACTACGCAGCACGCAGGAGCAATAACTTTGTAAATTATTACCTAACTTAGCAGGGACTGGAGAGAATTATGCTGAATGAACAAACTCAGTCCCTCAAGGATAAATATTGTATAAACTCACTATTGTAGAATGAGTATAAGGATCCAGGAGGGGTGGGAGAGGGTGGAAGCAGAGGGATGTGGATGTGCAGGGGGGGAGAAGGATTAATCATGGAGTTGTACAATTTGAGGGGAGTGGCGAGGGAAATGGAAAGAATTTGTTCTAATTTGGTTTTTAGTTTTGTAAATAAACTAGTAGGGGAGCAAAATGCGAAAAAAAAAATCTTAATATCTCAGACACTGCCTCCCCATGTCGTTTTCCACCCAGCTCATTGTCCCAGTCTCCATTGAGATGTCTCTTCTCTAGTACAGCTTGTCTCACCACCTAATACAGCCTGACTCTGGGTTTCATATTTCTGGTGCTGCTCTCTGTGAAATCGACTGTGTGTGTCTGAGCTCCTGCAGGGCGGGGACAATGACCTGGCCATCTTTGTCCAAACGCCACACACAGTGTCTGGAATAGAGTGACAGGTTGGAAGAATCAGTCCTGGTACTCACAAAGCAGAGCTCCGGTGGTCTAACAGGTGAAGAGTTGTACTGCCAAGCCAAAGGCAGACAGTTCAAATCCACCAGCTGCTCCACAGGAGAAAGATGGGCAGTTTCTTCCCTTGTGAGTTAGAGCCTCTGAAATCCATTAGAGGATCAGCCAGGAATTGGTTCCAGCTCGTCAGTATGTAACACTGGCAACTTGGAGAGGCTCAAACTCACTGCCTCACAACATTCATAGGGCTTTCTGAGGCTGTAAATTATCATGTGAAGAGACTGCCCGTCTTCCTGCCAAGAAGCAGTTGGTGGAATTGAACCATTGGAGATGGACAGCCGAGTGATTAGCACTGCATGACAACACTGATAACACCGAAAGGTCTTATAAAATGTTGAGGCCACTAGCCTGCCAACAAACATATCTATTTTTTTAACACGTTGCCACAAATGACAACAAATGTGTTTCTAAGCACGGTCGTCAATTTAAAAAGTGTGCGGCAACGTGTTAATAAGAATGTATTCATAATTATTACGAAGCTGTGTCCTCTCTTTGGCGAAGGAGAATTCTGGCTGCACTTTTGTGTCTTAAATGCCGTACCTAGTGTCTGGAATAGAACAACTGAGTAAAGGAATCAGCCTTGATAACTTACAAAAAAAGCTTCATATTCTCTTCTTTGGGTACATTGCTAGCAGAGGCTGTTTCTTGGAGAGGAACATCATACTTGGAAAAGTGGAGGGTCAGGAAGAGGGAGGAAGACCCTCAAGGAGATGGATTGACACAGCGATTGCAGCGATGGGCTCAAGTGTGTCAGAGATTAAAAGGATGGCACAGGATGGGAGAGAGATGTGTTGTTTGAAAGGTCACTATGAGTCATACTCAACAACTTCTAACAACAACAAATTATCAAACAGCAGATGAACTATTTGCTGATAACTCAAGCATTATATAGATTTCTTGCAAGAAAACAATTAAAAAAATCCACTAGCTATGTGAGCAAAGAACATGATTAAGCAGTTCACAGATGAGTTCTAAATGGCCAATAAATGTAGAATAAAAAATCCTACAACAATAACAATTTTGTAAATTGTACAAAAGCAGATATTGTGCAGATTAGCACGGTGTCCTTAATAAAACCCAAAACCTCAGCTAAAGGGACCATCTCATATATTGAAATATATGAAAACTGGTAAAACCTTCAGGCTTACACATGCGTATTGTTGTTGGTAAGTGCTGTCCAGTCGCTTGTGACTGATAATGACCCTTTGTACAAAAGCCCTGAAACCTGAAATTGTGCCGACCTTATTGTCTCTGACACATCTACCCTCATTACCTCTGTCACTGAATCAATCCATCTCATCAAGGATCTTCCTCTCCTGTCCTGTCCCTCCACCCTTCCAAGCATGATATCCCTTTCCAAGGGCTAGTCCCTCCTTGCAGCATACCCAACGAGTGTCAAAGTCTCCGAATTCTTGCCTTTAAGGAGCATCCTGGTTTCACCCTCTCCAGGGAAAACCTGTTTGTTCTCTTGGAAGTCCTTGGTATATTCAGTAATCTTCTCCAGGAACACAGCTCAAAGGCATCAATTCTCTTTCTATCATCCCTAGTCATTGTCCAGCTTTCTGACACATAGCAAGTAACTGAAAAGACTATGGCCTGCATCAGACACACCTTAGTCTCCACAATGATGTTATTGCTTTTCAGTACTCTGAAGAAGTCACTGACAGCAGACTTTCAATTCTAAAAATCTAACCTGAAGGAATGGAGATGTGATAGAGTTTTTATTTTATTTATTTAATTTAGTTATCTCATGTGTTTGTGTCTTAAAAGTACCTTGATGTCTAACAATAAAAGAAATATTTGTCAGTATAATGAATTACTGTTTTTAGAAGCTTGAGAAAAAGCTCACACTGCAATATTAAGGGAGAAAAAGTGTCATGTGAAACGGAATATAGTTAGATTTCATATATACAAAATAAACAAAAAATTAATTAGAATATACCAAATAGTAAAATGAGACTGCCTCCTGGTTTGCAGATGTCAAATATTGTTTCCTTAGTTTTTGTTATTTTTCAGGGTTTTTGGTTTTTTATTTGTTCTGTTGGGAGGCTTTGGAGGTTTGTCATTTTGTTTTACAATGAGCAAAAAAGTCACATGCAAAGTTTTATAAAAGATCTCCCTTTGACAGTTCACCATTTCAGAGCTTATTCTTTTAAGAAGCGGGTCGTGGGTCTATCCTGCGAGGACC
>NW_006399838.1:6801919-6879788 GCF_000299155.1 Elephantulus edwardii
ATATGGGAAGGCCTGGCTCTGGTCCCTGCCTGTCAGGCCTCCCTCTTGCTCTCATCGCAGCTTTGCACTGATGTGAACGACACTTGACTGCGTCTCCCAGTGGCCAGTTCTGGTGAGTGTAATCCCTGTGCTGTGTTTTCCATACAGCAACCCTGACTTGCGGAGAACCGAGCCAGTCTTGGAGAGCCCTTTGCAGAGGACCAGCAGTGGCAGCTCGTCCAGTTCAAGCACCCCCAGCTCCCAGCCCAGCTCCCAAGGAGGGTCCCAACCTGGATCACAAGCAGGGTCCAGTGAACGGACCAGAGTGCGAGGTAACGCTTTCTCCTCCTGCCGTTTCCCCGCTGTGTCGCTTGTAGCAGAGCCGGCCACGGGGACGAGAGTACTTCCTTCATTCTGGCCCTGCATGACCGCCAGCTGGGATGTTCTAGATGCCCCGGAACCGTCCTCAGTCTCTACTGTCTCAGCAAAGTGAGCCCCCATCTCCCGTTAGATGTGGTGGCAGGATGTGGACTGAATCCTGCCTAAGCATAGATCCTGCTGTTTTCTAAAGAGATGAATATAGCATTTGTAATATCTAATTACACCTAATTAATAAGATTAGTAGAGCAGAATATTAGTCTTATGCTAAAATATAATCACCAGCTCATTTTACTAGTTGCCATAGACTTCTTTCCATCCCATAGCCTCCCTGTGGAATGGAGGATAGTGACCCCGATGGGCTTCCACAGCTGTTATCTTCCTGAAACAGACTGCCACCTCTTTATTCCCCCGAGTAACTGTGGATTCAAACTGCTGACCTTTTAGTTAACATCAGGTTAACCACCATGCTAGCCACCTCTGCTTCCAGTTCCATTTGCATTTGATTTCCTCATTGAGGACTCCCCCAGGATCCTGTATCCGGAGTGCTCAGGCATTCTGAACATAGTGCTAGGTATTTCTTGACAGGAGATCCAGTAGGACCAACCAAGTGAATATACTTGGAAGAAATGAAATTTTTTTACTTAAAAAATGTGTTTGGGTCATCAGATAATTCTGATGGTGTAGAGAGCTAAAAATTGGCCTCTCTAAACTAATAAATAAGGATGATGGGAAAGGAATTGATGCCTTTGAGCTGTGGTGTTGGAGAAGAGCACTGAACATCCCATAGATGTCCAGGAAAATGAACAGATAAGTCTTGAAGAGGGTGTAGCTGGAGTGTTCATTGGAGGCAAGAATGATGAGGCTTCACCTAATATACTTTGGACATGTTACTAGGAGACGCTGTTCCCTGGTGAATGGTGTGGTGTTGGGAAGGGTGGAGGGTCGGCGAAGGAGAGGAAGACCCTCAACCAGGTGGATAGTCACAGGGACTGCTGCGATGGGCTCCTGTGTGTCAGGAAGTGTGAGGATGGTGCAGACTTTTGTTCACGGAGTCACTGTGAGTTGTGCTCAACTCGACAGCACTTAACAACAACAACAACAACAAACATTTAAGTCATTCTTCATTGTGTGCTTTTCACTAATGAGGGTGTCTGGGGGGGTGGAAATCTTAATATTGTTTAGTTAATTATACATGAAAACACTTGGTGACCAATTAATCAAACTTCGCCCTTTTCTGAATTACCTTCTTCCAGAGACAATTTTGCTTCTAAGTGGCAAAAACCATTACTTTTAAAGAGCCATTTGATAAATATTCATTTATCTGCAAATTATCCTGCCTTAGGAAGACCTCCAGTTTGTTATTTTCCTCTAACTTTGTTCTTACACACACTTATACCTTGTGTCCTAACCTCCTTTAAGGCAAATTAGTAAAATCCCTGAATTTCCATTTCTAAAATGTTGACATCTGCTTTGTGTTTAATGTGGATGTGGGATGCACTGTGGGCGCTCTTCAGTGCCTTTTCCCAACTAACACAGCCCACAGCTATGAATGCCTTTGTTGCCTTCAGATATCTATTATGGAGCTCATGTGGCCTAGTGTCAAGAAGCTGTGCTGCAGTCCCAAAGGTTTGCAGTTCGAGGCCACCAGCTGATAACATTTTTTTAAATGAGAAGGCTTTCCCTTTCTAGCAAGTCTATGCTACCTGCATCAACTACAATCTATTATTGGACTCAATCAGTATCTACATCTTGAAATACCAGATATTGATAGCTACTCTGAAGCACTGATGTCTTTTCCTCAGTTACTACCTCAGAATATGTGTAAGGATCCTCAGAACAGTGTCACTACTATTTTCTATTACCTGTGGAATAAAACCCAAAGACTTTGACATGGCACATAAAAAACCCCCAAATCCTCTGTAATTTCCCCGTTTTGATTTTCCATCCTGATCTCCTGTGGCCTTCCTCCCCACCTAGGCACTCACACTTTTACCCTGCATGCCTCTGTTCTAGACAGTTCCTTCAGTAGAGGAAGCCGTTCTTTATTTTTGGCCTAAAAACATCCATAGTTGGTTTCCAAGACCATTCAAATAGAATCTTGCAGATCAAGTGTCAATGACCATTCCCTCTGAATACCCTCTACTTGCTAATGTCTCTCACTGGAGGATCTCTTCATACCTTATAGGCTGTTGCTGTTAGCACGAAACTCCATGATGGTAACACCTCTAGCTCATCTATGTAGTTGCAGTAGTGCACAGTAAATGCCTAACACATAATAAGAACTCAGTATTTGGTAAAACATGGGAATCGTTATTCTCATCCACTCATTTATTATGCCTCACTGAAGTATATCGCAGATCCTATGTGGAAAAATAAAGATTATCTTCCTAGAGGAAGGAAGCGAGGGAGGGAGGGAGGGAGGAAGGAAGGAAAAAAGGAGAGAGGGAAGGAGGGGAGGAAGGAAGGAAGCTGTCCATTTCCTTACCTTCTTTTTTATTTTTCTTAGCAGGCTAATGTGACTTAAACCAAACTAAACCTACTACAATTCAACTCATAGTAAGGATATAGGACAGTATTGAACTGCCTGCCCCCTAGGGTTTAAAGGCCAATTATCCCCTCAGGTCAGTGAGTTCAAAACACCATGCTGCAGCTCAGCACCGGATGTTTTCGGCACTGGACCCCCAGGCCTTCTCTCATCTCATCATTCATTTTTAAGTCTTATCTTCTTTAACTCAGCCCCCAGTAAAACTCTGGTTTCAAGCACATAAAACTGTCAGACTGCTAATACAAACGTCTGCCGTTCAAATCCACCAGCTACTCTGCAGGAGCAGAAAGATGGATAGTCCCATCCCATAAAGAGTGACAGCTCTGTACAGCCAGTGAAGATTAGCGTGTGTTGCAGTCAACTCCACGGCTGTGAATTGTTGTGGGGGATTTTGTTTTGTTTGGGTTCTTCATTGTATCACTACTCCAGTCATCTTTCTGATATATCCATAAAGACCACTTGAAAGCAATGCAGAAATTCTCCTTACCTTAAAATGCTTCTCCTCTACCTGTCGTTGTTGTTGTTGTTATGTGCCATCGTGTAGCTTGCGACTCATAGCGACCCTATGTACAAGAGCTCTAAATGCTGTTCTATCCTGTGCCAACCTAGCCATCTCAAACACACTTATTCCCACTGCTCCAGTCACAGAATCGATTCATCTCATCGAAGGTCTTCCTCTCCTTTGCCGTCCCTCCACTCTGCCAAACATGATGTCCCCCTCCAAGGACCAGTCCCTCCTTGCAACATGCCCAAAATATGTCAGACGAAGCTTCAGAATCCTTGACTCCAGGAAACACTCTGGCTTCACCCGCTCCAGGACAAACCTGTTCTCCTCTACCTATAAACCAAAAAAAACTGGACCAGTTGTCATCTTGCAAATTCTAGCTCCAGTGGCCCCTGGCGTATCTAAGAAGAACCATTCACTTAAGGGTTTTCAGTTGCTAATTTTTTGGAAGTCCATTAGTAGGCTTTTGTTATCTTGCATTTCTAGGTGGACTCAAAGTTGTAACCTTTGGTTTAGCATCCAGGTGCCTTAACTGTGTGCATCACCCAAGAACTCCTTTAGCTCATAAAAGGAAGGAGTACACTCTGTAGCTTCCCCATCCTTGCTCTGCACCTGAATGCTGCTCTCTGTCCCTCTTATCACCAACACACCTTTCTGCCTGCCCCCGCCACATCCTTTCTTCCACAAAGCGCCTAGACAACCCCTTTCTTGGGTTTGAAAATCATTCTACCAAATGAACTAGCTTTGTAGGGTTTTCCATAGAATGTCTTGCTATGTAGTATTGTTCCCTTAGGTGCTTGGGAGTCAACTATGACTCATGGCAACTCTGTGAGCAGCAGATTGGAAGCCTGACCCATCTGTGCCCTCCTCACCCCCTCCCCCAGGCTCAAGCCCGTTGTTACCCGCACGGTGTCAGGCTTTCATGTTAAAAGTCTTCCTCTCTTTTGCTGACCTTCCCACCTATCCCAGCATAGTTCCTTTTCCCAAGAACCAGCTCCTCCGCGCAATGTACCCGAAGTATTTTGGCTGTACTCTTCATACATGTTGTTGTTGTTCTGTACCACTGAATTGGATCAGACTTACAGTCGGCCCTTCAGGGAGCTTTCAGAGACAGGGAATCCATGAAAGGAGAGGAGTCAGCCATAAAGGAGAAGAAACCAAGCACGGAGTCTCGGCTTGAACACTGGTTTAACAGAATGATAGAAACTAGGACTTGAAGAGCGTGAGTATCAGCTCAGCCTGTATTTTTCCTGAGACCGTAGGCCCATTACATCATCTCTCTAACGCCAATTTTCAGCTGTAAACTAGGGAAAATAGTGCCGTGTCGTTGGGTTGAAGTGAAGCAATCTTGAGTCAGTCAATTCAGAGAGAATTTATTACCGTGCCTGACACACACAGTGGATGTGTGGTAAATGGTGGTGGCTGGTAGTAACGGTTTTTCTTACTTCTAGTGTCTTCCAGGGGACAGGCCTAGATGTATCTGCCTGATTTTGTTTGACCATTTAAGATTATTTCTCAGAAGTGTCCACTGAGTGATGCTGAAGGGCTAGCACACCACAGAGGTCGTGCCCTCGCCGCCTGGGCAGCTGTTGATCTTCTTGGCCTTCTGTTTTTTTCCTCTCTCCAGCCAACAGTAAGTCGGAAGGATCACCAGTGCCCCCCCATGAGCCTTCCAAGGTCAAACCAGAGGAGTCTAGAGACATCACCCGACCCAGTCGACCGGCTGTGAGTGTTGTTCTTTCTTCAGGGTTTTGTCCTCTATTATGTTACCAGAGACCCCAGAGGATAGTATAATTGGGGATACACTCAAAAATGTGAGGTGGGGTGGGATGGGGGAAATCACCTTGGTTAGTTAGAACAGATACTCAAAGCCTCCAGAGCAAAGCTGTGCACGGTGAGGAAAACCTGACAAACAGGACTTGGATAGCCGTGTTGACCTCTATCTGTACTTTGACATGTTTCCCATCATTAGCAGGTCTTTACAAAATAAAACAGGTTAAGAAATAACTCATAGTATTCCATAATTCCTAAACATCAGATTTTTTGCTGGGGGGGGGGGAAGATGTTGAAGCTTGAGTACTATCCATGTGTTTCTCTCATATTTTTTTTTCTACCCTTTCCCCCAATTTTACTGGGAGCCAGACTCTACTGTAACACAACAGACTGCAAATAATCCTTTTAAAAAAGGGGGTTAATAAAAACAGAACCATGTAGAAGCAGATGTTTTGCACTTAAAGATTTAATTTGGACTGCGTTACTGTACATTTATTTGGAATTATCTGAGAATATTTTCTGTGAAGTAAATGTGAAATCTTTCTTATTTGCATTTCAAAGTATATGTATATATATATTATTTCTATATTGTGTTAAAAATAATAGTAAGGAAGATTGGCATCATTTCCGGTTTAATTTCTCTTTGTATTTTGTGTATCACTTTTGTACTAACATTCCCATTTTGCATCTAACTTGCTTCCCTCTCTTCTGACTTTTCTCTCTCCCGTGGATTCCTCTGGACTGGGCTCCTCTTTGCCTCAGAGCTATAAGAAAGCTATAGACGAGGTTAGTATCACCTTTTCTTGATCCTGCTTTTGTAAGATGTAAATAGAAAACTGAATGCCTGCTTCAGCGTTCAGAATGGTGGCCAGTGGGATCACGGGTTCAAGTTGGCGTACGAGCTTGGAGGAGAACCCTTGCATTGGAAGCCAGCCCCAAGCCCTCAGAGGCTTTTCTCCTAAGCCAAAAATCTCACTCCTCCATCGTTCCAGACTGGCTAACAACGTATCATACTCCCTCTTTGTTGTTGAGTCAGAACTGACAGACACCCATCAGATCCCTGTCTTTCTCCCAAGGAGCAGCTGGTAGATTTGAAATGCCTACTTTTAGTTTAACAGCTCGACACCTTACCCACTAGGCTACCAGAGCTCCTTACCACCAGCCACTCGTGCCTCATTAATGGCATCTCACTCCAGTGTCTTCCAGTAGCAAAGCCTAAGCTCTTCACCTGCACTCACCAGTCTCGGGGGGAGTCAGTTCTGGACGGTTTTACTAACAAAAGAGACGTCGATTCTGGGGCACAGCAAATCTATAGCTGGTGATTTGTGAACGAGTAGTTACTGGGTATTGTTAGATTAATTTTCTGGGACGTTAACACCAGCATCAGCAGCAGCATCGACTTTAGTTAATGAATCCTGGTGAGTTAAGTGACTTTATTTCCTTAGAGCTGGAGACGTTTTTCCATTAGAGAAATATATGACTTTGTCAATCGTAGGAAGCTTGCAAAGAGGGATGACAGCCTCTTGGCTATTTGTCAGACCTGCATGAATCCAGCGTAGGAGAATTTTCTTCTTAACAGTCCAACCTTGCAAAGAACCGTAGTGCATGAAATCTGATGCTCACCATTCTGGCTCAAGGCTGTTGCTCTGCTGGGCACTATTTTTACAAGATCTCGGGAAGGCACTGGCTTTGCGACCAACAAGCTGCATATATGTAACCCCTGGATCCCCAATAAGCCTTTGGTTGAGATGAAGCCACTCAATCC
Organism: Elephantulus edwardii; assembly: GCF_000299155.1. Lineage (NCBI taxonomy): Eukaryota > Metazoa > Chordata > Mammalia > Macroscelidea > Macroscelididae > Elephantulus > Elephantulus edwardii. Next base: position 6,808,868 of record NW_006399838.1, read on the forward strand.
CTCTGGACCAGAATGTCTGTATCAGAGATGGGGGTGAAAACACCTGCCCTGCCTCGCTCACAGGGCTGTTTAAGCCCCAGGAGTCCTGTGAGTGGGCGCATTTTATGCAGTACACACTGCTGTGTAAACCCAAGAGCTTGCCATGGCTTACCTAAGGCTTGGGCCTGAGGCTTGGAGCTGTTTGGCAGGTGGGAGAAGCATGTTTCTATGAATCTCATCCTCACTTTCAGAATTATGGCCCCCTCGATCTTCAGAGTGATTCCGAAAGCTATGACCGTGGGTTAAGTTACCGCTTGTAAAGACTAAGACTGCATGTCCGTAAAATGTGGGTGGCATGAATATAGGAAGAAAAAGTAGAAATGATTTCAAATGGCTCTGGGCCACTGCTTTATCCCCTCACTCACAAAGAGTTGGGCTAGGGTCATCACAGTTGTCACCAAAAAAGTTGAAAAAGAATACGATAATCTGGTACCATGGCTGCTTACAGAGTGACCGTGTGTGTACAACTCAGAATGATTCTCCTGAGTCCACAGATGGCCTTGGCTGTGGCTGCCTTGAGGGAAATGGTGCTTGTGGATTTTATTAATCTAAAATTTTTATAAACTTTGTAGATTCTAAAAAAGAGAACTAAAAACCCCACATTTTTATGCACTATGTCAGGTTAAATAAGGTTTTATGGTTGGGACATCATAAGATCAAGTTGATTGAAAAGCATTACTTCAGAGAAGCTTCTTCACTAACTGTGACAGAAAAATCTTCCCATTTTGCCCTATTTGTTTTTTAGTAATGCCTCTCACATATTTTCATGCTAAATAGCACTTTTACTCTTTCTTTTTTTAATGCTTTTTGATTCTAGGTTTGAGACAGTCAAGCAATAAATCATCACTAAGACTCATTATGTGGAGAAAATTGGTATTGTTAGAGAATTGAAAGTATGAAAATGGATCTGAACCCAGTGGTGTCAATTTTAGACCATGTCAATTTCCTTTTTGTTAATGTAAATTGTTCCAGAGGGGATAGAGAAGAAATAAAACTTGAGCTAACTGCATAAGCTGTTGGCAATGGAAGATTAATTTTCTTTGACTGGGATCTTACTTTTAAGTTAGTCATTATTGTTACCTTGGTATTTTCACGGATGTCTCATCCTTCAAGCTCTAACCAATTAAACTTAAAAGGAATTTGCAATTATTTTTAATGTTTCAGTAAAGATAGATATTTAGAAATATGGAAACAAAAAAATTCTAATTAAAAGTGAAATTATAAAGTAGGTAATAGTTTTTAAATGCTTTTAAATACAATGTTGAGAAAATTGTAGGCAAATTTCTTCAGAACAATGGGCTTTGGACCAACTGAATATTTCCAAAGAGCTTGTATTTTTTTTCTTTGTAAATATCTTTTTCTTATTTTGAAATGTCAGAGATGAAGAAAACCGTGCCATGGGGAAAGTGTATCATAAATTTAAGTAAATTCTAGCTAATCTTATTATATTTGATTCAGATTTATTGACATTTGAAATAAGGTCTTTTAAACCATATTCTCTCTTTAAATTAATATAGTAAAATTTCTTTTCTAACACACCACATTTTAAATGCTGGTTATATGCTTTGATGAGTTTACCATGGTTTTAACCAGCAGAATCTACAAAATAAATTTATCTAATGTGTTATTATTTGACTGGTTCCAAGAGTTAGAATACCATTTTCCTTTGAAAACCTTAACAAATACCTAAACTATATTTTTGCAGTGAGCTCAAGTATAGTATATTCTTCAGTTTCTTTTCCATGTGTTAAGGATAAGTACTGGCAATTGTTAAGATAAAATAACAAAGCTTTAAACACAGCTACTAATTTTTTTTTCTGGCGCATTGCTGCTAAAAAAGAAAGAAATCTGCATGAAATTCTATGTTATTGCATTCCTTTTCTGTAAGAATAGATATTATGTTTAAACATAATTGAGCATTTTTTTAAAAAACAATTCTCTTTTCATTTGCATGAATAGGACAAATATATCTGCTGAGATTGAGTCTAGTGTGTGTGTATACATCTGTGTATGTGTGTTTGTTTACAAGTCCTAGCAAATGTGCTTGTGTTTCTAATGTGTAATTTGACTTTTCAGAAGCTTCCTTTTTCCAAGGGCTTCATTTCACTTGAGTTTAGGACAAATTTAAAAGCCCATTATTGCTTTCCATCTGATTTTTATGAAGTTACTACCGCAACACATTGAACTTCCTAAATTTTTAGAACCAATAAAATACTTGGATGTGTTTCTTCTCCTTGTCTTAACTAAAATACTACGTCTGTGACAATGAAGAAACACGCTGACTTGTTGCCTTCTCAAAATGAAACTATGAAATTATAATTAAAATGCATAATAAAAGAAAGATCTAGTTTCATGATGTACACCATGATTTTTTTTTTTCTTTAGCCAGTTAGGATAGCTTATCAAACACTATTTCAATTACCTAAATTGCTGTAAATCCAGTATCCGGTAAATTGGACCAATGCATTTCTGGATTTAAAGAGAGAATATGGCTATAAGAAAACTATGGGATTTAGTCTTTTTCAATAAGTTTCTCTCTCCCTGATCCCGTCTCTCACTGAATGCTCTGACTCCCACACGGGTCACTAATATAGGGAGAAATGGTAAGACTGATGGCAAATTGCTTCTGCCTCATTTGCATGCTGTGCGCCACGGGCAGCCTCTCCCCTGTGAACAGAGCGGCCACGCTTGTGCAGATCTGCTTCCCTGTGCACTGCTCGGAAAGCATGTCGATTCGAGGGTAGTCAGACATCCAGCCTCCTGCCTGCAGTCTGCCTGGTGACTCAGCGCCCCCCCATCACATCGCATAAGGCTCAAGGTTGCAGCACGCTCATGGAAAACTGGAAAATGATCCCTTCCTTTTAGCGTTTGCACATTCATCTCCCAACTCTCAGTCAGGGTTCCTGCCAGGTGACTAGCATTTTAAACAAAAGGAGGCACCCATCCTTCGGGAGGAGAACCTCCTTCCCTCGCCACCCCACCCTGAGTACCGCAGCTCCGTGGCTGTATGTACTTTTCAGTGGCACTGGGCTTTGAGGTTGGCCACCATTTGATGTGAGGCCTGTGCTGTCCAGGGAATGATGGCACACTAGATGAATCACTGTCGTAGCGGGAACCTCGGGAATGGCTCTGTTCTGTGACTGATGCTTTGGTGCTGGATTTGTGTATCACAGCATTCAGACTCAGGCCACAGCCATCACTGTGGCTTGGGCAAGAATCCCAAAATACTGGGGCACAAATTTGAAATCCCATGTATTTCTCCCACCAACTCTGTGGGTGACCAACTTTCCCTCCCCAAAAGAAGATGAGAACTCAGTGTCTGTATATATGTGTACACACACCACTCACATACACATAACATACATATATATTCAGAACGGAACAGCGTCAGTCTAGCTATTGGTTGTTAATGAAGTTTAAATTGATTTCATCTTTCTTTTCTAGTTTCTATGCGCTACAAACATCTTTTTTCTTAGTTCCATGCAGTAATTATGTTCGTAACAGTTCTATTTAGAGCTTTTCTTTCTTTTCTTTAAATTTTTTTTCTTGTTGCTTAAGCTGGAGCTCTTGACTTTCTGAGAAATGTAACTTTGGTCCTACGTGAAATTCATGTGCTGAACCAGCTTTCTTTTTTTCCTTTTTGTAGGATCTGACGGCATTAGCCAAAGAATTACGAGAACTCCGTATTGAAGAAACAAACCGTCCGCTAAAGAAGGTGACTGATTACTCCTCCTCCAGTGAGGAGTCGGAAAGTAGCGAGGAAGAGGAGGAAGACGGTGAGGGCGAGACTCATGATGGGACGGTGGCCGTCAGCGACATCCCCAGGCTGATGTGAGTGTGGACCGGGGGCCAGCGGGAGGCTTTGGTCATGATGCTGCGTCATTTCTGTCCAGTTAACTCCACTCCTGGACCGTCTAAAACTAATAGTACATACGTCTAAGTCATGTTCACAGTCAGTGGTGTGTTAGGGCCATAGTTGTGGTGGTCATGTCCGTCTGTCTCATTGAGATTATCCCTCGTTTTGCTCTGGCCTTCGCTTTACCAACCGTGGTGTCCTCTCCTAAGGTAATGATAGCTCCTTCCTGATAAAGGGGCCAAGGTAACCAAGGGAGGAAGTGGCTCTTTCCACTGCCTGAGTGGAGTCCCACTCAGAATGACCTTCCAGTGAGTTTCTGAGTCTATGTCTCTTCACATAAGGACACTGCCCGTCTGTCTTCATGGAGCACCTGCCTGTTGATTCTGAAATGCTGACATTTCTGTTCGGAGTCACACACATAAGGTGCTATGTCACCAAGAACTGGGTCTCCAGAACAGGACAAGAACTATCACTAAGTATGAGGTAGTTTTAAATTCTTTATGGGGTAAAGCTTATTTTGGGACATGGTTTTTTTTTTCATTTTAGGACATGTTAGTTCTATAACAGTGTCTCTCACTGGACGCATCATATAGAATATGTGACATACCTAGACCTGTATTTGCTTCGTGGATTTATTGGCACTGGATTGATTAGCCCTTTAGGGACTTTCTTGGTTGTTTTTTTTTTTTTTGAAAGCTTAAAAAAGCTTTATTAAGGGAGCTCCTAGGGAGGATTCCTTGGTCTGGGGAGAGATCAAAACGGGGGAAAACAACACCCTAAGGTGGCTTGGGGCAGGTTTTTATAGTAGGGTCTTTAGGGAGGGAAGGAAGGGACATTCCATTGTGGTTTAGCCTGTTGGGAGAGGCTGTTCACCCCCTTTGTTGACATGTTGATATTCTTTGAATCCTCCATTCTCCCCTTTGACCTTGGTCTGAGCCTGACATCCCAGCCTCTTCAGTGAGAAAAAGGGTGATGTATATAGCTACTTCCTGCTGAACACGGGTGAAGATCTGGGGCTCAGAGGCTGGACTGGGTTGGCCCGGGATCAGTAGCCAGGGGAGAATATGGATGTCACAGCAGTGGGTTCACTGTTAAGTTGGTCATTTCTTTTATTCTGTGGCCTTAACTGCTGTGGGGTTGTCACGATGACTGTGTGAGGTCTGTCTTAGTGTGGTTGAAGAACTTTGAGTACATGCCATTTGATGAGGATGGTGTCTTCTGGGGCGACTCCAGTTGTTTGGTCTAGACATTCAGGCAAGGGTCTGGTTATGCAGCAGTCTGTGTATTCTCGTAGTAATTGCCGTTTGACGTCTTGACACCATGCAGCTGGTAGGTTTAAGAGAGAGATTGAGGAGCACAGCACATGCCCCAAAGGAGAGTGGAGGCACAACATGCCTTGATTCCTCTCCCAGGTTTCACACACCAGATGTTAGGTCTTCGCACTGAATGTAAGGCCAAGGACTCAAGGAAGGGACCAGAGAGAAAGAGGGAAAGCTCACTTTCTTGGTTCTTATTGTCTCTCAGGTAAGTGATATCAACAGCCAAGCTGTTGGTTCACATGTCTCCTCAGAACTGAAAATATGAAATGATGGGTAGTGGCATTGAAGGATTAATATTAACATTGTAAGACATTATACTCCATTATTTCTTTCTTCTCAATAAAGAGATTTTTGTAGACAGTGTAGGTTATCAGCCCAAAAAAAGATAGCAAGAGTTTAGTAAACTTGCAAGAAACTTCAGATCCTATGACTTTTCTGTCTCCTAATTATGCTCTGGTGGCTGTGAGTTGTGCTGCCAACCCAAAGGTATGAACACCATACACACCAATCAACTCAAGGTGCATCAGAGCCCTAGTGATAAAACCCAAAACCCAGAAGGATCATAAGAGACAAAATGAGAAACATAGACATAGAAACTCTAGATTGTGGCATAAATATTATTGCAAATATAGCTAGAAATGCACAAGCAAAATCAATAAGTAATACCTTCTAAAAATCAAGTCCATGTATGCATCAAAATGTGTTCTTTTTTTTAATTTTTAAATGCAACATATATTTTTTACAGGATATTCTTCCCATTTTATTTTCCCCCCATTCATTCATCGTTGCATATTTTCCTCCCTGCCCTCCACTCCCCCTCAGTTCACTTTCTCTTTGAAAAGAAGGAGGGGGGGGGAAATTCTTTCATTGTTATACAATCCCCTGCCCCCTAAGTCCACAGTCCACTTTACTATGCACTTTTTTTCCTGGAATCTTGTCATGAAAAGAATACTAAATCATATACCCCTTTTAAACAGCTCTCTCCCTCATCTGTTTCAATGCAGTATATTTAATTTATCCCCTCTTTTCTTATGTTCCCCACAAGCCCAAAGTCAGTCCCATTTTACAACAGTGGCATTATGCAGTATTTGTCTTATTATGACTGAGATATTTCACTCAGCATAATGTCTTCCATGGCCACTCATTTTGTATAATATTTCATGAGTTCCTTGTTTTTCAGTGCAACATAGTATCCCATTGTGTGAATATACCACAGCTTCTCCAGCCATTCATTTATTGATGGGCACTTGGTTTGTTTCCAGCTCTTTGCTATTGTGACCAAAGCAGCAATAAACATGGGTGTGTGTATATCTGCTCGGGTGGTGGTTATGGTTTCTTTAGGGTTTATTCCCAGCAGTGGAATTGCCGGGTCAAGTGGTATTTCTATTTGCCACTTTTTGAGAAAGTGCCATACTGCCTTCCAGAGTAGCTGCACCATTTTATACTCCCACCAACAGTGAATAAGGGTGAAAATAGAGCTTACAGACGAGGAAGAAACAAAAGATCTGCCTCCATCTCACATGGTCTTTCCAGTTCAAACCAACGCATTCACATAATCTCATTCATACTCCTCTCCTACCACAAATGAACACAAAACAGCGTTGGCCTGGCTGGCTGTGTTGGTCATCATTACACACAGAGAAGATGCCATTTCAGGTCACAGATGGCTGGCCTGCCCACAGAGGTTGGAGGGACAGGCTGGCCAGTCCTCAGGGACATCTCATTCATTGATTGACCATCACTGCATACAAGTAATCCTGACAGCAAATTCAATTAACGAAGCTGGAAATCAATCCATCTTGTTCTTTTACTTCCGGTTCCCCAGTTAGTGACAACCATAAATATGCTAAAGTATGACATTTCCAAACAAATGACTTTAAATTGTTTTTCCAAGAACAAGTGAAGTTGTTCTACAGGCAAAATTGCTAATCGAGAACATTTCCACAAAGCATGCTGGTCCTGTTGCTTTTTGTCTTGACTCAGCACTGGGTACTAATTCTTGCAGCTGTTTTGCTTTCCCTCTGAGCACTGAGCATACAACTATCAGGATGCGTTTGCACCCAAGATGAACTTCAGTGATCAAATTTAAAAGAGTTTTAAAACTTGTGTACTATGCTAGGCACAGTACTGAGGTCTTGAGAAATTCGAAAGGTGTGCAGATGGCTCCTATCTTCCAGGAGTTTGTATTCTAATTGTAGAGCGACAGTTACATAGTGAACACTGTGTGTTAATACAAACATTTAGAAGGGCAGCCTGTGCCAGCCTCAGAAAAAAAAACATTTGGTTTTCAACCTCCGTGTCACATTTTTCAGCCCTGGTTAAGGACTCAGCAGTTAACAAAAGGTCAGCAGTTTGAACCCAGCCACCACTCCTGGGGTAAGATGCAGCAGTCGACTTCTGTAAAGATGATAGCTCCTGAAACCATTAGGACAATTCTTTTCTGTCCTATAGGGTCGTTTTGAGTTGAGATGACAATGGGCTTTCATGTATCATGTTTTGCCAAACATTAATGTTCACCCTGCCAACCCACAAGACAAATGTATGACCTTTGTCCAGGGCAAACACCTCCCACCCCAGTTTACTAAAATGCCCTGAGTCATCTGTGCCGGGCTTTTGCTCAGCTGTTTCACATACAGTTCACCTTGCCTGCCTGCTTTAGAAATCACATCCTTTACAGTTCCATCCACAGAGGTAGCACCAGCCCCCTCCACCAGGCTGCCTCTGCCCCTTGGATGTGTTCTAGCAGTTTTACTTCGTGTCTCAAATCATGATATTTCTGACTCTCTCCCTCTGTGGACTGTGTAGCATTGGGCCTTATTAATGTGTGCGGATTGGATTTTATTAATCCCTCTGGTCTTAGCACCTTGCATGGTGCCCGGGCTATGGTTTACATTCATCTCAATAGAAATGTAATAGCAGTCCTTGCTTCAAAGAGCATATAGCCTAATCCAGAGGAAAGATATGGACGCAAATAACGGTCATCATGAGAGAAAAGGATGTGGAAGATACTAGAATTCCAGGCAGACCCGGAAGGCTGAGTTTATTGGGAATGCAGGGTTTATGTAGGGAAAGATGTCTTGACTAGTGGAACCAGGATGGGTGTGGGCTCCATGCAACTGCAGAGCATCTTTGAGCTGGAGAGTAAATGATCTGATCAGTAAGCTGTGTTCAAAGAGGGTTAATTCTGTAAAATGTTTTGGAAAGAGGACAGAGTAGAGAATGTGAAGCAATTAAGTGAATTTACTACTATAATCCAGGTGAAAAATAAGAAACCCAGAGTATCATGGGATGATTTCTAATGGAAGCAGTATTTGACATGACTTCTTGAAGATTTAGCAAATAATGATTGATTAAGGAACATTTAAAAATATTTGATTATTACTGTAATCCCAGAGGTGCATGGTTCGAATCCACCAGATGTTCTGCTGGAGAAGGAGGGACAATCTCCTCCTGTACCAGTCAGATCTGATTTGACGGTACACACAAAAAAATAATAATAAAATAAAAATTTTATTATATAGTGGTAGGGAGTTGCACTGCCAACCCAGAGATTCATGGTTTGAATCCACCAGCTGCTCCTTGGGAGAAGATGGGCTGTCTCCTCCCATGCAGTTTGCAACAATGAGTCAATTCCAACTCAGTGACAGTGTGTGAGTGAATTGTCAGAGACAGGCCAGCCAACCACCCAGAAATGCCACCAGAACCTAGTGTCATCTAGGCAACTTCAACCGTAATCATCCTAGAGGACAGAGTCAGACTGTCCCCATGAGACCTCCACGGCTTTGATCTTCACAGGAGCATGTGACCTCACCCTCGTCCCCTAAACATTTGCTGGGTTCAAACTTCCCACCTTTTCATCAACAGGCACGTGTTTAACTGCATTGCCGCCAGGACTCCTAAAAGGAGATGTGTGAATAGAGAGATAGAGGGAGGGAGGGAGAGAAGAGAGTGTGTGCGTGAGAGAGACAGTGAGTTTTACTCCAAGTTAGCATACATTTATTTCTGTATTCATGTAAAAAATAGATGCTGTCTCTTCTGCAACACGCCTGAGAAACTTCATGCTATTAAAAAGATCCATTATAAAACAGTTATTTCTTAGGAATATGGTGCTTTTGGGCTCAAGTATGCCTGCATGCATTCTTACCACCTTTATTTTCTGTTGTTAAGATCAACGTTAACATTTTGTGAGCCTTATTTATTTATAGCATAAAATAAAAACATAATGCAATGTATTTCATTACCGTGACATGTAGATTAAAAGAGCACCTCCAAAGCACGCTCCAGCCATTCAGACAGGTAGCCATGAATGCCAATGTTAAAACCACTCAGTGTGCTGTCTGCATATGGGGCTAGCTTCGTATGTTGTTGTTGTTGTTATGTGCCATCGAGTCGTCTGTGACTCATAGCGACCCTATGTACAACAGCCCTAAACCCTGCTCTACCCTGTGCCAATCTCCCCATCTCTGACACACACACACCCATTACCCCATTCACTGAATCAATCCACCTCATAGAGGGTCTTCCTCTCCTGCGCTGTCCCTCCACCCTCCCAAGCATGACATCCCTCTCCAGTGACTGGTGCCTCCTTGCAGGTATGTCAGGCGGAGGGAGCTTCAGAATCCTTGCCTCCAAGGAGCAACCTGGTTTAAACCTCTCCAGGATGAACCTGTTTGTTTTCTTATGTAGAGTAAAAAAAAAAATGTATCTTGTGCTTTTACGTGCCTTTAAAGGCATATTTTGTAATAAATGAAGTGCATTCCTCCCATATACCTCTTGTATCAGAAAACAGTAAGATGAGAGAAAAGAACAAAATGACGATAGTGATTCCTTAGACACATGATTCCACTGTGAGAGGTTTTTATTTTATGTCGATAGTCTGAATTTCCAGATGAGCTTGTGCTACTTTCATAATCATGGGAAGAAACAAAACATCATAGAAGAGGAATAAGAGGGGGAAAAGTCTGCAAATTTATTTACCCCATTTCAGGGAGGCTGTGAAGAGGCATCCTTGTGGACTGTTGTTTTTGTCCATCCTTGGAGTCTAGCTGTAAGAGTATCTCCCTTCAGGCAGCACCTGTTTTGCTTCAGAACAGCATGCATACATACCGCACAACTTGACTGTTTGCACCATAGTTGATTAATTGCTGATTAATTAATTAATTCTAGCAAGTATTGCAATCTGGACTACCAAAACCACTGAATGGCTTTCTATTCTGTTCTTCATGCGCGTAGTAAATCTGATTCTGCATCCTTGCCTTCAGCTCTTTGCCCTCCGCTGTTCAGATTCCAAACTGATGGATAAAGCCAGACGTTTTACCCCGGCCATGCAGTATCCCTGGCTCTCCAGGTCTTGGCATAAAAAGCCTATAACTGGCTCCCTAATGCCCACGCTTCCGCCTGAGATCATCAGTTCATCCAAGTATCTTGAATTTTCCAGTGTTTTTCTTTTCTTGAAATCCCACATCCCCCTTCCATCACCCTGTCACCCTCACCTCCCTCCTGCCTTGTGTTTGGTTATTTGTTTTCTATTTTTGTGTTTTTTTTCTGGGTGCTAATCTCTTTAGTGATGAGAATTGTGAGCTTTTTTCTGCTTTTATATCCCATCTACCCAGTGCCAAACCAAAGGCTTATCATCTAACAGATGCTCAATAGATGTGTATTGAATTGAGTTGAATCAGTCCCTCCAAGAACACGTTGACAAATCAAATTACAGGGAATTACCATCCTCAACCTGCTGCCTAATTGCAGTGACTTTCCTGTCATTTTCTTTTTAATCAGTGGAAGGTTTTTGCCTTTTTTTTTAACATTGTTTTGTTTTGTTTTGTTTCAACCTGTATAGGATTTTGAACAACTAATTTTTTCCTACTCCGTCTCTATAGTGGAATTTTATTATTATGATTTTTTTTAGAGTAGGGAATGACATTCCTGTAACTGAAAATCCAGGGAGAATAGAATATTGTGCGTCCAGCCCCCCAGCATCTCTACAGGAGGAAGGGGCGACCCCTCCCCTGTGTTTAGAACCTCTGAAACCTGCCATGGAGTCAGCTGTGAATTGGTTCTGGACCGAATGGCAACGGGCTTAACTTAACCATGAAATGTGGGAGTTGTTTAAGGAACCCTCGTTCTAAATCACAAGGGAGAAGGAGATCACTCACCTTTCTCCCCTGCACAGCAGGTGGTGAAGTCAAACCATCTGCCTTTGGGTTGGCAGCACAACGTCTTACCCACTAGGTCACCAGAGCTCCCTCTGTTAAAATCACAGAACGGTAATTAAGCATCGAGCAGTCATAATGATTCCGCAGTTCAAAGCACCACAGTTCCGCAGCTAAGGATGGATTCTGCAGTTCCGACTGCTCCGTGGAAGGCAGATGAGTGAGTCTGCTTTCATCAACAGACCTGGAAATCCCCTGGGACAGTTCCCTCCTCCCCTGAAAGGTCGCTGTGAGTGACAAATGACCTAAAAGCAGTGGATTTTTTAGATCTTGTTTTAGCCTTGTTCTTCTTGTTGTTATGTGCTATCGAGTCGCTTATGACTGATAGCGACCCTGTGTACAAGAGCCCTAAATGCCGTTCTATCCTGTGCCAACCTCGCCGTCTCAAACACACTCATTCCCACCACTCCACTCACAGGATCGATCCATCTGTGTGTTCCATTTCTTTCTCAACAATGTCCAATTTTCCTACCTTCATGCTTCTCACATCAGTTACCATGTCTGTTAGTCCAAATGATAGTCTAAGTGTGCTCTGTTGTGCATAGGGTTTTCAAAGGCCTGTCATTTCGGAAGTGGATGGCCAATCCTTCTTCCTGGTCTGTCTCAATTTTTAAACTTAGTATTTCAGTTTTTATTGGTTGCTTTTCCCCCTATTTTATTATCAGTAGACTTTATATTTTAAGACAGCTTTCGTTTGGTTTTGGTTGGTTTTTTGGGTTTGGTTTTGTTTTTCATTAGAAAGTTAGTCGATCATTCAGAGAAGTCCATGTAACTATTTCCACTGTTAACATCTTACACTAGCGCGGTGGTTGTGGTGTTGTATACCACTGAGTTGGAACCAACCCATAGATGACCCTCCAGTGGATTTTCAGAGACAGTCAATGGCATGGGAGGAGATTGTCCGCCTGTCTTCCATAGAGCAGCTGGTGGATTCGAACCATGTGCCTTTGGGATTGCGCATGAGCCCATATTGTTCCAGTATTATTCACAAAGATACAGAATTCATTCCATTTTCCCCCCTTAATTTTGATCAGCAGCTCATTTCTTCTTCCCCTGAATTCTTTTCAAGAAACCACATTTCATTTGGTTGCCATAGGCTTCTTTTAGATGGGATGATTTCACTGGCTTTCCTTGTCTTTAACAATTTTGACCATTTTGAGAAGTTGTTACCGGTAAATGCTGTTGAGTCAGGTGTGACTCTTAGTGACCCTGTGAAGAACAGGTCTGAAGCTGGTCCGACCCTGTCGCGTCCTCGCCTTCTCTGATATCCTTGAGTCTATTTCTACAGCCACTTTGTCAGTCCCTGTCGCTGAGGACCTTCCTCTCCTTTGCTGACCCTCCCTCTTTCCAAGCATGGCATGCTTTTCCGAGGAGTAGCGTCTCCTGACAACATGCCCAGAGTCTGTGACGTGAAGCTTCTCCATTTATGTCTCCACGGAACACTCTGGCTGCACCTTCTCCGAGAAATTTCTGTGACAGTCCGTAGGACACTCAGTGCTCTTCTCCAACACTGTAACTCAAAGGCATCGCTTCTTCTCCTGTCATCTTTATTCATGGTCCAGCCCTCAGATGAGGCAGGCGACGTACTGGTTAGTAATCCGGAGGGAGTGTCTCTTCTGACCCAGAGGCAGTACCTCCCTCGGCCTTTCAGCTCCAGGACAGCAGGGTGGACCAGCTCCTCTCACGCAGTTTTCAGCTTCTGGAAACCTGCTGAACGTTCAACTCGAGATCAGTTCTGACTCTACAGCAGTGAAGATGAGTTTTATTCCCATGATTTAAACCAGGCTGGTGAGTTTTTATGAGGAACATCATAGAGGTAAGTGCTGTATTCATGTCAGGAAAAGACAGTATCGAGAGCTACCGTCCGACCCAGCAATTCTACCACTAAGTATGCACCACACAGACTTGAAAGCAGAGATTCAAAAGGGACGTTTCCACAAGTGTTCATTGCAGCACTATTTGCCGTAACCGTTCATTAAGAAATGAATGGCTGAACGGACGTATGCACACCCACGTTTATTACTACATTACTTACAGTAGCAAAGAGATGGAAGCAACCCAAGCCTCTTCTCTGCAGTCTCTTCTATCCGTCTGAGTTGACAGGATGTTTATTTTGTTCTTTAAATTATAACCCAATTTTCTTTTCTTTTGATGTTCAAATTATTTGAGCTTTGTTAACTTAGAGATCTTTCAGTTGATCCTTGTGCCCTTCCCCCCCATTTTTATTAATTTTAATAAACATTTACAGAGATTTTGGATTTCCATTCATACATTGTTGCACTTTTCTCCCTGCCCACCCCTCCCCACCAGTTGGCTCCTCTCTTTGAAAAGAAAAAGAAAAAAAAGAATTCCTTCATTGGTATACAATTCCCCATCCCCCCGACCCCCCTTATGCCCTTTTGACATCAGTTATATGTGTGTATGTGTGGGACAAAGATAGAGAGAACATAATTCCTTACTTTTTAGTCCTATAACATGCTCCAGACTCAGCTTGTATATTTCCTGAGATATTCATAAAAATCCATCATTCATAAAATCCACCATTTTCCCAAGGAGCCCTTACTTCTTCTGTTGAGGAAAGTTACCTGAGTCGTAGGCATACCTGTATGCATAATTGCTATAGAATGTGCTTGTTGTAGGACCATTTAGCCTACAGAGCAAAGAAATAGGTGTGTGCATAATTGATTAATATCTTAACCCAGTTACCCAGAAATAACGGAGCTCTGGTGGCCTGGTCTATAGTGTATTGTGCTTTTAACTCAAAGGCCACACCTCACCGAGGAATTAAGTTCACTGTGGCTGCAAGGTAGAAAGATAGTGATCTCCTTCTGTGCAGTTTACAGCCTTGGAAACCCAGTGTAAGCTCAGCTTTGAGTCGGTTCTGACTTAATGGCAATGGGAGAGGCCGGTAAATACATACTTCTCTATGTTGTTGTTGTTGTTGTTATGTGCCATCGAGTCGCTTGCGACACATAGTGACCCTGTGTACAAGAGCTCTAAATGCTGTTCTATCCTGTGCCAACCTAGCCATCTCAAACGCACTTATTCCCACCGCTCCAGTCACAGAATCAATCCATCTCACCAAAGGTCTTCCTCTCCTTCGCTTCCCTTCCACTCTGCCAAACATGATGTTCCTTTCCAAGGACCAGTCCCTCCTTGCAACATGCCCAAAATATGTCAGATGAAGCTTCAGAATCCTTGACTTCAGGGAACACTCTGGCTTCACCCTCTCCAGGACAAACCTGTTTGTTCTCCTAGCAGTCCATGGTATATTCAAAACTCTTCTCCAGCACCACAGCTCAAAGGCATCAATCCTCTTTCTATCAGCCCTATTCTAATACATTCCCATGTGGATCATTCTAACCTGAGCATTCTCACTCTTTAAGTGAGAAACTTGGCTACCACCATCCACTTTACCTTATTGCTCAATTCCTGTGTATACATGGATAGCAGTATTAGAATGTTACCCTGTTTATCAACTAGATTATAAAGCTTATGTGCAGATCCTTTTGCCTTCAGTCTCACATTTCCCATTCCTATTTCCAAAGTGACCGAACTCAGCTCTTTTTCTCCTGTCCCATAAAATAACATTTGTGATGTGAAGTTAGATTCTTTTGTCATAGTCTGCATTCTTTCTTGAATTTTTTTAAAATCTGTATACTTTAAGTTTTACTCTTGGTTTTGTAAATTTCTATGAGGAGTCTAAATAGAATTTTCAATCCTATAATAACAGCCAAATTTCAAGAAAAAAATTTTGCACCCCCTTTTCGAATTTTAAAATAGAATCGCGACATTAGTTATGCAAGGCGTATTCAACATGCCAATAAATATCTTCACAATTAACTGCTTATCAACTTAAAGAATTTTTTTTCTTTTATGTTATATACTATCACGTCAGAACAAACTCATAGCTGACCCTCCAATGTGTTTTTGGAGGCAGTAAATTGCGTGGGAGGACATTGTCCATCTTTCTGACACAAAGCAGCTGGTGGATTCAAACCTTGTACCTTTGATTCGGAAGTGCATTGCCTTTCCACTAAGCGCCCAGAGCTGCCTATATTTTAATGTTGTTGTTATTGATTGCCTTCGAGTCGAGCACAACTCATAGTGACCCTATGAACAAAAGGCCTGAAGCCCCTCTACGACCATCGGCATATATCTGCCAGCTCAGTCTGCCCTCAGCAGTGGAAGAAAGACTCCTAGCTGGTGGAGAAGTTGCTCCCCTCTTAAAAGAGATTGGCTCTTGATACAAAATTCATTTGTTGAGCTATTTACTGAACGCGGTGTTACCTCAAACAAAAACTTAAGTAGCTTAAAAAGTACATGTAAAATAGAACAAAATAAATGAGCGAAGAAGTCACTCTTTTTTTGGCTTATATGAATATTAGTTGTTGTTGTTGTTGTTGTTGTTGTTGTTGTTAAGTGCCGTCGAGTCGTTTCTGACTCATAGCAACCCTCTGTATACAACAGACCTAAACCATGCTCTATCCCGTGCCAATCTCATTGCCCCTGACACACCCATCCCGAGTACCCCAGTCACTGAATCAATCCACCTCATAGAGGATCTTCCCCTCCTGCGCTGTCCCTCTACTCTACCCAGCATGATGTCCCTCTCTAAAGACCTGTCTCTCCTTACAACATGTCCAAGGTATGTCAGACGAAGCCCCAGAATCCTAGCCTCCAAGGAACAACCTGGTTTAACCCTCTCTAGGATGAATCTGTTTGTTTTCTTGGCAGTCCATGGTACGTTCAATACTCTTTTCCAGCACCACAGCTCAAAGGCACCAATTCTCCTTCTATCCTCCCTAGCCATTGTAATAATATTAAATACAACTCCAACCAGAAAAAAGTTGTTCCTCATAAAAATTTGTCATAAATGGAGAAGTCCTGGCAAATAAAGTTGAAAGTATGAAAATTCCCTCAGCAGAAACATAGTGCTGGTGAAGACATTCAACAAAAAAGAAAACTGACAGTGACTAGTGCTATACAGTGTGAAACATTGTAAAATGGTACAACCACTCTGGAAGACACTTTGGCATTTCCTAAAAAGTTGAACAAAGAAACGCTGTATGGCCCAGCTATTCCATTCCTAGGAATATATCCCGAGGAAATTAGAACGGAGATACAAATGGTGATCTGTATATGAACATAGAATCAGCCCACATGTCTAACTGCAACTGAACAGATTGAGAAATTGTGGGGTGTTCACACAGTGGAATACTATGCAACACTCAGGAGCAACGATTTTGAAAAATACTACATAACTTGGGAGAGACGAGAGCATTATGCTGAGTGCACTCAGTCTCATGAGGACAAATACTATATAAGATCATTGTTGTAATAATAGAAGGCTAACTAGTAAAACGTGTGTGGGACCCAAGGGGGGAAGGGGTGGGAGCAGAAGGGTGCGCGTGGGAAGGCGTGAAGCCTCAGAGTTGCATGGTTTGGTGGGTGGAGGGAGAGGGTGAAGGAAATGGGAAGGATCTGGCAGGGACCTGAAAATATTGGGTAATGATGGGTAAGCCGCAATGGTGATTGATTTTCTAAAACATCATGTAGGGGGATGACTATACGAAACGCAGTAAGAATGAAGAGTAGTGGGAAACACAACTTCGTGAGCAAACCAGTATAAAATTTTCAAAAAGTCAGGGTGATAATAGGCATAGAACAATAGTAAGTTGTTCTATAAATACAGTACATGCTAGTGATTGTGTTAAACACAATATAAATGAAGGATTGGATAAAACACAATGTATGTGAACTAAACACAATGTAAACAAATTATTGTGTGCAAACTAATAAAAAACACATAAACAATAACAACCAGTGGAGGGTCACTGCCAACTGGAATCAAATAAACAAGGAGTGTGAGTTTTTTTAAGACACACTTACAGACGTACTTAAAAGGATCTAGGGCTGAAAATATGATGCACAACAGAGTATTGTTGTTGTTGTTATGTGCCGTTGAGTTCTTTGCGACTCATAGTGACCCTATGTACAACAGCCCTAGACCCTGCTCTATCCTGTGCCAATCGCACTGCCTCTGACACACCCATCCCGATTACCCCAGTCACTGAATCAATCCACCTCATAGAGGGCCTTCCCCTCCTGTGCTGTCCCTCCACCCTCCCAAGCATGATGTCCTTCTCCAAGGACCTGTCCCTCCTTACAACGTGTCCGAAGTATGCCTATATACAGAGTATTGTAGAAACATGAAATATTTTGTGAAAATAAACCATGAAAAACTCTTTTTAAAAATAGAATTCATCTGATTTACTGATCTATCAATATGGCATGAATTCTATTTTAACAATTTCTTTTCCATGACTCTGGTACTTTCATAATAATTTTCCTTTCTGAGGGTGAAATACTGAAAATTCTTCTTCAGAGTTGTTTTCTCAAACATTTCATTTTTATCCCAGATTTATATTCATTCAATGTGCTGCTTCTGTAACTTCAAAGTAAGTGTCTTGCTGTCTGTAATTGCCTAGCCTCACCTTCTCATCTTCTACTCTTTCTCCTTAAGATGAAAATAATCCTTGAGTTAGTTCTTCTCTGCCCCTGAGAGATGTCAGAAATATGGCATTCTTCTTGCTTCTTGGATTGAATCAAGTCACTGCACTTATTTTATTAAAAAAAGACAAGAAACAATTGAAAAGAATAAATGCTAACAGATGAGTTTAGTGCACGTAGCAAAAGAAGTAGACCTTCCTCAGTATTTTTCCTGTGTTTTGCAAAGCCCATTTCTCAGGTGTGAAAGTAAAACAACGCTCAATACTGCACTGAGTGCTTCCTCTTCCAGAAGCGAGGGAACCACTGGCCCTGCCTTTCCCTTACCTTTCTGGGTACCTAAGCAGGAGGGCTCCGTCATGCGAGTGAGGGATTTCACCTGGTTGTCATGTTGTGCTGCTTTCGTGGGCCATCATAGATCAGGCTCTCAGTGTACATTACAAAATGTGACCCAGACTCCAGAGGACCATATGGGCCACAGATCAGACCGCCGCTTGCCTGGTTCTAGGTCATCTTCTCATGACTGAACCCGTGATTTTGGCTGTTATGCCAGTCTGACCAAGTGTCACCTGGTTACCAGCACTGGACAGGAAAGAGGGACAGAGGAGTCTGCTTAGGGAGCACTGACCTCCTGTGAATTGTGTTTCTTGTTGTTGTTGTTAAGGGCCCTGAGGTCACCTGTGATTCACAGAGACGTGTGAACAGCAGGACTGACCCCTGTCCTCTCATGGTCTCTAGCATGTGCCCGCCCGTTGTTAGAGTCAGCGTGTCAGTCTATCAGCTTGAAGTCTTGCTCTCCGTCTCCGACCCACTACTGTTCCCAGCATGATGTCTTTTCCCAACAACTTGCCCCTTTTAACAACATGTAAGAAAGATAAGAGACCAGGTTTCACCAACCTTGTCTCTCTGGAACAACTCTCATTCTTTTGGCGGAGCAGAGACTATTCAGCACACTTCCCCAGCACCACAGTTCAAAGGCATTGAGTCTTCTCCCATCATCCTCATTCATTGTCTCATTTTCAGATGCACAGGAAGCAAATGAAAAGACTCTGATGACTTGGATCAGGCACACCTTAGTGATTACACTGACATCATTACTCCTTAGCCTGTCGGAAAGCTCCTTGACAGCTTATTTTCCCCATGCAATCTGACTCCTAATGGTGGTGAAGTCATCTGCAAACAGTGGTGACAGTTGTGCAACTGGGAAGCATTCTCTATGTCGTTACACTTTCAGTGTAAAAGCTATTGGAAGGGAAAGTGTATTGTTATATATTATTTACACCCCCCCCCCACACACACACACACACACAAAATGTCATGGGGATGAGAAACCAGTGTTCCCTAAACGTCCATGATGAATGTTGTTTCTTCCCATCTCAGACCGACAGGCGTCCCCGGGAGCAATGACCAGTACAACGTGGGAATGGTGGGGACGCATGCGCTGGACACCTCCCACGCTGACACCTTCAGCAGCAGCATTTCAAGAGAAGGAACTTTGATGATCAGAGAGGTAAGCTGGTATAAAAAATACTTTAGAGAAGTGTGTTTCTTTTTGTTGTTGTTTTGTTTTTTATTTTAAGAAATCATCTATTAATCTTTGGCTTTAGTTATTAGTGAGTAAATTTGAACAATAATTTTACTAGCAGAACTTGTATGAGTATGGATATTATCCTATCACTGACAACATGTTGCTGTTGTTGTTGTTGTCATTGTTGTTGTTAAGTGCCGTCGACTCACAGGCGACTCATAGCGACCCTGTGAAGGAGAGTCCTCGACACTTGAGTGCCTTTCATCCTCTCTCCAGGTTCATAGGGTTTCCGAAGGCAAGCTATTATGGAAGTGGATGCCACTCCTCCTTCCAAGCTGACAGAATTATATTTCAGGATAAATCCTGAGATGTTCTTTTTTTTTAAATGAATGTGATGTGATTTCTCTTGTTGTTCCTATTGACATATGAGAGTGTAAATGCCACTTATTTCTATTATTACATCAGTTCCAATCTTCAAATAAATACTATTAACTCAGTCTTGCTCACATGTCTGGGTCAAGCCAGTACAGATTATAGGAATATAAATCTGATGGGCAAATTAACACACTTCTAAGTCGCAATTTTCCAAACTATATAATGGACATTAAAAATAAAAAATCATTGTGTAAAAAAGAAAGATAAAAAAAGAAAGCACATTTCTTAAGTGGCAAAAACAGCGTTTCCACAGAGAGTGCTTACGGCATGGATTTTAAGCCTGGGGAACGAGGAGAGGAAGAAGCTGTCTGCTAAATGGCTGAGTGATTTTAATCGCCCTCCTCCTTCGCTGCATCCTTCCCAAGCGTTTGCAGAGTGACTTAATTACAGTAGGCCAAATTCTTCAGTGGGAGCCGTGCAAATCGAAAGACAGAATTTGGACCTGAGGCTATCAAACTGGCGAGCCCAGATGTTTCCCCAACAAGAGAGAAATGAATGGTGTCTGAACAGCGTCAGTGGACGTGTTCTGCCTCCTTCCCTGTAGCTTTATCCTGTGTGTTTAATGTCGAAAAACAGTAGTTCTAAGGTGTGGTGATGTCATCTGATCTAATTAAACCATTAAGCTATTTTGGCAGCACAATGTCCTATGCAGATCTGCTTCAAAAGTGTACCTGTGCGCTTTGGAGGATTTTTGGTTTTTAGAACCTTAGAAATATCATTTGGTTGTCTCTTTCACTCCTCCTTCTAATAGGTAGTGATTGACTGTATCTGCTGATCAGAAGTGCCGTGATGTATAAGAATACACCTCTCTCTTTATGCTTAATCACCACCCTGCAAGTCCAAGAGCAGATTTTCACTTGTAGAGAAAGTAAGGGTTGGTAGCATTGGTCAAAAGGCTACTGGATCTCTGCCTACATCTCTTTTCTCATCTGTAATATTTCATAAGTTGTTGTTGATTGCCTTTGAGTCGAGCATGACTCGGTGACCCTATGAACAAAAGGCCTGAAGCCCCTCTACCATTATCGACATTTATCAAAGTTCATAGAGTTTCCAGAGGCATGTTGTTTAGGAAGTGGATGCCACTCCTGCTTCCAATTTCATAAGTAAAAGTATATTTCATAAATACTATTTCATAAGTAATAGTACATAAATTATTGGATAGTTGAGAAGATTAAATGAGATTATATGTGTAAGCATGCAGTACATAGTTGTAATTTTATCTTACTTTTCCCAAACAGTTGAATTCTCCCTTATACTAACCATTATCCTCTCTTCCCTCTAAACAAAAGCGTATATCATCTACCATTCTCCTTCCCAGTCAAAATAGAGTTGGGGAGCCCTACTATAGTGGGCTTTATTAGCAGAAGAGGGAATAGAGCATTGCACGTTGATAAAAAATAAAGGAACTGTAAATTTAAAATGAGTCCTTTAGGAATTGACA
Organism: Elephantulus edwardii; assembly: GCF_000299155.1. Lineage (NCBI taxonomy): Eukaryota > Metazoa > Chordata > Mammalia > Macroscelidea > Macroscelididae > Elephantulus > Elephantulus edwardii. The sequence goes on from NW_006399838.1 coordinate 6,830,208, forward strand.
GTGGGACTCTAACTGGAAGATTGGTTGATAGAGCACTTTCTAGAATTTCATTTTATATCCTTGCAGAATCTTTCCAGTAGTTTTAAGGAGTCCATTCACGTATGCTCGAAATGAAAAATGGACTTGGCTGTGGAAGCTGCCGTTGTATAGTGCGAGTCTATAAATCAGTGTGGTGAATGGATAATTTCAGTGGAACTGTGAACGGCTTCTGTGCCCATAGCTTGCTATCTGAGATAACATTAGGGAAAATGTTCTGGAACAAGGTGCTTTCTGGCTCCAAATAAAAGGACTCCAATGGCCAGTGTGATTTAAAGTTCGCTTGAGTCTTTCTGATGGAGTCAGTACGCTGAAGTTGATGTGAACCCATAGTTTTAGTCCTGTAACCAGCCACATCGAAGGGGAGTCCAGAGCAAAGGCTGCAGGACCTGAGGGGAGGGATTGTAAAACAATGCAAGAAGTTTTCTTTTCCTTTTCCAAGAGGGGAGTGTACTGGGGGAGGAGGGTTGGGCGGGGAGAAAAGTGCAACAATGAGTGAATGGAAACCCAAAGTCTCTGTACATTTTCATTAAAATTAATAATAAAGACATTTTTAAAAAAATAAAATAAAAGACCAAACTCACTGTCAGTATGTCAAATTCTACACATAGAGATTCCGCAGGACAGCGTAGATATGCCTCATAGGATTCGAAGGCTGCAGATCTCATTGGACACAGGCTACCACAGCTTTCTCCATGACTGCCTCATGGATTTGAACCACCAAAATTTGGGTTGGCAGATGAATGTTTTACCCACACGGCCACCAGCACAGCTATGCTGTTTCCAACATTCCTCTATCACAAAACTGCAGTCCATCGTTTTAGAAATAGCATTTGCAGTAGTGCAGAGTATAAATGTTAGTTGTTGTTCTTGTTAGGTGTTACTGAGTCGACTATGAGTCATAGCAACCCCGTGAACTACAGATCCGAATCCTGCCCCATTCTGTGCCATCCTCACCATCCCCACCATTGTTTCAGGCACGGTGTCAGTCCCTCTCGACGAGGGTTTTCTTTGGCCCTCCACATTTCCCAGAATGATGTCTTTTTTTTTTTTTTAACAAATACCCCCTCTTGATCACATGCCTCAAGTGTGTGAGATGAAGTTTCACCATCCTTGCCTCTAAGAAATACTTCCTCCAAGACAGATGTGTTTGTTCTTTGGCTTGTTTGTCTTCATGGCATATTCAGGACTTTCCTCCAACACCATGACGCGAAAGCATTGATTCTTCTTCTCTCAGCCTTTATTCACTGTTTGACTTTCAGATGAGTAAGAAGCAGTTGAAAAAAGACTATGGCTTGCGGCAGGTACACCTTACTCTTTGAACTGATCTCCACACTCTTTACCACTTTGGATAAGTCCGGGGCAGCAGATTTTTCCCAATACAGCACAGCCTTTGATATCTTGGGGTTGGTTGTCTATCCAAGTAGAATCAAGTCCTTGACAACTTCAGTCTTCTCTCCGTCCATCAGGACGGTGCCTCTTGGTCCAGTGTTGAGGATTTGTGTTGTCTTGATGTGGAGATTTAATCCATATTGAGAATTTGTGGTCTTGATCTTCTGCAACAACTTGCACATGTTCAGCAAGCAAGGAAGCGCACGTCACCTGCATGATTCAGGTTGATGAGTCTTCCTGCATTCCTGATGCCACATGCGTCTTCATAGAATCTAGTTTCTGCAAGTATTTTTTTTCTCCACACACAGATGTGATTGGTATTTCTTTGAGGAGCCAAAAAATTTTTTTTGTCCTCTAGGTTTCCAAGTCCTGCATATTCCAAATGTGAACTTATAAAGTAACAAGAAATTCGGTATACAGTGTATCCCTACTAAACCAGTAAGAAAGTAACTCTGGTGGCATAGTCTGTAGGGAACTGTGCTGTTAACGCCAAGACTGCACCTCTCCAGCAGTTCGAATCCCCTGCTGTTTCAGTGGGAGGAAGGTGAGCATTCACCTCCTGTGCAATCTGCAGTTTCAGAAAATTCACTGCAGAGTCAACGGTGAGTTGGTTCTGACTCAAGAGCAGTTTTTTTGAAGGATGCTCTTTCTTGGAAAGGGGACGTCATCCTTGGAAAGGTAGAGAGCCCGCGAAAGAGAGGAAGACCTCCAACCAGGTGGACTGGCACCGTGACTGCAGCGGGGGGCTCACGTGTGTTGGGTCAGAGATGAAGAGGATGGTACAGAACAGGACAGAATTCTGATCTGTCCATAGAGCTGCTATGAGTTGTCCTCAGCTCAGCGGCACCTACCACAGCATAACAGTGTTGGTGACACGGTCCTATCTCATTTCTCCAAGATGAGTATAGAGAAGAATCCACTCAGCTTTTCTTTCTCGTGTGTGTAGACTACTGGAACACTCCACATCCACTCTGTGAACTTGTACAGCATGTGGTTACTAATTCCCGTCAAGTTCTTTCCTACCCACAGGAACCATGTGTGTACAGAATAGACCTGCTCCGAAGGGTGGTCAAGGCTGACACCTTTCAGAAGCTCACCACCAGGCCTGTCTCCAGAGGCACCTCTGGGTTGGTTCAAACTGCCTGGTTTTCATCTTGTAGTCTGGCATTTAACCGGTTACACCAACTAGCCGTTTTGTGCACAATCACCATTCAAACTCCCCTCTGCACCTGTGATTCAGCCTTTCCCTGCCCACGGCCCCACCAGACCTTTTCTTACTGGAACTACAGACCACACCACACGAGCTGTCACCTGTTCTGTGTCTCTGGAGGCCTGTCTCACACAGAGCTGTTACCTCCCCCTTGTCTAGTCATTCTTCACCCCACACACTCTAGGGCCCAGCGCAGGCTTCCCTGCTTCCTGGAAGCCTTTCCTAAAACTTCACAGTCTGTCCGTGTGGCACCTTACTCACTGGCCAGCCACGTGTCTTGTCTACCCAGCCTAGAACCAGAGCACTAACGGGTCATCATGGACCCTGTCTTGGTTACAAAGAATGGATCGGACTTGGTGAGAGAGGCAGGCACTGATTAAGATTTAAAAATAAATCAATGCAGGTAATGAAAATAGGATTTGGGAAGTGTTCCATAGAATGAGCTCAGTGAATCAGGCCCACATAGGAGACTGGAACAAGAGTTGCCACGTTGTCAGGAGATCGGGCGTCTTTCCTTGGAAAGGGCTCTGGCTTCCTGTGGTGTTTCTCTCCCTCCTCTGCTCTCTGCCTTTCTCCACATTGTTCCTTTGTTCTCTCTTTCTACAAACCAGTGGTCCTCCCACTCACACACATGCTCTTGGGTCTCCTCCCTTCACTGCCAAGTACTCACCTTGTCCTTGTTCAGCTTCCAGCAGAGACCATCATCTTCTCATGCAGAATGTGAAATTCCAGAACACCTGACCCTGCTGGATACAGTGGCCCCCATCAGCTGTGGCTTGAAAACTGGACCACGTAACACCAGCAGGCAGCTCGGAACAAGATGAAGACGGAGCACCCGACACCCTGGGTTCACATCCTGCTTTTGCTCCTCACATTCAGTTCCTTCCATGACCTGCCTCTGAGCTTATCAAGCTCTTTATAACACACTTTTTTCACCTTTAAACGGCGATGGTGGAAAGTAGGCTACACGTTACTGTGAGGATACGGTGAAACGACATCTTTGAAGTGAAGCACGGTGTATATCACGCTTCTCCAAGAAGATGGTGAAAAGCATCAAGATGGTAGGAATTATTGGGATTTTTAACTCAACTTCCCTAGAAAGCTAAGGGTCATGTTTACGTCTTTGTTCCTATCAGGGTGCCTGGCGCACAGAAGTTATTTAATAAGGAGGTGTTGGTTGAATGACCCAAAGTGTGATGACTCAGAAGTGGGCACATTGAGGAATCGATTCAGCGTTCCTTCAGGCTTCTCTCTGGGCCGTTTAATGGTTTTTGTTTAATTTTCTTTTATAACCAGTGCACCTGCACCAGGTTTTGGCTTGAGACAGAATGCTGCTTTGAGAGAGCTCAGTTACAAAATTCTAAAAAGACGGGGTATGATTTATGCTACTGGGAAATTGGGGGGAAATGTTAAAAAAGCTTCTCAGCATTGGAACACAAGTCGGAAGGAAGGAGGCTCTGTCCAGTACATGTATAATTGGAGACAGCACAAGACAGATTAGTACTGAGTGCCCTAAATGTGATTTAGAAGATGTAATGTTTGACTCTGAGAAGAGGCACTGGGACAGGCCTCCAGTGAGCACTGTGGCAAAATGAATCCGCATCGTACATCGTCCAGACGCATGTTGCCAGGAAACAGAGAGGACAGTAAATGGCTTGCCAAGTCTTCCTTGAGCTTCCTGCTAGTGTCAATTACTTGGACCACTTTGGAAATGTGAGAGTCTCTTTCCTCTCTCATCGGCCCTCTGTCACTTCCGGCCAGAAGCCAATGCAGAGCTGGCAATGTCAAGGTCAGGACAGGCACTGGGAGGAAGAAGCCAGGCTGGTGAGATGAGTGAGGCAAGCTCCCAGACCCTGTCAGTGAAGGCAGAAGGGAAGAAGCCTTGACCGTCAGCGATTGCACCAAGTTCATCACAATGCAGCTTACTTTGGAGGCACTCAAAAAAATGTTGAGTGAATGAACAAAAAAAAAAGAAAGAGAGAGAAAAGACTGAGAAAGGGAATTAGAAGCCTCAAGGGAGCTCTGATAACCTCATGGGGAAGGAGTTGAGCTGTGAACTCAAAGGCAGGCAGTTGGAATCTATTAGCTGCTCCACAGGAGAAAAATGGGGAATCTCCTCCTGTTATTTACATTCTCTGAAAACCCACTGGAGGGCCAAGTATGAGCTGATTCCACCTCGCCAGCACAGAACAAGAAGAAATGTCACAGAGTCAGTTGCATAAATGCTACTCAAAACGCATCGTACCAGTGGGGTCAACAATGTGAACCTTGGCTTTCAGGACTCGAGGGGTCCTTTGATTCTCTCTTGGGTATCTGGGATGAGGCTTCATTGTGTAAAGCATTGGTTTCCCAAGTTGTTAGGACATACAACCCTGTTACTTGTACAGCATGTCATATAATATAGTGTTTTTATTTACAAGTCACATATCCACCCTTGTGTACCAGTATGTCATAAAGAGGCAACCCCGACATAGGGAGCTCTGGTGGCCTAGTGGCAAGAAGCTGCACTGCAACCCAAAGACATGCAGTTCGAGGCCACTCCCTGCCCTCTGGAGAAGGATGGACAGTCTCATCCCATATGATTAACTGCCTCTGAAGACTCACTGGAGGGTTGGCTGTGGGTCAGTTCTGACTCGTTGGTACACAGCAAACAGCATACCTCACATGGAGGAGATATTGTGGGCTGCGTGATTATAGTAACACAAAGAAAAAACAATCACTCATGAATTTTGTGGCTCCATACACATGCTCTTTTTTGTTTCCTTCTTCATATAAACGAGCCCTGCTGGCTTAATTCATAGAATTGCTCTGCTGAACCAAAAGTCACAGTTGTCTGGCAGTTCAAATCCCCTAGCTGCTCCCAGGGTTCTCTCTGGGAAAGGGGTGATCTGGTCTCATGCAGTTTACAGCCTTGGAAACACAATGGAGGGTCAGCTTTGAGTCACTTGCAAGTCAGGGACAATGAGTCGTGTTGCACGCATATAAAAATGACAGGAAGCACTGGACCATGCTCTGTTGAGTGTGCATAGCATTCTGAGGGTGTTTGAAACATTGCAAACGTTACCAAAATGTGACATAGAGACACAAAGTGAGCACGGCCGGTGGGGGAAATGGTGTCAAGCCACGTGGTTAATACAGGGTTGCGGCACACCTCTGATTTGTAAAAACCAAACACAATATCTGCAAAGTGCTGTGAAGCAGAGACTAGTAAAATGAGGATTCCCTGTAAATCCACAACAACTCTGAAGAAATAAAGCAAAACCAATTGTCATCGAATCGACCGCAGTATTTGCTGTCCCTGTGGGTTCCAGAGAAGAGCTGCTCCACGGACTGTCATCGCCGTGACATTTCAGCAGTAATTATCTGCCTTTCTCCGCAGTGCTCCTGGGTGGGTCCACAGTGCCAGTCTTTCTGTCTGCATCTGAAAGCTCAGCCTTTTGTTCCACCCAAAGCTCTCACTCTCTGAAATGAAAGACACCAGTGCTTTAAACCAGGATGACCAGCTACTTTACAAGTCACAATATGCCCTTAATGTGGTTGGTTTTAGATGTCGGCGAGCTGCGTGTGACTCCTAGTGATTCCGTGAACCCTGTCCTCTCCTGGGCCATCCTCACAATCGCCGACACGCTCAAGTCCATTGTGGCAGTCACTGTGTTGACTCATCGCATTGTGTCACTTCTCCTTCACCAGCCCTCCGCCTTTCCAAGCATAATGTCCCTTTGCAAGGAATAGCCCCTCCTAACATGTCCCAAGGATGTGAGTGAGATGAAGCTTTACCAGCCTGGCCTTCACGGAACGGTCTGGCCGCACCCTCTCCAAACGTATCTGTGTGTGCTTTTGGCAGCCCGTGGGGTATTCAGGACTCTTCTCCAACACCATGACGCGAAGGCATAAATAAGTCTTCTTTGTCCTTATTTATTTTCCAGCTCTCAGGTGCACAGCAAGTGATTTTTTAAAAAATGCTCGCTTAATGAGAGATTCGGAATCATTAATGCTAAAATTCATGCTGTTCCTGTTTTCAGGTGCTCTTGAGTCAACTGTGATTGAACCTATGAACAGTCAGGATTGAATAGTCAGATTGAACCTATGAACAGACAGGAACCTTTTCTCATTCTGTGCCAGCGCCCTTCTCTCTGCGACACTTGAGTTCATTGTTAGTCACTACGTCGGTCCGTCTCATTGAGGGTTTTACACTTTTTCTCTACCTTCCACCTTCCCAAAGTGTGTTACCATTTTCCAAACACCAGCCCCTCCTAAAAGCATGCCCAAAACATGGAAGGTAAAGCTTCACTGTCCTTGCGTCCAGGTAATGTACTGGTTAGCCTTTCTCCATGACATGTTTGGGTTTTGTCAGCCCACTGGATATTCAGTCTTGTTCTCCAACATCGCAACCCAAAGACGTGGATTCTTCTTCTGTCATCCTTAACCAGTGTTCATCTTACAGATACGTAACACATAACTCAGAAGAGCACAGGCTTGTAACTTGGTAATACGGTCTGCACATCCGGTTATCTGATGCACATACAAGCAGAGACCAACTCACAAAGATCCCGCTCAGCCCCTCCACCCAGTGGGATTTCCATTTCCCCAAAAGGGGCTTACTAAACATCTTTCCTGGCCCCCAGATGCCCTTCACATAAAAGCATAAAGCCTCTGAGTCAGTCTGTAAGCTAAATTGTATTTTTCCTGTCTATGAGGTCACTCGCGGTTGCTGTGAAGCTGAACACTGGGACACTGATGTGTCAGATGCGAGAATGGTCACCCATGGTGGACAGTGTTTGGTGGGGCTCCCCAAGTAAAACAACCTTGGAAGCAGGAGTGGCATCCACTTCTGAAATAGCTTGCCTCTGGAATCCCTATGAACCTGGGAAAAAGGACGAAAGTTATACAGGTGTTCAGGACTTTTTGATCATAGGGTCGCTATGAGTAACCTGTGACTCAATGGCACTTAACAACAACATACTTTCAATGTATTTTCCAAAAATTTTATTTTCTTTTGTTTGCTTCCCTCTCCATCCCTTCCCTTCTCTTTTGACCCTCTGATGTTGTTTTATTCTGTGTGTAAACCTCTTGCTGGGTTTTTATTTTCATGGTCGTAAACCGTGATTGTCCTTTTGTGACTCATTGGAGTCGGTCACTCAGTGTCCTTTGTTTTGGTTAAGTCAGCGCTGTGCGGTACTTAACAAATTCCTGTTTTTCAGGAATGCATAATACTTTGCTGTGTGAATGTGCCACAGTCTCTTCTATTTTCAAAGAAGTATTTTCTAAAGTGTTACTTCTTATTTTCTGAGATAAATTCCATGTTTGAGCGCTGCCTCTCAGCTCCGTGGATTCATTTGGACACTGTGGTGCCTGTGGTGTGTGGAGGGATGTCAGTTAGTGACTTGGCTCTCCGACTCTAACACTCCCCGTTGATGTGCACCCGCAGACGTCCGGAGATAAGAAGCGATCTGGCCACAGTGACAGCAATGGCTTCGCGGGCCACATCAACCTCCCAGACCTGGTACAGCAGAGCCATTCCCCGGCTGGAACCCCGACCGAGGGCCTGGGGCGCGTCTCCACCCACACCCAGGAGATGGACACCAGCACTGAGGTAGGTACCAGGCAGGAGGGGTGGCAGCTCTGTCCTGTTTCTGGGGTTCGGAAGTCCCTCACTCTTCATGGATGAGGCTTCGCCAGGCTCTATAAAATGTGTATGATTGGTTTCTACCCAGTAACTGTTGATGTAAATATTCAAAATTGAGACTGTCATAGAGCGAAAACAGGGAAAAGGCCTTGGATATCATCCAGACCAGTACCTCTTGTTCCTCTCCCCTATTGCCCTCAGGTCAGAACCAACTGATAGCTGACCCTCCATCGGCTTCCTGAGGCGGGAAGGAGATAACCCATCTTCCTTTCTTAGAACCTCTCGGGGATTAGATTGTCAGCGAGGCACAGCCTCTGAGCTAGGAGTTCAGTCCCCCCGGATTATGTACCCATTGTTAAGAATTGGAACACTGAGGCTACAGTTGGTTAAGTGGCTCAAATACAGGTCCATAGCTGATTTGTGGCACAAATAAGATGAGAACTAGGACCTTGTATGTCCTAGAACAGTGATAGAAACTGTGTTGTGTAGAGACTTCAAGACCACCAGGTAAAAAGATGCAGTACCCTTGAACTTTTCTCCATGTTCATAGAGTTTCTGGAGGCAAGCTATTTCAGAAGTGGATGTTACTCCTGTTTCCAAGCTTGTTTGAATCAGGGAGCTCCACCAAACACTGTCCATCATGGGTGACCATTATCACATTTGACACATCAGTGTCACAGTGTTCAGCATCACAGCAACCATGAGTTAACTCTGTACAGCAAATGGACAGACCAGTGCTGTACCACTTAGAAGAATATTTGACCAAAATTGTAGACTACTCATAACAACCTGATGAAGAAAAGACCTGAACACTTGAATAACTTTCATCATTTCTTCAAATTCATAGAGTTTCTTGAGGCAAACTATTTGCTGTTCAGAGGTAATTCATGGTTGTTGAGATACTGCTGTGTCAGATATAATAATGGTTACCCATAGCGGACATGGGTATTTGGTGGAGCTCCCTGGTTGAAACAAGTGTGGAAGCAGGAGCAGCATCCACTTCTGAAATAGCTTGACTCTGGATCTTTTGTTCTTAGTGTTGTTATGAGTCGTCTATGTCTCAATGACACTTAACGACAACCCTCAAACTTTGTATCTTTTTTAAGTGCTCACAATATTAAGACTTGCTGAATGTGTCTTTTCATTTTTTTTTCTTTTTTTTTAATTTATTAATAATTTCAGTGAAAATTTACGGAGACTTTGGATTTTCATTCATTCATTGTTGCACTTTTCTTCCCTCCCAACCCTCCCCCCTAGTACACTACCCTCTTGGAAAAGTAAAAGAAAAATTATTTCATTGTTTTACAATCCCTCCCCCAGGTCCACTCCATTATGCAGCCTTCGCTCTGGACTCCTGTAATGACAAAAATACCTAATAACATATCCCTCTTAAACAGTTTTCTCCTTCATCTGTTTCAATGCAGTATACATTATCAAACCCATCTTTCTAAGTTTCCCCCCAACCCTGATGTCAGTCCTGTTTTTCAACAGTGGCACCATGCATTATTTGTCCTTTTGTGACTGAGATACTTCACTCAACATAATGTCCTCCAGGGTCACCCATTTTCAGTAATACTGCATGAGTTCCTTGTTTTTCAATGCAGCGTAGTATTCCATTGTGTGAATATACCACAGCTTCTCTATCCATTCGTTTATGGGCACTTGAGCTGTTTCCAACTCTTTGTAAGCAGTAATAAACATGGGCGAACATATATCTGCTTGGGTGGCAGTTCCAGTTTCTTTAGGGTATAATCCCAGTAGTGGAATTGTTGGGTCGAATTCTATCTCTGCAACTTTTTGAGAAAGCACCATACCGCCTTCCACAGTGGTTGCACCATTTTACACTTCCACCAACAGTGAATAAGGGTTCCAGTTTCTACACAACCTCTGCAGCATTTGTTGCTTGCTGTTCGATTAAATTTTGCTATTCTGTCTGGGGTGAGATGATATCTCATAGTTTTAATTTGCATCTCTCTTAGAGCTAGGGATTTTGAACATTTCTTCATGTTTTTGTTCACCATCTGAATGTCTTCTTTGATGAAGTGTCTGTTCGTATCCTGTGCCCATTTTTCTATTGGATTATTTACCTTTATCTTGTTGTGGTGCTCAAGTACTTTATAAATTCTGGGTATAAGTCCCTTCTCTGACATGTCATTACCAAATACTTTTTCCCAGTCTGTGGCTTCACTTTTCACCCTGTTGGAGAAGTTTTTGGATGTGCATAGGGATTTGAGTCTTAGAAAGTCACATTCATCTATTTTATCTTCTCCTGGTTGTAGGATAAGTGTCTTTTTAAAGAAACTAAACAAGTCTAACTCAGAGGAAGTACCACCAGGGTGCTCCTCAGAGGCCAGGATGCTGACACCTCATGTCACATACTTTGGGCATTTTGTCAGGAGGGACCATTTCTTGGAAAAGGACATCATGTTTGGAAAAGTGGAGGACTGGGGAAAGACAGAAAGATCCTCAACAAGACGGATTGACACAGTGACTGTAACAGTGGGTTCGAGTGTATCAGAGTTAATGAGGATGGCACAGGATAGGCTAAGATTCAGAACTGTCGTTCATAGTGTCGCAGTGAGTTGTAGTCAACTCAGTGACACCTAATAACAGCAACAATCATAGGGAGAAAAGGTTGTGCCATTCTTGAGTGGCCTCCCATCCCTAAATGGAAGAGTTTAAAGTTCTTTTGTTGAATACCGATCCATTGTATGACCAAGACAGAGTGAAAGATCCCAAAGACCCCAAGAGGGAGCTTCCTGAATTGAAGGGGTTCAGGATAAATCAGTGCTGTATGTGCATACCTTTCCTTAGTCCATTGCTGATTATGTCCAGTGGATTGTTTTTACTTACAGAAAGAAATTATCACTGCAGTGATCATAGAGACACTGAGGTACCACATATGGTTCAAAATGTAATTTGGCTTTTTTCACAAAAGTGAAAAGTTGGAAACAACTCAAGTGCCTACCAACAAACAAATGGATAGAGAAGCTGTGGTATATTCACACAATGGAATATTACACAGCATTGAAAAATAAGAAACTCATGAATTACTATACTAAATGGGTGACCCTGGAGGACATTCTGCTGAGTGAAATATCTAAGTCACAAAGGATAAATACTGCATAATGCCACTGTTACAAAGTGGGACTGACATTGGACTTGGGGGGGAAACTAAGAAAAGAGGTGATAAATTATGTCACAGCATTGAAACAGACAAGGGAGAAAACTGTTTAGGAGTAATATATGATTGGGTGTTATTATCATGACAGGAGTCCAGAATGAAAGCTGCATAGTGTAGTGGACTGCGGTGGGGGGCTTCTATAACAATGAAAGATTTTTTTTTTTTACTTTACAAAGAGAAAAGCAAACTGGGGGAAGAGGGTGGGCAGAGAGAAAAGTGCAATGGAAATCCAAAGTCTCTGTAAGCTTTCATTAAGATTAATTTTTAAAAAACCAAATAAAAAAGAAACCAAAATAAGATAATAGAAGTCGGTATCAGTTTAAAAAAAAGTGTAATTAGTCCGTGTACCTCTTGCTTTCTGGTACTTAATGAGAGCCGTGAAATGCACAATGCCCAGTGAGTGACAGGATCCAGAGATGCTGGACAGTCAGGGAGGCATTCTGATCAGGTGTGTCCTTGAATCAGGACCAACTCCTCGCTAACCCTCCAGCAGGTCCTCAGAGGCTGTAATCACATTGGAGGAGATCGTCCATTTTTCTCCCTCGGAGCTGCTGGTCAGTTCAAACCACCTGCCTTGGGGTTGGCAGCCCTCCTCCTCATTCCCTCAGCCACTCGATTTACCTCTTTGCCTAGGAGCACTGTGTAAACATCCGGTGCACCAGAGAGTCTGCCATCCTTGTTAAAGCCTACGCAAACTGCTATTAGCATCCCTTGCCCTGGAAGGATTTCTTAACTAGTCTTCTGACTCTTCTTCTTTGTTGATTAGTATGGAATGGGGAGCAGCACCAAAGCCTCCTTCACCCCTTTTGTGGACCCCAGAGTATACCAGACGTCTCCCACTGACGAAGATGAAGCGGATGAAGAATCAGCCGCAGCGGGTAAGCTAGAACCTAATTTAGAAACAGCTTGGTTTCCCTTTGTGCTGTGGTTTGGGGTGGAGAGCCGGCACCCACCTTACTGTAAAGCCATTCGCTTCTTAGGCCTTGATGTTACAGTGAAGTTGTTTCTCTTATGATTTTCATAGGAATCTTCAAGAGATTTCTTTCTTCCCCTTTCCTCCTCTCCATCTCCCCACCCAGACCCCATCTCTTCTGTTTTGCATCTGGTAGGGAACCAGAAGTGTCCAGTGCCCCTAGCAAAGGCTGCACGTCCAAGATCTCTGCATTCACCACATATTTCTCAGAAGCAGTTTCTGGGTACAGTGCACGCAGTAGGCACTCCGTCAGTGTGTGTCGGTCCATGCTGAGTTCTGCGAGTGTGTGTCCCACCGCAGTGACGGTCTAGCTGTTGTGGAGGAGGGTTTTGCTTTCTTGACGTCTGCAATTCACTAATCATCCAACTCGGCTTAGGCCAACACATCGAGTGTTAATGTGGGGTGTTAGGAAGCGAACTTTCCTGCTTATCTTCCTGGAGGTGGGGATGTGGCTTTGCTTTTGTAAGATTAATACCAGTCTTCTAAACCAGATAAGCCTGTTTTGCTATTGGAAAAAACCGCGTCTAGAAATGACTTAAAATTTCTACTAAAATATATCTAGATAGATAGATAATAGACAGATAGATAGATGATAGATAGATAGATAGATAGATAGATAGATAGATAGATAGATAGATAGATAGATAGATAGAATATAGCTGTCTTCCAGTTTGTCTTCTGTTACTGAGATGCACATGAGATAAGCAGACGCTCACAGTGTTTCGATGCTGCTTCTCCACAGGTTGTCTTTTACGATGCCACTGACGTTTCCAATTCTTTTTCTCAAAGCTCTGTTTACTAGCGAACTTCTTAGGCAAGAACAGGCCAAGCTCAATGAAGCAAGGAAGATTTCCGTGGTAAACGTAAACCCAACCAACATTCGGCCTCACAGCGACACACCGGAAATCAGAAAATACAAGAAGCGATTCAACTCGGAAATCCTTTGTGCAGCTCTGTGGGGTAAGTTGAGGCTTCTTAATGCTCTTTAAAGAACTAGGCACTCACGTGAAAATCCTGTGACGTTTACTCTCAGAAGAGCACTGGTCGATTCATGGGTATTAAATAGAGGTTCTCGTGTCCTCAGGGCTGTGTTATTTGTAGAAAGAGCTAGTAGCCTGTGGAAATCTGGTAGCTTGCTGTTAAGGAATTACAGTAACAACCCAGAAGCACTCGGTTCTAATCCACCAGCTGTTTTGGGGAAGACAGATGGGCAGTCGTCTCTTCTTGTGCGATTTACTGAAGGTCAGCTATGAGTTGGTTCCAACTTGATGGTGACAAGTACCCTGTGACTGAGGGGGACAGGACAACTCCAGAACTAGTTTAGCACATAGCAGTGGTGTTCCAAAGCCAACAATAGAGGATCTAATGCTCCTCCTGCCCAAGCTCTGTGCCCAGCCCTGTGTGACATACCCGTCATTCAGCCTCTCTGATCCACTCCGCAGGTTTCATGTAGAATCCTTTTACTTCTGCAAAACCAGCTGAGCCCAAAGAAACCATAACTGCCACACAAGCAGATACTCTGTATTCTGGAAGCTTTTGTTATGAGACCCTTGTCTGAGATGGTATTGTCAGAAGGTTTTCTTTTCACACTGTTGGAAAAAGGAGATTTTTTTTTTTATTGGGTTTTTTAAAATTTTTTTTTATTCTGTTTTGTGTGTGTACCATCAAATCGGATCTGACTGGTTCAGGAGGAGATTGCCCCTCCTTCTCCAGCAGAGCAACTGATGGATTTGAACTACATACCTCTGGGATTGCAGTGCAGCTTTTTGCTACTAGGCCACTAGAGCTCCCCAAAAAAAGTTTTTATGTGCACAGAGATTTGGTCTTTAAAAGGTCCCATTCATCAATTTTATCTTCTTCAGATTGTGCCTTTCTGGCTTTATTTGTCAGTCTCTTTATACCATAGAGTAGGCCTTCTAAGCTTGATCCCAGTTTGTGTCTTATTAATTTTATGGTTTTAGGTTTTATTCCCAGGTCTCTAATCCACCTTGAGTTGATTTTTGTGTCTGGTGTGAGATGTGGATCCTGTCTCAGCTTTCTGCAGGTAGCAGTTCAGTTTTACTAGAACCATTTGTTGAAGAGGTTATCATTTCCCCATTTTGATAGGTTTGATTTCCTTTTTGAATTTCAGTTGACCATAGATAGCTGGGTCTATTTCTGAGTTTTCGTTTCTGTTCCATCAGTCTGTCTGACTGTCATTGTACCAGTGCCATACTGTTTGGGTTGAGTGGTAGGTTTTGAGGTCAGGGAGTGCCATGGCTCCCCCTTCAGTTTTGATTCTCAGAAGTGTTTTCCTTATTCATGGTCGCTTTCCTCTCCAAATAAACTTGGCAATTTCCCTTTCAATCTTCTTAAAAAATTAATTTGATATCTGTATTGTGATCGCTTTGGACATCTAGATCGCTTTTGGTAGAATTGTGATTTTCATAATATTGAGTCTTCCTATCCATAAACAGGGAACATTTTTCCATTTACTTAGGTCTTTTATTGTGTTGTACATCTCTTGATGTGTATGTGAGAGAAAGAGCTATTTTCCATGGAATGGACATTTAAAAATTGTAGCTATCCACACAGGACTTCTTATCAAAGCTTTAACAATGGGGATTACTGCCCTGGGAGGAAGGCTAGCTAGATTTAGGTGTCTGAGGAATCCCTCATTCCTATGATTCTTAGACTCCCATCTGGTTTTCTTCCCATAAAGTATGGAAATGGAGGACTCTGTTCCATGTTGAAGGTTAGAATGGGGGTGGGGGTGGCGCAGGGAGAGAAGAGAGAGGAGAAAGACGAGAGAGAAGAAAAGGAAAAGGAAGATCGGTTGTGCTCCCTTCCCAGCTGCCTAAGGCTTCCCTTGAGAAAACCTTGGTAGTAAATGGCTAGATGTAATGAATGAACTCCGTCACCTAGTTACACACTAAAACTGGCCCATTTCATTGCTAGATGGTTACACATTTAATTCCTTGGTCAGACCCTCCGCTACTCTGTTCCCTGCCGCAGTGCCTTTTTTGACCATTAATTTATATTTCCAAGGCAGTTTTTTAGGTTTGACGGGGACCCACTATGGGAAAGATGAGAAGCCAGAGAAAATCATTGATGGAGTGCTTCTTAAATTCACAGGTGTCAACCTCTTGGTGGGAACTGAGAATGGCCTGATGCTTCTGGACCGTAGTGGACAAGGCAAAGTCTATAATCTCATCAATCGGAGAAGGTTCCAGCAGATGGATGTGCTCGAGGGACTAAATGTCCTCGTGACAATATCAGGTACGTTGCCTGGGTGACACGAGGGGGGAAAGTTAATTATCTTGTTTCTCAAGGAGCAATGAGTGCTGCTTCACCAGGTAATCATCAGTGCAGTCACCGTCACAGCGCTGCCGGAGCCAGGTCACCCACATTTTGTAGGGAGGAGACTCTAACCTCCTAAAAAGAGTGTCTCACGTCTGCGTGGAGTCTGACTTGGACAGAAGTGTCGCACAAAACCAGTATATTTATAAGCTTTGAACCTCTCCCAGAACACAGCAAGGATCCAATTAAGGTGTCAGAGTTCCAGTCATGACTCTCTGCTCTCAGATGGAGACATAAAAATGTAGACCTCTGGGAGTGAGACAGCTAGGAAGTGGGAATCTCGCTGGTCTCCTTTCGCATAAGAACTGCCCTTCCGTGCAGTCCACTGGTAAGGTAGCCAGGGAAGCTGGCACGTCAAGTGGTTGAGTTTGCACAGAGGTTTGAGAGTGAGAGTCATGAGGGCTTCACTCGGCAGCTCTCTGGTTCCCAGAAAGACCTTTTCTAAAAGACGAAAGCAAAAGCCTTCTTATTAGAAGTTGACAGTGTGACCTGAAAAGGTCAGTGATTATTCAAAGGAACGCCTTTTTTTCCCATCTTTCTTGTACATTTGAAGGAGTTTAACACATCAGCTATAGCCGCCCGGTGCCTTAGAACTGCGGAGTTGTTGTTGTCGTTGCTGTTGTTCACTACTGTGGATTCGACCTTCAACATGTGGTGACTCAGGGCACAGTGGAGCAAAGCACGACCCAGTTTGACACTGTGATCCATAGGTTTCTAGAAATATGTCACCAGGACTTTCTTCCTGGTTCCTACAGATATGAAAACCCAAACTGTCCCAGAGCACTGAGTCACACTCACTCAAAGCAAAACACAAGCAGCCATTGTTTTAGATGTGTTTGCTGAGCATCTAAGACCAAGAACCATTAACTTCACAGCCAGCCCTGTTTCACAAACACAACACCACAACAAGAGACTGTGTGGCTTTACATTTTGAAGGCAGTTCAGCTTTCTGTTTAAAAGAGATGTCTTTGGCTCACACTTGACTCCCTCTTCCTTTAATCTTCCTAGTGAATGTTTAAAGTTCCATTTCTTTTTATTCTCCCCTAATGAGAGTTACCGAGTAAATTTTCCTTGCATTATTGCCTGTGTTTAATTGTCTCATCCTTTGTCTGGCTAATTGCTTTCTTGAGGGCAATGCTCCCAAATCAGAATCGAAGTCATGCATCTGCCAGTCACCTCCCCAGAGTGGAAATGTACCTGACAGTTTACGCCCCGAACTCATTGTGCTGACAGTCACACATCCCTATTCTGAACAGTGCGAATGTCCCCTCTTATCATGAGGCACAGATGGGGAAAGAGGAAAATGAAAATTGGAGCAAAAGATTCTTAAACTCTCCTGTGTAGGAACAGAAGGGAAGAAACACTGGCCCCCTCCTATCCACGGCAGATATATTTTGACCCATCTATATTCTGGGCATTTGGTTAGAAAAGTGAATAGTGATTGCACAGTGATTCCTTTAATTTAAGTTATAAATATACCCTCTTGTAGAATCTAGTGGGCAGTGTTTGTGAGTTCTCTTCTGCTGGTACATGTCTAAGGAGTCCTGGTGGTGTGGTGTGCTTTGTGTTGGACTACTAACCAAAAGTTCAGGGGTTCGAATCCACCCTCTGCCTCTCAGAAGGAAGGTGAGCCCTCTCCTCCCAAAAAGCCTTGGAAATTCAGTAGAGGTTTGACATGGTCTGAAATTGACTAATGGCAGTAGGTTTGTGGGGGTTTTGATTACAACATAACCGTCTATAAATATGAGGTGTCTTTTAAAGACTGATAGAAATAAAACCCTCATCGCTCAACTTCTGATTACTTAGAAAGAACCTCCCCAGTGGTACTCAGATAATTTCCTGGAACATATAAAATGTTGCTTCTTGAGGTGGTTGTTGTTGTTGTTGTTGTTGTTGTTGTTGTTGTGTGCCGTCCAATCACCTGTGACTCATAGCAACCCTATGTACAACAGCCCTAAACCCTGCTCTATCCTGTGCCAATCTTAATGTCTCTGACACACCCATCCCGATTACCCCAGCCACTGAATTAATCCATGTCATAGAGAGCCTTCCCCTCCTGTGCTGTCCCTCCACCCTACCAAGTGTGATATCCCTCTCCAAGGACTGGTCCCACCTTGCTACATACCCCAAGTGCTTCTTATATACTCATTATTTTCTACATGTTTTCTAATTATCCTGTGAATTAATTTTTTAAATATTTGTATTGGTTTTCATACAATAATTCCTTTACATTATGTTCCACTCATATACATTGCATTTTATGCAATCTTTCATTTACATTGTATTTCATACATTCATATATATTCTATTTTACATCATTTTTTCATTCGTTTGCTTACAAACTTTATGTACACTGTATTTCATACTATTCTTTCACACTGCTTCATACAATGATTTTCATGCATTGTTTTATAAATTAATTTCTAAAATTTAGTTAATTAATTGGATCATCCTATGAATTCTTTACTCCAGTATCATTTTATCTTAGCAAACATTTATATTTGGGGAATTTTCTTCGAGTACAAACCCTCTTTGTAATCCTGTTTTTGTTTTTTTCCCTGTTGGTAGAACTCAGCACCCTTAACTTGTCCAGTGTTTTCGGAATCCAGATCACGTGCACTGAACTTGCTTCTCTTGGCTCCTTTTAAAATTCCTTTTTCTGTGAAGTAAAATAAGGCTTTTTGGGGTAGGAGCTGAGGGGAACAAGTGATCTGCTGACGAGTTAGAAGGTGAGGAAAAGGCAATCAGGTACAAGAATGCCGAACTGTCTGATTGTCAGTCCTCCTTCATATAACTGGATTTCAGAAGCCCCGGACCCTGGTCAACTTCTCTGTTGAGCTCCTGTTCCTAAGTTCCGCAGATATTGTCCTTTGCCTTGGGGAAAAAAGCTTGCTTAAATAAGAAGGAGCTCAGGTAGTACAATGAGTAAGTACTTTGCTGCAAGCCAAAAGGCTAGTGGTTCAAACCCACCAAACAGAAGTGGTCCTCACTACCCACCAGAAAGACGTGACGATCTGCTTCTGTGCAGATCACAGCCCTGCATGTCAGTGAGACCTTGTTCACTAGGGCTACCGTCAGAATCAACTCAGTGGTACGCAACACCAGTAACACTCATCTAAGAAACTACCTGAAAGTAAAAAAAAAAATCCAAATCGTGAATTCATGATATGCATACAGAAAAAAATGCCCTGGAGAGGGTCAAACCATTTGTCCCTTGGAGGCAAGGACTTTGAAGTTCTGTCTCAAATACTTTGGGCATGTTTCCAGGAGGGACCAGTCCTTGGAGAAGGACATCATGCTTGGATGAGTGGAGGGACAGCAAAGGAGAGGAAGACCCCAGATGAGATGGATTTATACAGTAACTGGGCTAACGGGAATAGTTGTGAGATTGGCTTGGGGTAGGGCAGTGTTCAGAGCTATTTTGTATAGGGTCACTGGGAGTCACAGGCAACTTGACAGCACATAATGTCAAAAACAACCCCACGAGAGCTTTGGTGGCCTAGTGACAAGAAACTGCACTGCAGTCCCAAAGGTACAAGTTTCGAATCCACCAGATGCTCTGCTGGAGAAGGAGGAGCAATCTCCTCTTGTACCAGTCAGATCCAATTTGATGGTACACGCACACAAAATAATTAAAACAAAACCCCACAAAATGAAATCAGCCAGTTGACTGAAATGGAGATGAGGAATGAGAGAACTTGAAAATTTCCTTCCAATAGACTCAGTACCTTAAGCTTATTCATTGTTCTCTGAACCCAGATTGCCTGCACTGAAATGGCTTCTTTTATCTCCTTTAAAATTCCTTTTTATATTACTACTCTCCAGCCCAGGGAATGTGAAATTAAATCTCTTTTCTTTCAACAGGAAAGAAGAATAAGTTACGAGTTTACTACCTTTCATGGTTAAGAAACAGGATATTACACAATGATCCCGAAGTAGAGAAGAAACAAGGCTGGATTACTGTCGGGGACTTGGAAGGCTGTATACATTACAAAGTGGGTACGTATCATCAGCTTGGGCTCTAACAACATCTCTGGAGTCAGAATTAATTCTGTTGAGTTTTATTTCATTTCTGGTCTCAGACATTAATGATATATTTTTGACTAATATAAAATAATGCTGGACTTTAAGTATATTTCCAAATAACCTCGAGTGAACTGAAAATCATGCTTTCAGAATGAAGTTCTAGATTCCAGCTTGAACCTTAGTAAGTAAGAAGTTGTGCTGCTGACTCAAATCTCTTCCCTTTCTGATGCTTCGTATCCAACTCATCCCTCATCCCTGAGAGAGAAAGATAGCCAGTCTTTTCCTGTGACATTTATAGTGTGAAAACCTATTGGAGTGTCTACTCTGAGTTGGTTCCAACTCCATGGCAATGACTTTGACCTGAAACCCATAGAGACAAAGAAACCAAAGGAGAGAAAACAAAATATGTCAACAAAATTGGACAAGAGTGGGTGACTGGGTCCAGGCTTGGCAGGCCTACTGCTGTTGCTATGTGCCATCGAGTTAAGTACAACTCACCCTATGAACAACAGAACTGAACCGTGTTTTCTCAGCCTGGTCCGTTCTTCTCTCTAAAACACTTGAGCCCGTTGCTGCAGATGCTGGGCCACTCTATCTCACTGAGGGTCGTTCCTCTTTTCACTAACGCTCCACCTTTCCGAGCATGACGTCGCTCTTCAAGGAGTAACCTCTCCCAGCGATGTGTCCAGAGCATGTGAGACAGTGCTCCGGCATCCTCGCCTTCAAGGAGCACCCTGGCTGCACTTCTCCAGGACGTATCTGTTGGTTCTCTTGACCGTCCGTGGCATGTTTTCTTCTCCAACTCCACAGCTCAAGGCATTACTCACTCTTCTGTCATCCTTATTCATTGTCCAGCTTCCAGGTTTTCAGAAGCAGGAAATCACATAGGAGGAGATTGCCCAATCTTGTCCCTTTGAGTCGTTGGTAGATCTGAACTACCACATACCTTTGGGTTGGCAGCACCATTCCTTACCACTAAGTAACTGTCAAAGTCTAAGTATCCAGTAAGAGAAGTCATCAACATAAATCTGTTCACTCAGTAGAACCCACCAGGGCCCAGGTATACCTCAGAGGAAGGCGTGGAGGGCAGGCCTGGGAGCTGGAGGGTTGTTGGAACGTGGATCAGCAGTAGACCCTCCATGGCCTGTCCCTCTCTGCTCTTGTCTGCCTTGCCCATGTACGGAAGATAAATGGCCAGTAAAACCAAGAGCAGACACAGGGAGCCAATGGGATGGTGACGATTATGTAAATGATCATCTGTCCCACTGACCTGCCTCAGACATTACCAGAGCCCTGATTCCCCTACTCCGTGCCCAAAACAATGACAGCCTTGCTTGTGTCCTGGGCATGAGATTGAAGGATTTGTCTTTGGAGAAACTTAATGACCAGAAAGAAGAAGTCTGAAGGTACTGATATCTGGTGTACCATGAAAAAACCTTGCTGCCTAAGTGACCCGGCGTGAATCCCAGCGGTTAATAAAAACACCTGCTCCCAACAGTGAGTGTGAAAATCCAC
Organism: Elephantulus edwardii; assembly: GCF_000299155.1. NCBI lineage: Eukaryota > Metazoa > Chordata > Mammalia > Macroscelidea > Macroscelididae > Elephantulus > Elephantulus edwardii. The sequence goes on from NW_006399838.1 coordinate 6,851,509, forward strand.
TAGAAAGAGGTAGACCCAACGGAACAGAAAGAACCTTCGAGGAAACAGTGATAATAAAGTCGTTGTTGATGTTCACTGAACTGACTCGTAGGTGACCCTCCAGTGGTTATGCAGAAGCTGTAGATCGCACAGGAAGAGATTGCCCATCCTACTTTCCTCAGAGCAGCTGGTAGATTAAAACCGCCTGCCTTTGGGTTGGTAGAACAACTCCTTACCCACTAGACTACCAGAACTCCCCAGAAATGAAGAGGAGAAAATTATTTAAAAATTCAGAGCAAAATTACAGTAACTTTGGAGATATTAAAGACATCCTTGTTTCCAGAAAGATAGCATGTTGTTGCTTTGTTAAGAGTTAAAAACAATAGGCTTGAACCATTGCAATGCATAGGACTGTCACTGACCAGTTTTCATACGTAGAATGCCAGGCCTTTCTTGCTAGGCTCTAATAGTCAAGAGGCACAGGTGGAAACTGTTGAGCATCGTGGAACCACGCTGAGCCCCACTGACAGGCTTGTAGTGCTCTCACTGGACGGGAGTTTCATCCTGGACCTTCCGTCTAGGAGACCAGCATTGCGCCACCAACCACCACTTTCCTCACAAATGAAGAAGAAAGGGACCATTTAAGAAATGAGAGATATGGGCTGAGGAGGGACCCAGGAAAGAGAGATACCAAGAAAGAACTCTGGGGAATGAAAAATATGTTGTCAAGGATAAAAACTAAATTTGGAAGTGTTGGAAGATAAAATCCCTCAGGAAGTGAAGAAAAAATGAAAAGTAGGAGATGAGAAATAGAAAGGATTAGTTCATATGATTCAGAATCTCAGAATCATCCTGAGTTCTAGGAGGGGAAAAAAAGGAAATTACCAGAGAAATAGTACTGCAAATGTCCTCAAGGTAAAGGCCTTTAAATCCTGGATTTAAAGGGCGCATCAAGTACCCTGTGCAGTAAAGTTTGTTTGTGGTGTTTTTGTTTTTTAAAGAAAGACAACGAGGTATCTCAACATGAAATTTCAGTATCCAGGAAATAGCCCTCGAAGCTTTTACGTATTAAGCAGAAGTGGCATCCACTTCCTAAACAACATGTCTCTGGAAACTCTATGAACTTTGAGAAATGATGATAGTTATAGAAGGGCTTCAGGCCTTTTGTTCACGGGGTCACTATGAGTCATGCTCAACTTAACAATAAACAACAACAACAACAGAAAAAAAACACATTAAGGACCCACAATCACAGGGACCTGTCCCTGAACTGTTCAACATTGAAACTAAAAGCTTAGGAAGTCTCAGAGTGAGCACATCAACATTCAGAGGCCAAATGATTTCCAACGAGAATGTTGTAACTAGTATTTGATCATATCATAAATGACACGTGGATGCAGAAAGAAACGTTTTTCAGGCCTCCAGTCTCTAAGTGTACAATCCATTTACTGTTTCTCAGGAAGCAACTGAAGGGTCTGTTCTGTCAAAATGAAAACATAAACGTGGAGATTTAGGAAAGTGATCAAGAAAAGGCTCACGATGATGGTGAGGAGAAGACGTGGATGTCAGCTTTGCCACTGACCTCGAGAGGAGTGGTCAGGGGGAGGGGAGTCCCTGATGCCAGCATTGCTGACACACGTGAATGCTAGCTCAAAGAGTGTGGGTTCAAACCCACCCACAGGGGCCTCGGAAAAGAAGACTAGGCAGTCTGCTTCTGAGAAAAATCACCATGGAAGACCCAGTGAAGCACCATCCTCTGAGACTGTGAGGCTGAGACAGGAAAAGGCACGTTTTCAGTCAAGTGTGTAGGATGGCTAAGATCTAGTCAACGCAAAGGCACCTTTTTTTGGTCCTCAGCAGCCAGGAAAGTCTGTTGTTAGGGACCTCTCCAGAGTACTGAAGAGCACTGGTGTCACTCTGGAGACTAAGGTGCGTCTGATACAGGCCATGGTCTTTGCAATCACTTGTTATGCATCAGAGAGTTGGACAATGACCAGGGAGGATAGAAGGAGAATTGATGCCTTTGAGCTGTGGTGCTGGAGACGAGTGTTGAATTTATCATGGACTGCTGAGAGAAACAGGTTCATCCCAGAGAGGATGAAACCAGTCTGCTCCTAGGAGCCAAGGATTCTGAAGCTTCGTCTGACATACTTTGGACATGTTGCAAGGAGGGACCAGTCCTAGGAGAGGGACATCATGCTTGGGAGGGTGGAGGGACAGCACAGGAGAAGAAGACCCTCGATGAGGTGGATTGATTCAATGACTAGAGTAATAGGGGTGGATGTGTCGGAGACAGACAGTGAGATTGGCACAGGATGGAGCAGGGTTTAGGGCTCTTGTACATAGGGTTGCTGTGAGCCACAGGTGACTCGACGGCACATAATAACAACAACAAACTAATTATGTAGCAAAATACCAACAATACATCATATTCGTTCTCACACCAAAGAGAATTCAAATTCATATATACATATGGTTTCTTTTGGAGAAAATAGCTGCTTTCTCTGAGAATAAGCCTGTTTGCAGAGAAAGGCAATGCCTTTTAAATGCTTTTCAAAGAATTAATTTAAATTTCTAAAAAAAAACCCATTCTGATAACACCCTTTAAAATTTTCTTTCTGTATTTGACCTTCATTTGTTACTTAACATTTATTAGTCCAGAGATATCTAAGGATCAAATTTCATATATATAAACTAATATTAAATATAAGTAATCATGTTGTGAATCAGACTTGAAATATTACAGAAGATCAAAAACTATAGCTTTCAATATGGATTATATCTCAAAATCAAGAAGACAAAAAAAATCTCACTGCTGGGCCAGCAGACAGCATCATGAGAGATGGGAAAAAGATTGAAGTTCATTTTACTTGGATCCATAATCTACACCTATAATAGTAGTCGTCACAAAATCAAAAGACTTTGTTGCATTGGGAAAATCTACTCTCAGATACCTCTCCAAGGCAGTCTGCATAAAGACTAAACTGCAGCTGGTCCAAGCTATGGTATTTTCAGTTGCTTCATCTGTATCTGAAAATTGGACAATGAACAAAGACCATAGAAGAATAGATGCCTTGGAATTGTCATGTTGGCAAAGACTTTTTAAATTTACCTTGGATTATCAAAAGATTGGCCCTTAACAGCAGCATCAAAATCCAAAGAACTAACAAATCTGTCTTGGAGAAATGAATGGCGAAGCTTTGTTTCACATACTTTGGACATGTTCTTAGAAGGGTCCAGTCCTTGGAAAAGGATAGCATGTCTGGGAATAAAAGGGCCATCAAAGGAGAGGAAGACCCTCAACACGCTGGATGCGCACGGTGACTGTAACATTCGTCTCAGGTATATCAGAGGTTGTGAGTATGGGCAAGGATCAGACCTGTGGTTCATAGGATTGCTCTAAACTGTAGCTGTTGAAGGGGACAAAGATTTTGAGATTCATCGTAGGACATGTTGTCAAGCTTCTGAATGTTATTCTTCTCACATACCTAAAAATTGGTTTTCCAGAACTTGATAGTGCAGAAATCTCTTTTGACCTCCAGATCGACCACAGGCCCTTCTGTCGTTGCTGGCCTCATCCTTCTAACTGTTGCTGTCTGTTTTTGTTGTTCCGGCATCTGTAGGCTGACCTCTAGCCACACATGCAAAATGAAATGGAGTCAAAGAGTAGTGTTAATTAATTATGTATTACAAAACTGAAAACATTGTAAAAAAAATTTTAAAAAAGAAAATTGAAACCAGCTTAATTTTCAGAAACAGCTTTTGGTTCGATAAGCACTTAGTATCACTGTTTTACTATCTTTTTCCCCCCTTTCAATCAGTAAATATTTGTTGAATACGAAGCAAAACCATAATTGCCAATCAATCATTGTCCAAGTTTCTCTTCATTGAATTTAAGATGCCAATGAGAGCTCTGGTGGCCTAGTAGTAAGAAAGAAGTCGCACTGCAATCCCAAAGATGCATGGTTCAAATCCGCCAGCTGCTCCTTGGGAGAAGGCTGGGAAATCCCGCCTCCCCCTCCAGTGTGATTTACTGCCTCTGAAAACCCGCTGGAGGGTCAGCTGTGAGTCAGTTCCAGCTCAGCTGTACACAGCGACATGGAGTTCTTTGTGTGTTCCGTCTCATTTTTTACAACTTCTAGTTTTCCTTTATTTATCCTTCGTACATTCAGTGTTACAGTTATTCATGGACGTTTGTCCCTGTTTCTCCTCACTTTGAGTAACTTCCTATCTGGGCTGCACTGCTAATACTATATCTACCCAAGTTCCTCTATTGTTGACAGGATTTTCAAAGGCCTATTATTTCAGAAAAGGATGGCTATTCCTGCTTCCTACTCTGCTTTAATTGGGAGCTCTGCTGAAATCTGTCCACCATGGCACTTAAAACACCAGTGGCATAGTTTCCAACATCACAGCAACCCACATGTTACTCAAGTACAGCAAAATGACAGACAAGGGCTTTTTACTGACAAGAGCAAACACTAAACAAACAAGTATATACCCACCTAAGTTGTTACTGATTAGTAACAACGTGTAAATCACTCCTAATTCAGTAAATTCACATATAGGTGTTGTACCTCTGTCATTAAACTCTAGAAATAATCATGCATAAAGAGATCATGGCACAGGGCAACCTGTCCCTGCGTGAGGCTCCTAGAAATGGTTTCTCTCTGGGGTGTTGGAGAAGATAAGGATGTCACAGAATAGAACAGAGTTCAGATCTATTGTTCATAAGGTCACTATGATTCATGCTCAAATCCAGGGCAGCTAACAAGAGCAGCAAGGGAGCTCTGGTGATGTGAGCCCTGGGGAGTTCATTCCACTGCTAACTCAAGGGCCTTTCTAGGAATTAGAGCCTCCAGCAGCTCGGAGAGAGAAAGGTGACAATCTTCTCCCTCATGGTCAACACTCTTGGCACCAGCAGCCAGGAAAATAAAAGACATATTGTGACGGGAAAGTCTGCTGTTAGGGACCTCTCCAAAGTACTGAAGAGCAATGGTGTCTCTCTGGAGACTAAGGTGCGTCTGATACAGGCCATGGTCTTTGTTATCACTTGTTATATATTGGACAGTTGGACAATGACTAGGGAGGACAGAAGGAGAATTGATGCCTTTGAGCTGTGGTGCTGGAGAAGAGTATTGAATGTACCCTGGACTGCTAAGAAAACATACAGATTCATCCTAGAGAGTGTTAAACCCGGCTGCTCCTTGGAGGCAAAGATTCTGAGGCTTCGTCTAACATACTTTGGACCTTACAACATATATGTTGTAAAGAAGGACCGGTCCTTGGAGAGGGACATCTTGCTTGGTAGGGTGGAGGGACAGCACAGGAGGGGACGACCCTCTATGAGATGGATTGATTCCGTGACTGGGGTAATCGGGATGGGAGTGTCAGAGACAGTGCGATTGGCACAGGACAGAGCAGGGTTTAGGGCTGTTGTACATAGGTTCGCTATGAGTTGCAAGCAACTCAACGGCACAGCATGTGTGTGTGTGTGTGTGTGTGTGTGTGTGTGTATACATACATACACACACACATATATACATATATACACACATACATACATATACACACACACATACCATTGAGTTAGAGCCATCTCGCAGCTCGCCCTCCAGCGGGTTTTCAGAGACAGTAAATCACATGGGAGGAGATTGCCCCTCTTTCTCCTGCAGATTCAAGTGTCTTTGGGTTGGCAGCACAGCTCCTTACAACTAAACCACCAGAGCTTCCTCTTTGAGGTTACAGCTTTGGAAACCGGCTGGAGGAACAACTGTGAATGCGTTCTAACCCATCAGCAATGAGTGGGTGACATGCACATTGCAAGAAGCTGAATCTGTTTCCTTGACAGTTCCATACTAGGACCATCACCTTTTATTGTGGTTGGTAGAGATTGATAGATGATGATAGATAGGATGGATAGATAGATAGATAGATAGATAGATAGATAGATAGATAGATAGATAGAGACAGATGGATAAGCACTTACAGATTCACATCTGTTAAAAGAAAATTCTTTAATAAATTGATATCTTTTAAAATGTGTTAATTTTTTTTATTACAGTTAAATATGAAAGGATCAAATTCTTGGTGATTGCCTTAAAGAATGCTGTGGAGATATATGCTTGGGCCCCTAAACCGTATCATAAGTTCATGGCTTTTAAGGTAAGTAGACATATAATTACTTAAAAAGGGCTCCGTTATTTTTATTGGATTTTTCAGTTCCCCTTTGATAACAAAGTTATCCATTTATCAGGTACAAAGACCAATGCCAATATTCATATTTTTAAAGTATAAATATTCTTGATCTTCTTATTCTGAAAGTGAAGTATTTTTAAAAGTTGTAAAATTAGTTAAGTTAAAAGCTGGAGAGCAGAACATTGCATGGTTTAAAAACAAGAAGGGAGTGCATCAGGGTTATATTCTCTCCCCATACATATTTAATAGATTGTTGTTGTTAGATGTCAAGACCCTTGTGACACATAGCGACCCTATGTACAACAGCCCTATGCTTTGCTCTATTCTCTACCAATCGTATTGTCTCTGACACGCCTACTCCCATGACCCCATTCACTAAATCAATCCATCTCATCAAGGGTCTTTCTCTCCTGTACTGTCCCTCCACCCTCCCAAGCATGACGTCCCTCTCTAAGAACTGGTCCCTCCTTGCAACATGCCCAGAGTATATCAGACAAAGCTTCAGAATCCTTGCCTCCAAGGAGCAGTCTGGTTTCACCCTTTCTAGGACAAACCTGTTTGTTCTCCTGGCAGTCCATAGTATATTCAGTACTCTTCTCCAGCACCATACCTCAAAGGATCACATTCTCCTTCTGTCATCCCCAGTCATTGTACAGCTTTCTGATGCATAGCAAGTGATTACAAAGACCATGGCATGAATCAGGTGCAACTTAGTCTTCAGACTGACATTGTTTCTCTTCAGTACTTTGGAAAGGTCTCTGACAGCAAACTTTCCCAGTGCAGTTTGTCTTTTGATTTCCTGGATGCTGATGTCAAAAGTGTTAAACATGGAGCCAAACAACTAAAGTTGTTAACAATCTCAATCTCTTCATCATCTATCATGATTCTGTCAATCAGCCCAGTGGTGAGAATCTTTGTTTTCTTGATGTTGAGCTTTAATCCATATAGGAGGCTACAGTCCTTAACCTTCTGCAGCAAATGCTTCAGGTTTTCCTCAGTTTCAGGAAGCAGGGTTATGTCATCAGTGCAACACAAATTGTTGATGAGTCTTCCTCCAATCTTGATGCCACATTCCTCCTCATAGAGACCAGCCTCCTGGATAATCTGTTCTGAATATACATTGAAAAAGTATGGAGATGGGACACATCTATGGCATACACCCTTCCCAATTTTGAACCATGCAGCGTGTTCTTGTTCTGTTCTGACATCTCCCTCCTGATCCAAGTATAGGTTTCACATAAGCATTATGTAGAGGAGCGTGGCATCATATTGGAGGGAGACTCACCAATAACCTGCATTATGCAGATGACACAATCTTGCTTGCTGAAAGTGAGGAGGAATTGAAGTACTTGTTGCAGAAGATCAAAGAACCCAGCCTTTATTACAGACTGCATCTCAGTGTCAAGAAAACAAAGATTCTTACCACTGGACCGATAGGCAACATTATGATAGATGTAGAAAAGATTGAAAACGTCAACAACTTCATCTTGCTTGGATCCACAGTTAACACCCTTTGTACCAGCAGTCGAGAAATAAGGAGATGTATTGCACTGGTAAAATCTGCAGTTAGGGACCGCTCCAAATTATTGAGGAGTAATAATTTCATTTTGAGGACTAAAATGCATCTGATTGAGTCCATAACCTTTCCAATCACTTGCTGTGCATTTGAGAGCTGGACAGTGAACAAGGATAACAGAAGAAGAATTGATGCCTTTGAGCTTTGGTATTAGAGTACTGAACATCCCCTGGATGGCAAAAAAGAACACACCAAACATATATGTCTTAGAGAGGCTGCAGCCAGAGTGCTTTTTGGAAGCAAGAGTGATGAGGCTTCCCCTTGCATACTTTGGGCATGTTGCTAAGAGGGGCTTTTCCTTGGAGAGCGGCATGATGCTAGGAAGGGTGGATGGTCGGCAGAGGAGAAGACCCTCGACCAGTTGGATTGATGTGGTGACTGCTGCAGTGGTTTCTTGTGTGTCAGGAAGTGTGAGGATGGCACAGGATAGAACAGGGTTCAGATCTTTTGCTCATACGGTCGCTATAAGGTGTACTCAACTCAACGGCACCTAACAACAACACCCTCCTGCGTTTTAGGTCTAAGAGTCATGACCTCTGAGTGACATTCAAGATGGAATGGTTACTGGACAGAGTGCTAATTGTCATACTATCCAATGAGACTCAGAGTGACACCTCCCAGCTGGAACACTGTGGGATATTTGCTCTGTAAAAGGCAAACCAAAAACAGTGCTGCCTCCCAAGGTTGAATGGAAGCTCTAAATCTTGTAATCCTCCTAAGCTTTTCAAGGTCAAGTCTGTAGCACTTAGTTGGTGCTCATGAATACAGAATGCAATGTTAGGGAAACGATCCTGCTTCTTGACATTCTTCAGTTTTCATTGCCTTTTTATTTTTGACCCGAGCTGAATCTCTGGCAATGTATATGGTCACGTTGATTAGTCTTGAGATTCACCAGGGTGCAAATAAGCTGGTCCCTTTCTTTAGCCCATTTTGACTGACCCCAGAGTGCCAGGAAGACCAGTATCTGCAGGCACCCTGATGTAGGCAATGCCACGAGCCTGTCCTTGGCCAGTGTGAAATGATAGTCTATTCTGTCTCTCTGTATCTTACCAGCCCTCACTTTTTCCCCTCTACCTTTATGACTGTTATCTCTCTTGGATTATTTTTTCCAACCACACATGGCACATAAGGGTAGAAATTGCCTTGGGAACATTAGGTAGATCCTCTTGGAGTCTGAATCACAGCACTTTTAAATCGTGCCCTTAGTACAAGTCGCTCACTGACGATGTGCACGAGAAGATAGATTCGGAACTGGAAATGGGCTCCTGATATAACCTCACGTTCACAGAGAGACCTTTTTGGAAGGCATTAGGTTGGTAATAACCAAGAACACTTAGGGGACGAGTCCTTGAAAGCGAAAGTGGTGCTGCTGTTCTGCCCAAAGCTCTCCACGCAAAAGCTCTTCAGTCGAGCTACAGTTCCCGTTGTGGAGTTCTTACTGTCCTCAGAGCAGTGGCCAAAGGGAATGAGAGGGTGCAGAATGCTCTCTGCAGCAGTCCAGACCCAGCCTGGGGAGGGAAGAGCAAAGGCAAGGATTCGGCCAGGAAGGCTGGAAAGGTCAGGTCCTCACCATGACAAGGACAGGAGACATGTTTCCAATGCAAAGAGAGTGATGTTAGCAAAAGGTGAAGGGAGGGCACTTTGCTTGGTGCCAGTGACATTACCACCGAGGCGTTTGTGGTTGTACAACTCCTCTCCTGGTCTCCAGCAGCCACGACACGCAGAGGGTGATAAATGGTACAAGAAAGCAGAGGAGCACATGAGGGCTAGGTAAGGTTTGAGCCAAAGAGTTCAACACACAGAACCTTGCTAAGGTTGGCTGGGACTTTATTTTTTCCTATCTAATTAAGCCCAAATTGCCAACACAAGCCTGAGATCTGATAGTCTGTTCCTGTCCCCTCCCCTTCTCTATTACTCAAAACCCAAATCTTAGATTCCACATGAAGTTTAGAGAAAGCACCAGTCTGACATCTGGTCACCCATTAAAGGAAAAGCATAACTAGCACACACCCACTGTTTCTGAACAGACCTTGCACAGGGCCCAGCTGCCTACTGCAGGTTTTCTGAAGGGACAGAAGCCATGGATGGCCGGAGAGGTCTCTGAATTCGTTAAAGGAAAAGGTTTAGACAGAAAAGGGAAGAATAGCAGTATGTACTCACCACTTTTTAAATATACAGTGAATGATGCCTGTCCTTATTAAAAGTGATAATTCCAAACCAACTTCTCTCTCCTGGAGGTAAAGGCAGCAAGAAAAGAGGCACAATGGGTGGTAGGTTCTGCCTCGGAGAGTGAGAATAGGAATGCAGACATTGCAAGTTCGATTCCAGATCACTGCAGTAAAGCAAAGTGTTTAGGTTTCCGTGTGTGTGTGTGTGTGTGTGTGTGTATGTGTACTATAATGTATTGACTGTGCAATAACATTATTAAAAACTTTGACATATTGGGAGAATTATAAAAATGTGGCACAGAGATGTGAGGTGAACACATGCTGTTGAGACTATGGGGCCAGTAGACTTCCCACAATCTTCAATTTTTAAAACAAAAAGACTCCACCACATTATCTTCAAGGTGTAATAAAATGAAGCACAACAAAACAAGATATGCCTGTAAGATCTGAATGGAAAGAGAATCTCCTGCTTTTTTTAGTCTGAGCAAGTCAGAGATTAACTTCTGGTAGGTAATGGCCAAAGGCAGACATTGTTATGATCACCTCTGTGGACAGCGTGGGTACTCACACGGCGATGTTTTAAAGTCTTTTTCAGATCTCCAGCACAAGCCTCTGCTTGTTGACCTCACGGTAGAAGAAGGTCAGAGACTAAAGGTTATTTTTGGTTCGCACACTGGTTTCCATGTAATTGATGTTGATTCAGGAAACTCTTACGATATCTACATACCATCTCATGTAAGTTCCTGGGAACAGACTATAAAGGGCTCTCTAACAACAACTGGTATACAGAAAGCTTTGGGTTTGCATATTTTTAGTAGATGTCTTTCTGACTTTCCTCATCTGTAAAGCAGATGGACTTTTGGCCTTTTCAATGTACATAGAAAGAAGGCTGGTAGTGCAATGCTGAAATACTCAGTTGCTATCTTAAAGGTCAGTGGTTGGAACCCACCAGTCACTCTGTGAGGGAAAGATGTAAGAATCCACTTCTGTAAAGATTTATACAACCCTAGGGGTAATTCAGCTCTGTCCTGTAGGCCTGTATGAGTTCAGATCAAGGTTTTGTGATTGGGGAGGGGAGTGATTTGATTGATTGTTTTAATTTCAATAGAAAACTTTTGAGCAGACATGTAAATTTAACTTCTTTTTTAAATTACTGTATAAAACTGAGTTTGATGGTATAGTCCTTAGAGAGTTACGTTGCAAACACAAAAGTTGGGCTTCTCTGTAGTTCAGACCCACCAGCGGGTGGATGGGAGAAAGGTAGAAAGTCTCCCCTTGCTCCGTTTATAGCCCTGGACAGAGTCACTGGAGACTCAGCTCTGAGTTGGTTCCAACTCAACAGCAATGAAGTTAAGTTTTACATAAAACTGTCAAAACTAACACCTACAAGTAGAGCATAGTTGACATTTGCGCTCCACTTGTCTTTATGGGTATTGAGTTACATGTAAATTCTCATTTTCCTTCAGCGGCGTAAACGTTGTCTTATTAAGCAAAAACATAATAGATGTTCCCTTATTTTCTATATTTAAAGTCAGACTGGTCCTTATCTGGGTTAAATTCAGTAGGAGTTGGGCTGCTGACACCAAGGTGGTACCTCTCCGGCAGTTCATGACCATCACTGTTTCTGAGGAAGAAAGACAGACATTCTCCCCAGTGTGATTTAAAGCCTCCTGAAACCCCACTCGGAGCAGCTATAACTGCCAACTCCATGGCAAAGGGTGAAGGCTGAATTTTTTTCCCCCAGTGGATCTTAAATGACTGGCGCAGAGCCCCTCGTTAATAATGTAGTCAGAATATTACTGTACTATTACTCATTGCCTAAAGTATGTTGTTTTCAAAGGAAACTGCTCGTGGGTCCATTTTGTGCAGTTGCCAGACGTTAGATGTGTGACCTACAGGAATACCACATACAATAGAAACGACCAGCAGGAAAAGATTAAGCCTGGTTTGTTTCTGATATTTCAAGATCTTACCCCAAAGAAGTACAGTAAGAGGCAAGGGTGGAGGGGGTGGCAGCGAGTTCTTTTAGTGTATTACATACCCAGAGTAGTCACGCAAGGCTGTATTACAACTTGGAGCACCTGCACTGACTGAAAGTACCTATCCTCACAGAAAAACAGCTGGGGCCTCATTGTGTGACCTGAGTGATTCTGTCACTCTTACCCAGGACACAGGTATTAGGCCACCATCACATTCCCAACTCAACTCATTTCCTTTGAGTCAGAATTAATTCATAGTTGACCCTCCATTGAGTTTCTGAGGCCTTAAATCCCACAGGAGGAAGCTGCCTACATTTCTCCCTTGGAACTATTGGTGGATTTGAACCTCCAGGGACGTGCAGCCTACAGTCTGGTGCACAAGACCTGGGAGTCAAACCCACCCCGCCACTATTTCTAGAACAAGCTGTCCCATATTCAGTACAATCGCATGTGTGCTGGTTTATTTTTTTCTAAACAAGCAATAATTCCATTTTTTTTTCTAACCAAACCATTCATTGGGATTATTCCACCACCCTATAAATAGTAATCTGTGTTACATGCCCGTTGCCCATTTGGTAAGCTTGCATCTTGATACCATGGGCATTTGGGCTTGCCTCCAGCAACTCAGCAGGCTTACATTCATCCATCCTTTTCAGAAAAAAAAGGTTATTCTAATGAAAACACAAGAAATTCATTGCCAGAATATCCTAGATTCAAATCCCAGTTTGTCACCAAAGCCTGTTGCATCACTGGTCAATTTAAAGAACTCCTGAGAAGCAATTGTCTTGACAGGGGAAGAGACAAGGACAAGGATAGCTCCAGGTGCAAAGGGCACAATTTCAGTTTGTTGTTCATTGAGTCACTATGAGTCTTAGTCAGCTTGATGGCGCCAAACAATGCCAGCAGCACCATGTAAAGGGACTCAAAACTTGCAAAGAACCTGGTCCAGTTACTGGCACGTAGTAGATACGTCATGATTGTTGTTTTGTAAGAGCATGTAAAAAATTGTGTTCCCAACATAGCAGCCAAGTGTGCATTGGATATAAGAAAGATCAATGTTAAAATTAAACAAAGTCAATTTCAGTCTCTAGCATGAAAAGGAAAAGGGAACCAACACCCTCTTTTAGAGTTCTTAGAGTTAAGTATTCAAGGCATTGTATTCTCAAAAAGTTGAAAATAGAAATACCATTTGAACCAGCAATTCCACTACTAGGAATATACCCCAAAGAGACCATAACTGACAGCCAAGCAGATATATGCACACCCATGTTTATCGCAGCTTTGTTCACAGTAGCAAAGAGTTGGAAACAACCCAAGTGCCCATCAACAAATGAATGGATAAAGAAGTTCTGGTATATTTACACAATGGAATACTACACTGCATTGAAAAACAAGGAACTCATGCAATCTTATTCAAAATGGGTGACCCTGGAGGACATTATGCTGAGTGAAACATCTCAGTCACAAAAGGACAAATACTGCATAGTGCCACTGTTGTAAAACGGGACTGACATTGTGGTTGGTGGGAGACGGAGAAAGATGGGATAAATAATTTAAACTGCATTGAAACAGATGAGAGAGAGAACTGTTTACAAGAGATATGTGATTAGGTATTATTATCATGACAGGAGTCCAGAATGAAGGCTGCATAGGGGAGTGGACTTGGAAGAAGGGATTATATAACAATGAAAGAATTTTTTTTTAACTTTTCAAAGAGAAGAACGAACTGGAGGGGAGGGATGGCCAGGGAGAAAAGTGCAACAATGAATGAATGAATGGAAATCCAAAATCTCTGTAAATTTTCATTAAAATTAATAATAATAATAAAATTATTTTAAAAAGAGAAGAGCAAACTGGGGAAGGGCAGTGGGCAGGGAGCAATGTGCAACAATGAATGAATGGAAATCCTAAGTCTCTGTAAACATTCATTAAAATTAATAATAATATTTAAAAAAGGAAGACTAATGCTTGGGTCTTTTTTGTCTTCTAGATTCAGGGCAATATCACTCCTCATGCTATTGTCATCTTGCCTAAGACAGATGGGATGGAGATGCTGGTGTGCTATGAGGATGAGGGGGTGTATGTCAACACCTATGGCCGGATAACGAAGGATGTGGTGCTTCAATGGGGAGAAATGCCCACGTCTGTGGGTAGGTTAACCATTCCTTATCTCCTTCAGCAGTTACAAGCCCCAAATGAAACAAAAGTCAAGAAATGTGAAACAACTATTTGATTGCACCAAAAAAAAAAAGTCTGTGAATAACACTTTGTAAGACTTGCTTTGTCTGTTTATCCCAAGTCATTTGTCATTTTTGTGGTTTAAGATGTGAACAGATGCTGTGAGATTTTGCCCATCTAATGTTTTTAATGCCGTTTTGGAAATTCCTTTTGACAGCCTACATTCATTCCAATCAGATAATGGGCTGGGGCGAGAAAGCTATTGAGATCCGGTCAGTGGAAACAGGACATTTGGATGGCGTATTTATGCATAAGCGCGCTCAAAGGTTAAAGTTTCTATGTGAAAGAAATGATAAGGTAAATCCGTTTCAACATTTGCATTAGTGTTTGCATTTTAAGAGACCACCAGGTACCTGTGAAACCTTCATTTTCCTTTATACTGATTTGAATCACATCTGTGTTAAACAATATCCTCTTGAAATGGCATTATTTGGTTTGACTCATGTGAGCACTCAAAATATATTATCCACATATCAAAAGAAGCATAAGAGCATCTTGAAATGTCTTACATACTCTTAGTAACTTGTGGCCTATAGGCCTGATGATAACACAGCACATATACTGAATCTTCTCTATAAACTGTGGCCGTTGACCCGTCATTAATCACCTCACAATGGGTCAGCTTTGTATTTTCACTTGTAGACTTTTCACGAAGGCCTATCAGGACCTAACCCATCACATTATCTTCACCTTTAAATGTGAAACATTTGATACGTAGTAATGAGAACTTTTTAAACCTGTCACCCATTCCTTAAGGAATGCACAATCACAAACTCAACTAGTGCCATGTCCTGTGTCATCCCAGCCATGTTTCTTCCAAGTGTCATAGGGGGACTGCTTGCCAGTGAAGGTGACTCTATCCACCAGGCATGAGTACCACAGAAGGGCATTCTTTAGCAGTACCAGGTCCACCTTACCCGCCCTGTACTGAAGCTTTTTAGTAGATAAGATGTACTAAACTTGTAAACTCATCCTTCATGACTGTGACCGATACAGAAATGCTTTCCCCAAAGCAGTAGATATAAACACATGTAGAAAGACATTAGTGTCTGCCCCCCAACCCCCAAGCTTAGTCTTGTCTTAGTTCAAGCTTGCAGATGTGGGTCCAGAGTAGATTCATTCAGCCCTGGCCAAAACGCTGGCTGGTCTGGGAAACTGATGTGGTCTGAGAAGACAGTGGCTAAGGGGTGGCAAGGGGACGCCCAGGGGCCACACCAGAGTATGGCCAGAACAGATAAAACCCCTAGTGACACGGCAGCACCCACCCCGTCTGGCACAGACCCACACACTCGAGTTGATAGTCATCTCTCTCAGCTTCTCTGTCCCCACTATCTTCACTCCACCTCAGTGTCTGAGGCCCAAGATTTAGAGACCAGGGCATACAACCTAGAAAGAAGAGCAGTCCCATCTCTCCCCCTCTGTGGTCTTTTCGTGGGTCCTCTCTGTGCTTTCCCTTTTGAATTAATTGACTGTAACAGTAGCATTAGCCAAACAACTAGAATTTCCACAAGACCTCCGAAGGAGATAGCATTCTTCTGAAAAGGTGGAAAGGAAGGAGCAGAGACTTTTTACTAGTGATAAAAGCAAGTGCTTTGGATCAAAGCTAAGTCTTGTTTGACTGAAGGGCGAGGCCACAGCCTAGAATATTCTTTTCCTGGTGCCATGGTTCATTTACATTCCGTTCAAACAAGCAGTAACCTGAATTCTCACTTTTCTCAACTCTAATAAATATGATTCAATAGACTCAGACCTAATGGACTGTCGTTCCGCTTATTCCTGCCGTTAATCTCATTTGGCCTCAGAGATGCCAGAGTCGGCAAATGGTGGACAGGACAGGCATTAAACTACCTGACCCAATGTGACTAGAATTTTATTAATATTATTTCAAAAATTAACAACTAAAGTTGCAGAGTCACAGATCCCAAATGTCCCAACTTGAAAATATTCTCTCCAAGCTCAATTTTGTCTTTTTGTCACCATGGAAGAGAGAAGGGGAACCTCTGTACCTTTCTAGAAATTATCAAAGGGCTTGTGATGTCCTGAGCCACAAATCCAGTGTATGATTCTAAGCAGTAAACAGTCTTTTAGAATGTGAGCACTAAAAGGTTAGATCCTGAATCAACATGCAGCCCCATCAGTGGCCCTGGCGGCCCCTGTCACAGTCAGTGATAGTAATAATCACCGTATGATAATATAAGCTGGCGTGTTTGCATAGGGTGCACTGTGTCCGAAAGCACTTTAACAGACACTAGCCATTGAGTCCTAAGAGCTGGCACGTGGCAAGGTCAGGGCATAAGAGAGAAAAATGGACGGTTGAAGAAGAAAAGAGGGAAAAAGGATGAGAAAGAAAAAAAAAGCCACCCAACCCATGCAGTTGAACTAACTTCTTTTTAATTTCAAACAGGTATTTTTCGCATCCGTGCGATCTGGAGGGAGTAGCCAAGTGTTTTTCATGACCCTCAACAGAAATTCCATGATGAACTGGTAACAGAAGAGCACTTGGCACTTATCTTCATGCCGTGGTTTCTAATTTAAAAGAACATTTAACTCGTGCGGACTTTTTGCCAGTCTATAGAGGCAGAATCAGAAGGCTTGGTTGAACATAACCCTTTCCCGTTTTCCTCTCCCTCCACCCCTCCCAGTACAGTCCATCGTGAAAGGCTGCAACCTGGTTGAGAAAGAGAGAGAAAAAAAGGGGGTCAAGAGTTTTCCAGGAGCGCCCCGAGAACGCTGCATTGTCTGTGGACAAAGATGGACGTGTGACCTTCGGAGTTAGGGATAGAAACAAATAATTGTGTGCTGTTATGATTCAGTTGTGTTTCGGTGGGGTTTGAGCTTTTTTTTTCTTTCTTTTTATAAAAAAAAATGACAAACTTTTTCTTTACCCCCTGATTTTGTAAGAATGGGGAGAGAATTCCTACTGGGGGGCGGGGGAAGGAGTCTGTCTTTAATTCTGTCTGCCTGCTAGCTTTAAGTATATGGTCTGTGATAAAATGTCCTATTTCAAGCGGAAAGAGACAGCACAGTTCTCCTCACACCGAAGGCCGTAACTCCATAGTGGGGGTAATTATTGAACTCTTCTGCCTTCTCCAACCCAAAAAAAGAGGTTGCTTTTTGACAGCAACTGGCTAATGAGTTTTTAAGAGAGAAGAAAAATACTAGTTTTTCCCCTCTTTTGGGAAATAGCGTTTAAATGGCTAAACTACTAGCCTTAGACTAATAAAATCCACTCCCATTTTTGTGAGTCTGACAAGGCCGTCTTCTGACGTGGCCTTCTGGGGGATGGAGAGTGTGGAGTGAGGTGATGGTACTGTTGAGTTGACTAGTGATGGAGGGATCCCATAAAACAGCATTCCTTCAGCAGCAGATCAGGGCAAAAAGAGGGGATGGCAGACGAGGTCAGGCAGAAAGAGTGCTGGAAACAAGCTAATATAGAGACATTGTTTAAATGCACAAAGCCTCGATGGCTAGGAAGCCATAGTGTGTGGGCTTCATTCGGACTGAGACTGTGAAATTCCGTCTGGGAATGAATGGAGGCGTGGGTGGCATCAGGCTCTGGCCACTCCCATCTCTCTCCTGAGGGTGCATGCACCCCTTTCTTAAGATGAAAACTGTGACTGAAAAAGAACAATCCTAATAAATGTTTCTGAGCTGCCTGTGTTCTCTCTGGGTCGGTGAGAGACGGGACAGAGCCTGCCTGAGACACAGCGAGGTGTCATTGGTTCAGATGCTTCTAGAACTTGCAAGGAGGCTTTGGCCAAATTGCTGCGAGCCTAATCATTTTACCTTCCTCCAAATTACCCACCATGCGGTAAACAACATTTGTGCAGAAGTATGTATGTATTTAGTTCAGGTTGACTTGTGTCCTCTAAACACCACTCGGATGATTGGACCTTCTCCGTGACTGTGGGATTATTTTTCCAAAGCTACAAGCATGGCCGCCTGTGGTATCAAGGTGTTGCAAAATGATATCTGTGTTGCGCTTCCTGTTTTAACCTACCTCGTTTTGTTTGTTTTCGTTTCACTGTTCATCACAGCAGTGTTACCTCCAGGAGACATATAGAGAGCTGAACTGGCAATCTCAGGTGTATTCACATTTTTCAAACAGAACAGTAGTTGACCAAATTGTTCTTTTAACAATGAGAAATAACCACCACCACCAAAACTTAATATGGCCTGTTTCTAGAGAACCATATGATTACTGTAAACAAATGTCTAAAAAAATTATATATATATGATTCTACTGATTTTTGCCTGAATACATGAGCAGCTGATGTACTATTAATGAGAACTATTAATTAGGGAATTCGGTGGCATTTCAATCTGGTGGTTTCTGTGGGTGTGTTGGGGAGGAAATAGCCCAGTTTCTGGGTTTTGTATGGATGTCCCTTCCTGTCACGTGATTTGTCATTTGCATTTATTCTAAGCAGATAACGCGCAGGAATGGAGTTGAGGATTGTCTTCAGGTAATCCCCTCTTGTCCTTATGGTCCTGTTAGCTCCCAAAAGCAATGAAATGCCTCCCCCCACCCCGTTCTCATTTTTACTGCTCAATTGTGCTGCTGAACAGAACTTCGTATCTTCATAAATTCCATGCAACAAATTCAGCAATAAGGCTTTGATTGAATATAGCAACTACTGAAATTGGATGCTGATGTGGACACGGCATGTCCCTCGGGGCCTCGTCCCTGAATTCGGTTGCCACTCGCTCTTTATATTGCTGTTGTGGGAGTTTAAACCAGAAGCTTCTTTTAAGTTATGTTGCAAACTGATTGTTTTGTTTGTTTCTTTTGTTTCATTTCATTTTTTCCCCTAAACAATATGTTCAAAACACACAGCTTTAAAACGATTTTTTTTTAATTGTGGGATTTTTGGGTACAGTTAAGAAATAAAAGGGAATCATTGTGTTTAAACATAAGGTAGTTTGTGAATGTATTTTTTAAAACCTAGATTCATTGAAGCAAAATCATAAGACAACAATATTAATGCAGTCTTGTTTACAGTATGTACAATGACGTAACATAGAAGACGAGCTTTCTGGTGCCAACAATAAAACACAGACGTGAAACATCAAGCCATGCCTTTTATATTTTTGTACAACTATTTGACACTGAGTCTAAGGCAAGACATGCTTTAAAAGGACCTTCCCCCACAAATCTATACCCCTTAAATATCTAAAGAATTCCTTGAAGTTTTCATCAAGAAAAGTTCCTTCTCTCCATCAGGCCCTGTCACAGATCCCTTGAGATTATGCAGAATAGTCCAGAAGGTGACCCTGTGTCTTCACACTTTTCTTAGCTTTTTGGCTCGCTTTAATTTTCTCTCTCCTCTCCCCTCTCCCCTCTCCCCTCTCCGCTCTCCCCTCTCCTCCTCCTCCTCCTCCTCCTCCTTCTCCTTTCTTCTTCTTCTTTTCTCTCTCTCTCTCTCTCTCTCTCTCTCTCTCTCTCTCTCTAAGGGAGAAGAGAGTAGTTATGCTGTTCATCTCTCTTAACAGCAACTTTATAAAAATGTCCTCCGTTTTGGTCAAAAACTGACTCACTCTTATTTTCCACAAAGAGAAACTGGCCTTCTGCCCAAAGCATGTTTTACAACATCTTCAGATCCTTGCACAACTAAATTGATGGTCGTTTAGGAAGAGCCCCTCGGCTTGGCACACTACAGCCTTCTTTCGGGTCTGATAGATGATCATTATTCCTGGGTGGCTGCCAGGGCCACTGCAGCCTGAATTCCTGTATCCACTGTGGTAGAAATTAGTGATCTTCATTTGAAGGTCCCTTCCTGGCAAGGACCCCTGACCCACTCCATTCCAGTTCCACACCAATCATTGTCACGGCACACAGTGTAAATGAAGTCAACTTTCACTAAGTTCTATCTAAACACAGGTGGTTCTACTTAGATAGATTTCATTCACTTTCTTGGGGACATTTAAATAATGCTTCAAAAAGACCTAGATCTCTTTATTTACTCAAGAGTGTAGATTAAGTGGTAGGGTGAACTCTCACCAAACCGCTTGGGGCAAGGATTCCATTTGTCTAACACTGAGTCACTGCTTTCCCAGATGCACTTCGAACATACTTTGCTCCAAGAACACACATTTTGTAAAAGCGTCTTGATTCCTGGTTGTCCAGACCTACTAACATTTTTTTCTGTCTGCTTGTGTGACTCATTGGTGTCTCTGGTCCCTCCTGTGCAGTGGATTTTAAAGAGATGTGAAATTCAGGCCCAGGCCATGTTGGTGTTGTCCACTGGGAGACAAGGAAACGCGGCTGAAGTCTGACCTCACATTCCGTGGAGTTCAGAGGAAACGTTTTCCCCACGATCACACGTGTCAGTGTGAAGCATGGAAGAGCTCTCCGTGTTAATAACGTGTCCTGTCTTTGAAGGTCTGCTTGAGCATTTGTGCGGATCGCTTTCCAGCATAAGATGTGCTACTTTTTTTTTTTCTGTCAATAATAAGTAGTTAATGATCAAACTTAAAACCAATTTCCATCAAGTAGATTCTGTCCCATGGGGACCCCATGTGCATCAAACCTGCTGGAATATGGGAATAGTCACATCAAGTTTGTCTGTTTTGTAAATGACCCACCCGTGCCAATTGCTTTCCAGAATCCTCTCTGGCACCTTCTATCTTCTGGCCATCTCAAAACTTTCAGTGGCTTGGTACCTTACCTTACAGTTCATGCCTTGCAAGTTTAGATCTAACCAAATAGAGCAAAACAAAGCAAGCCCACCCAAAAGCAGCCCCCCCACCTTGTGTACTGTTGAAAACTGACTCAGAGTTGACTGACCTGTGGATTTTGAGAAGCAGTAAGTCGCCTGGGAAGAAAGTGCCTGTCTTTCTTCCACAGAGCCCCTGGTGGATTTGAACCGCCTATCTTTCAGTTGGCAGCTCAACTCCTTCCCACTAATCCAGCGGAGTGTATGTGCAATATGAAATCCAAAAGCCTAAAGTAGACCTCATGTACCAGCCAATTTTGGGTTCGAGCAGTGGGATGGTTTTGGGAAGGAACCTGAGGTGAATTGCATTTTCAGGGGTCTCTCTCATAAAACATGCAAAACTGATGTGATGTCAGGAACTCCAGCAGGAAGAAAACCTCTTGAGAATTTGCAGGTTACAAAATGGACAATTCGAATATTTCCTCGGAATATTTCCTAGTGGTGGGGTTTTGGTTTTGGGGGTCTTACACTATACCATTATTCTGGGACTTTAGATGGATAAAATTATCAGCAGTTCGCACAGCACTAACTAGTCAAAGATCATAGCTCTCTGTGCTTTGAACTTTTCTTTTTCTAGGCCTTCCATCCCAGGAAGTGCCAAAACGCACCAAAATAAAAATTGCCATAAAAAAACATATTGTAGACTCCCTTTACCCCAAGATATTATGGGACAAATTTTGATCTTTTCGATCCAGCGCAAAGTCATGGGCTGTGTATGTGTGTGTCCATAAAGCCAAATAATTGGATGAAGACTAGGAAATCCTGTCAGTAAAATACAAATATTGTGAAGTTTCAGATTTTTTTTTTTCCTTAGCTTGGGATAGACATCTTCAAACTCATTGAACTCATTGCACAAGTTGGTTTGCTTTTGAGGGATGGTTTTTATCAGCACTGAGTTCAATTAAAGTGTTGAGGATGAACAAATGCTGATAAAAGGTAAGGGTTTTGTGGTTGGTTGGTGGGTTGGTTGTTTGGTTGGTGGGTGGGGTTTTTTTATGGATTATTATTTGTACATAGCATATATCTATGCTCCAGTTGTTCCTTCTTTTTTCCCCTCCCCCCAGGGGTTAGTAGTGTTAAATATAAATATTGTATTATGATTTATGTAGGAAACCTCAGACATGACCCTAAATCAGAATTTCAGACTTCAGATGGCAGCAGGAAATAAACCTATGATAAGAAGTGTGTGGAAAATGATGACAGCTTAGATGCATTTTAAAATTGGGGATGTTGTAAAACTATTTTTGTACACTGTGGCTGTCTTATTTACAATGTTAACATAACTGTAGAGATGCCAAATGTATAATATTGGAAGGGGGACGCTATCATTTCTGCCGTGCCTACAATTGTTTACATTTTTTAAATTCCCAGTCTCCTAAAGTGTTTTAAAATATCAAAAATATATTGAAACGGGATAGAGTCTTATCCGTGTAAAGATAAGAGAAAGTCGCCTCCTGCCATGCTCTCTAGTCTGAACATTTTGAATCTGAAGTTACTTTCAGATGCCTTTTTCCTTGAGTTGAACGGCATCAGCTGTTCCAGCCAGTAGCTGGAAGGGCTTTGGTAGGTTCTGGGCTGAGGTTTTCCAAACAGTCACTGCTACACCCTGGAATATGTTATGTTATCACTGTTGAAATGTGAATTGTGAATAATAAAACATTACTAGTAGTAGGACGCCTGCTTGTCCTCATTGCCTCTTCCAGAGTACTAGTCTCTCTCCTCCCCTGTAAACACCCACCACTCTAAAGCATTGTCATTCTTCTCTGAAGTCCCTGTTACCTTCAGCCATTCCCGCTCATGGCTTAACCATTTTAGTTCTTGGCTTGTTGCCTCTGTCTCCAACACTACCCTCTCTTAATTCTTGGAGATTCTTCTATCCACATGACCACCAATCCCCTGGCTCTGTCATTCCCTGATCTTGTCCAGGGAAGCATGTCATCACCAATCATCCTTTTGTAAATGAGTGCAAACAATGCTTTTCATCTGCTCTGTGTGAATACAAGCTTGGCAGCAGGAGTGGCATCCACTTCCGAAATAGCTTGCCTCCGGAAACCTCATGAACTTGGAGAAACTATCAAAGTTATACAAGTGTTCAGATCTTTTGTTCATAGGGTCACTATGAGTCGTCTATGACTCAATGGCACTTAACAATAACAACAAGGAGAGAGCTTTGTTGGCCTAGTGGACAGAAAGTGATGCTAGGTGGGTGATTTTAATCTGTGGCCCTGAGGCCTGCTTTTAATTGTTTTTGGTCAAACATTCTTCTAAGTGGTATAGCACTGGTCTGTCCATTTGCTGTACAGAGGTAACTCATGGTTGCTGTGATGCTGAACACGGTGACATCAATATGTCAGATGTGATAATGGTTACCCATGGTGGACAGCGTTTGGTGGAGCTCCCTGATTAAAACAAGCTTGGAAGCAGGAGTGGCATCCACTTTCGAAATAGCTTGCCTCTGGAAACTCTATGAACCTGGAGAAACGATGATAGCTATACAGGTTTTCAGGTCTTTGGTTCATAGGGTTGCTATGTGTCACCTATGACTCGACGGCACTTAACAACGTGTGAGTACCAGCCAGCCTCACCAACTGAAGGCCTCTGCCCTCCCGGTTCTTTCCTCTCCTGCATCACCAGTTTCCTCTGTCAGGTGGAGCGTTTCACTGTATTCATGCTGCATTCGTTTCTGTCTTAGAAATATCCTCCTTGACTCCACTCAGGTAACACACTCAACTACTAACTAAAACTTCAGTGGTTGAAGCCCATGTCAAGGCACCTCTGAAGAAAGGCGTGGCGATCCCCGTCCCTATGAAGCACATTTCTGTGACACACGGGGTTGCCCCAAGGTTGCCACAGCAACTGGTGTTTTGATCCCACTGCTCTCTTTGCCTGCCATCACGTTTATACAGGAAAACTCTCCACGAGGAACTGCACACATCACGCCTCTCCTTTGGTCTCTTAAACCAATCCCAGCCAGGCTCTCCTCCTCCTCACGGTAGCTGCTCTTGCCCAGGACACCAGTATTCATGCTGTCGGGTGCAGTGGTCATTCCACGCGACTTACCTGAAGTCTTTGGCAGACTTGACAACTCCTTTAAATGCTTGTTTGGCTCTGCGACCTACATCTTGTTCTCTCACCTCAGCTGCACTCCCACGGTCTCCCCTACTGAGTCCATGGAGCGTCATTGGACATCACTCTTCAAGGTGCTCTCCCATCTTGGAATTGTAAATATTGTTTAGAAGGGATCAGTCCTTGGACAGCGATGTCGTGCTTGGAAGGTTGGAGGGACAGGGCAGGAGAGGAAGACCCTGGATGAGATGGATTGACTCAGTTACTGGGGTAATAGGGGTAAGTGTGTCAGAGATGAGACTGGCTTATGATGGAGCAGGGTTCAGAGCTGTTGTACACAGGGTCACTATGAGTCACAAGCAACCTGATGACACGTAACAGCATCCAGGAAAACACACATTTTTAAGAGTGCTGCTTTCCTAAAGTGAGAGACATATACCTAAGTTCCTCCTATGATGTTTTCATTTAGATAGGTGCTTGGTGTCTAAAAGTCAGCATGTTCAAAACTGAACTCCTCTGTATTTCTTCCACCAGTGGACTCCCCTTCAGTTCTTTCTGCATCAGTAAGTGAAAGTTCTGTTCTTCCAGACCAGAAGCCCTGGGCATTCTCTTTTATTTTTTTTTTAAGGATAACACAGATATTCTATTTTTAAAATTCTACTTCATTATAGAATACATCCAGAATCTAAATTGGATCCAAGCTGTCTCTGACCTGGGATGATACTCTTCAAACATCCACTCGATTTCGTCTCCGTGTCTTCCCACCTGACAGAATGTCAACGTCCTAACAACAGCACCAGTGACCCATTCATAGTCTACACCACTGCCAAAAGATACCATCACTACTGCACTTCACCTTTTGTCTTCTAAGTTTGCTAGTTATGCTCTAATCACCCTGGCCTTACCCAGAATATCCTGAACCCTGCTTCTCGAGAGAGAGAGATCTTGAAACGCTGATTCCTCTCTTATTTTGATGTTTGCCCTTACTGGCTAACATGACTCCCTCCTGGTCTCTGTTGATCCCTTTACTGTAGAAAAGGATATCCTAGCTTCACTCATATCCTGCTGTACTGTTCTCTAGCACTTACCACCACCTATGTTCACCTGTCTCCAGATCTGAAAAGAGTGACTGGCAATTAGTAGTCACTCAGTAAATGACCACTAACTTCCTTACTAGTAAGTCCTTGGATGGATGAATGAGGGGAGGTGATAAATAAATAAAAAAACAGAGTTCTGTGGATTTAAAAAAAAAATAGAGAACTACGTAGAGCTATTTTCCTTTAAATATCAAAACAAAAGGCTCTCTCTAACATGACGTAAAGCTTGGATTTGCCCCCATGGGGGAAATAGAAGATTTTATCACTTTTCTACTGGCAGGCCTTTGTGGACGGAAATGCCAGCGCTGACTCGGACCATATTTTGTTGCTCCACGAATCATCGTAACAGATGCAGGACTGGAGGAGACGCTCTCCTGCAGCACCTTGGGGAAGGTAGCATTTCAACTCTCATCTGTAGACAGAAAACAACTTCAACTGTCGACATTGCTATGAACGCTGAGGTGTGCTGGCTTCCCAGGACGGGATTCTGACTTTGGTTTTCTGGTCTGAATATTTAAAAACAACAATGGCATTGTATTTTCCCCTAAACCAAGAAGTATCCTCCTCCCAAATACAATCTGAAGGAAGCCTGAGACAAGTGGGTCTCACCAGTCGTCCACCTGACAAGAGTTCTGAGGCCACCCTGGAAGTTCTGACATTTGAACACGGTCAACTCCACTAGATGTTGTTGTGTGAAGTTTCACAGTAAGAAATTAGCACATTCCTTTAAACTTTTTAAAGATTTTTTAAATTTTATTATTTGTGTGTGTGTGTGTACCATCAAATCAGATCCGACTGGTACAGGAGGAGATTGTCCCTCCTTCCCCGGCAGAGTAAATTAAACTCTTATTCCACCCAGTCTGTTGAAGGACATACCTGGTAGCTTTACTTTGTTCAACCATGTATTGTCCTTCTCACTTAAATGTTTTTTTTACAAAAAAATAAAGACGAAAATGAAATTATGCCACATAAAGCAATATACCGGTGAAAGAATTTTTTGTTCTTATTCCTCTATTATTTCCCGGGTCCTTTCATAAATGTGTGCAGAATAGGCAGGGACAAGATCTTAACCTTTCCAAGATCATCATCATTGAAGTATTCTATGGTGCTGAGTTTGAGATTCCGGAGATTCTTCCATAAAGATGGAGCTCTGGTTCCGGTTCCAGACGGAGAACATGTGATATGGAGGCTGGAGACTGTACTGAGCGTCACCGCTGGTCACTGGGGCATTTTGTGATTAGGAAACAAATGATTCAAAATGAGCTCACAATGGTTTATGTGGAGGAAAAAATTGAGTTTTCCTTTAAATTCTATCTCAGTTTTAGTATATGTTTGTTTTGTTTTTCTTAAGAAAATATGCCCTATGTATAATTTTTAGGTGAGTTCTTCTGCGACAGGAATGATTTGCTTTATACACTTAGGGCATGTTTCTAGGAAGTGCTATACCTTGGAGAGAGACATGATGCTGGGAAGGGTTGAGGGTTGAGGAAGGAGAGAAACACCCTCAATGAGGTGGATTGACACAGTGACTACTGCAGTGGGTTCTTGTGTGTCAGGAAGTGTGAGGATGGCGCAGGACAGAACAGGGTTCAGATCTTTTGTTCATAAGGTCACAATGAGTTGTATTTGACTCAATGACACCTAACAACAACAATACATAATCTGTGACAATAACAATTTTACATAAAGTGAACTCCCCTCCAAAAAGGAGCCACTTCTGGTAAAGATTTTAGGCATGGAAACCCCACTGGGAAGTTCTGCTCCACGTTATAGAATCACTATTAGGCAGTCGTCAGAACAGAGCAAAAAAAGAAAAACCACCAAGAAAACACTGCACGGCTCAAAATAGGGAAGGGTGTACACCTGGGATGTGTCCTATCTCCATACCGTTTCAATTTATATGCAGAACAGATCATTTGGGAGGCTGGGCTCGAGGAGAAATGTTGCATCAGATGACACAACCCTGCTTGCTGAAACTGGGGAGGATCTGAAGCACTTGCTGCAGAAGGTCAAGGACTGCAGCCTTCAATATGAATTAAAGCTCAACATCAAGAAAACAAAGAATTTCACCACTGGGCCAATTGGCAGCATCATGATAGATGGTAGAGAGACTGAGGTGGTTAACAGCTTTGCTTGGTTCTACAATCAACACTTAGCGCCAGCAGCCAGGAAATTAAAAGATATATTGCAATGGGAAAGTCTACTGTCAGAGACCTCTCCAAAGTACTGAAGAGCAATGATGTCAGTCTGGAAACTAAGGTGCACCTGACACAGGCCATGGTCTTTGCAATCATTTGCTCTGCATCAGAGAGCTGGACAATGACTAGGGATGTAGAAGAAGAATTTATGTCTTTGAGCTGTGGTGCTGGAGAAGAGTGTTGTTGAATAAACCATGGACTGCTTGGAGAACAATTTCATCCTGGAAAGGATGAAGCCAGGCTGCTCCTTGGAAGCAAGGATTCTGAAGCTTTGCCTAACACACTTTGGACGTGTTGCAAAGAGGGGCCATTCCTTGGAGAAAGATATCATGTTTGGGAGAGTGGAGGGACAACACAAGAGAGGAAGACCCATCGATGAGATGGACTGATTCATTGACTCAGATAACGAGGGTAGGTGTGTTGGAGACAATAAGATTGGCACAGGACAGCAGGGTTGAGGGCTGTTGTACATAGGGTCACTATGAGTCGCAGGCAACTCAACAGCACATAACAACAACAACAACGTGAGTCAAAATGGATTTGAAAGCAGTGGATTTTCTAGGCCAATCGACCTCCTAGAGGCTCTATTTTGTTATTTCTAACTAAGGAGAATAATTTACAATAATAGACTCAAACCTAGAGCAGCCACTGTGAGGATGACTCGAGGCAGTTGTTTTTAAATTTTTTAAAAAATTTTATTATATTTGTGTGTGTCCCATAAAAACAGATCTAACTGGTACAGGAGGAGATTATCCTTCCTTCTCCAGCGGAGCATCTGGTGAATTCGAACCACACACCTCTGGGACTGCAGTGCAGCTTCTCTCACCAAGACAAAGCAGTTGTCACGCTGATGTCCGTCCAGTCGCTGCCAGCTGGAACAGACTAGTCTGCACCTAAATAGCACTATTCCTGAGGAGGTACAAAATACATCATGACGAAACTGTGCCACTCTCAATAGGCAAAATAATAGTTTTCCATTTAAAAAAAATCTACTCTTGATAAATTGTTTTTGTGCTAGTCAATTATTAATACAATGATAATAAACAGAAAGTATTAAAAAATAAT
>NW_006399838.1:6881294-6917277 GCF_000299155.1 Elephantulus edwardii
AAAAAAAAAAAAGAATGTTCCTCTATGGACCCAAGGTGACCTTCCCAATCAATCCCTGCCTTCCATAGTAAGCTCACAGTCTCCTCGCTGATCTAGTCCTTGTTTTTATATTCTCACAGTTTCTGTGGGAGTTAAGTTATAAATAAGCATTACTTTGTGCAGCTGGTATTTGGGCTCCTTTCTTGTTTTATTGTCCAATACATTTTTCAAAAGCAATCTTTCTGAGTGCCAACGTCTGGAGCAGCTCTCTCCTTGGCAGGGGTGTCTCTGCAACAGTGTTAGTAGGTAAAGCATCAAGTGTATCCTCAGAAAAAAAACCCTTTAAGAGGAGTGGGTGAGGCAGGATGGGTGCCATGGGACCAGGGCAACAGATCAGGGCCCTTCCGGTTTGAGACTGTCTCTTGGCTGGAACTACAATCCCCAAGAATAAACTAGAAAAGGCTCAAGATATGTATCTATGGGAAAACATTTCTTTCTTGTGCTTTAGAGTGAAGACCATGGGCCAGAGGTCTCCTTTTTATCGCTGCTTGTGGTCTTGTAAGCCCCAAAGTCATGGCACAAAGATCTCAAGTGGCCCAAAGGGCCTGGGTAGAACAACAAACTCTTCTCCAGAGTCTGAGAACATGCTTTCCTCCAGCAGACCACTCTCCCGACCCTCTCCATCCTTCTCGCTCCCCACCCTTTGGAAGACAAGGCCTTGGTGGGTGGTAGCAAGGCCAGCCCTTGAGGGTTGGCTAGAACCACACAGCTGGATCCACTTAAGAGATCCAGGACACCTGTGGTTCTGCTGAAGCAAAGCCAAGCCACTCTCCACAGTAGTTCAGTTTAGGCCTGTGAGGGAACTGCACTTCGGAGCCTGAGGGGAGAGTTTTGGAAGCTAAAAGGGAGTAAACTGAGAAGAGAACTCAGAGAAGAAAACCAAGAAAGCAATTCCATTTACAATAGCCAACCACAAATTGAGACACTTGGGAGTGAACCTAACTAGAGACACAAAAGACCTATACAAAGAAAATTACAGAACATTTTTGTTAGACCCAATAAAATACCTAAATAAATGGGAAAAATATTTCCTGTTCATGGATAGGAAGATTCAATAATATTATAAAAATCACAATCCTACCAGAAGTAATCTACATGTTCAACGCAATCCCAATCCAGATACAAAATTCATTTTTCAAGGAGATTGAAAGGGAATTTGTCAAGATTATTTGGAGAGGAAAGAGACTCCGAATAAGCAAAGTACTTCTGAAAAACAAAAATGAGGTAGGAGGCATAGCACTCCCTGACCTCAAAACCTACTACACAGCAGTAGTAACAAAAACAGCATGGTACTGGTACAATGACAGACACATAGACCAGTGGAACAGAACTGAGAACTGAGAACTCATCTATCTATGGTCAATTGATATTCGACAAGGAAATCAAACCTATCAAATGGTGACAAGACAACCTCTTCAACAAATGGTGCTGGCAGAACTGGACTACTACCTGCAGAAAGCTGAAACAGGATCCACACAAAAATCACCTCAAGATGAATCAGAGACCTCGAAATAAAGCCCAAAGCCATAAAGTTCATAAGAGACAAACTGCAATCAAGCTTAAAAGGCCTAGTCTGTGGTATAAAATGACTGCCATATACAGCGAGAAATGCACAGTCTGAAGAGGATAAGATTGATGAAAGAGACCTTCTAAAGATTAAATCTCTGTGCTCTTCAAAAACTTTTCCCAACAGGGTAAAAAGAAAACCTACTGACTGGGAACAAACATTTGGCATTATGATCTCAGACAAGGGTCTCATCACGAGTTTATAGAATCCTAAAGGGCCTCCAGAAGAAAAAGACTGATAACCTAATTTCAAAATAGACCAAAGACATGGAAAGACTTTTCACAGAGGAGGACAGGCCAACAAACACATGAAGAAATGCTCTAAATCACTGGCAAGAAGAGAAATGTAACTCAAAACCACAATGTGATATCATCTCACTCCAGTAGCAGTGGCAAAGTTTAGCAGGGCAGCAAGTAATAAATGTTGGAGAGGATGTGGCGAGATAGGAACTCATACATTGTTGGTGGGATTGGAAGGTGGTACAACCACGCTGGAAGGCAGTTTGGCATTTCCTAAAAAACTGGACTTAGAAATTCCGTATGACCCAGCTATTCCATGGCTTGAAATAGACCCTGAGAGAATGAAAGCTGAGATACAAACAGAGACTTGTACGTATGACCCAGCTATTCCATGGCTTGAAATAGACCCTGAGAGAATGAAAGCTGAGATACAAACAGAGACTTGTACACCAATGTTTATAGCAGCATTATTCACCATCACAAAAACATGTAAACAACCCAAATGTCCAATTACAATAGAATGGATTCGGAAATTATGGTACTTTCACACAATGGAATACTATGCAGCACACAGGAGAAATAATTTTGTAAATTACTACCTAACATGGGAGGGACCAGAGAGCCTTATGCTAAGTGAAGTAACTCAGTCTCATAAGTGCAAATATATTACATATGATAATACCATTATTGTAGAATGAGTACAAGGATCCAAGGAGGGGAGGGGGTACTTAATCATAGAGTAATACAATTTGTTGAGTGGAGGGAGAAAAAGGAGAAAGATCTGGTGTGAAAAATAATGCATATGGACTTCATGAACTTTGTCTGTAAACCAGTATGAAACTTTTAAAAAGAGAGAAACTAAAGGCAGGTATTGCATCTTGGCAAAGACCCCAAGCTAGTCATCAGTAAATTAACAAGCCGGGGCCCCACGTTGTAGCTACCTTGCTCTACTGTTGTTGGGTGCTGTTGGCTCAGAACCAACCCAGAGCTGACTCTTTAGGAGGTTTTCCGAAGCAGTAAATTGTGTGCAAGCAGATTGTTCATCTTTCTCTTGTGTGGCAACTGGTGGATTCAAACCAATTACCTTGGATCGGCCTTGCATTCCTTACCACTAAGCCACAAAAGTGGAAATGGCATTACTTGCTGGAGGCACTGACTTCCCCCTTTGCTCCTTTGAATCATGTAAGAAAAGAAAGAGCATGGCTGTCTGTTTCCACTCTCAGTCATGATGAAGCGGTTGACCCAAGTCAAGGCAGCTCCTCCAAGAGAAGTGATAAAATCCGGTTGTAAGGGAGAGATAAACACTGTTTGAGCAATGATGTATGTTTAAAGACTAAGATGTACACGATCCAAGCCTTGGTATTTTCAATTTACTCATATACATCTGAAAGATGAGCAATGAACAAGGATGACGGGAAAATCAATGCCTTTGGATTGTGGTATTGGAGAAGAGTATAGAATATCCCAAGAACTGCCAAAACAGCAAATAAGTCTGTCATCCTTTACCTCTGGTTTGGCTTCTGATTGCCCCAGTCCATGTTCAGTCTCCTCTGACATCTGTTTCAGGTTTTTCTTCCTGCTCTGTCTTTGTAATGACCTTTTCCTCTCTTCAAGGATAATATCCTTGATTTTATTCCACAACCTATCTGGTCTCAGATCATTGCTGTTCAATGCTTCAAAACTACTCAAGATTATTTTTTTAAATTAATTTTAATTAAAGTTTACAGAGACTTTGGATTTCCATTCATTCATTGTTGCACTTTTCTCCCTACCCACACCTCCCCCCAATTCTCTTTTCTTTTTGAAGAGTAAAAGAAAAAATTCTTTCATTGTTATTCAATCCCTCCCCTCAAATCCACTTCACTATGCTACCTTTGTTCTGGACTCCTGTCATAATGGTAACATCTACTCATACATCCTTTTTAAACAGTTCCCTCCCTCATCTGTTTCAATGCAGTATACATTATTTATCCCCTCTTTCTCAGTCTCCCCCTAGCCCCTATGTCAGTCCTCTTTTATTAACAGTGGCATTATGACGTATTTGTCTTTTTATGACTGAGTTATTTCACTCAGCATAATGTCCTCTAAGGTTGCCCATATTGTATAATATTTCATGACTTCCTTGTTTTTCAATGCTGCATAGTATTCCATTGTGTGAATGTGTACCACAGCTTCTCTATCCATTCATTTGTTGATGGACACTTGGGTTGATTACAACTCTTTGCTATTGTGAACAAAGCCATGATAAACATGGGTATGCATAAATCTGCTTGGGTGGCGGTTATGGTTTCCTTGGGGTATATTCCCAGTAGTGGAATTGCTGGGTCAAATGATATTTCTATTTGCAACTTTTAAGATTATTTTTTAATTCAGGTGGGATAGACTCAAGATCATACTTTTGTTCCTGGAGACTTGTTTTCATTTTCTTTGGCCTCAAGATAGCTGGTTCAGTGACACCTAACAAGAACCATTTTTAACATTCTTAGCACTAACTTGCAGCGTCTCACAAGATTCAGCAGAGGTCTATCTTTGATGTTTGTAACAAATTGAAGCAGTTGATGTTTCCTAAGGATCTATGGCATAAAAGTGGGCGAGGGACATCTACCTGCCCACCACTGAGTTGCACCATCTGCTCCTGACGTACCTTCCTGGAACTGCGTAGTGGTGAGTAAACAGCTGGCGTGAGGGTCATTTCTCCGTGACACTGCTCCTTCTTCCAGTGACCTGTTGGTCAATGACACTCAGAAAACATAGGGGATTTTTTTTTAAAAAAACAAACCACGTGATCTTCGGTGCTACTCTTTATGTCCACTTCAAGCCTCCCTCGGCGTCCTGATTTTGACAGCAAATGGTATTGAAAGCAGTAACAGAAAATTGCACAAATGCTGTGTAAAAATTTTCAGCCCACACATATTAAAGAGACACAAAGCCCTAACAAAAAGATGCCCTGCAGAATCTTTCTGGCCATTTAGGCATACTTGATTGAAAAATGGTTAGGGATGGAGAATTTTAATAGACTTCATTTAAATTGAGATGACTCAACAATTGCAAACAAAAATTTTCTGGGTGCAGCAGCACCATTCAATTGAGATTGAATTGCTCACTGATTAATTAATTTGGGATACTGCTTACTGAAAAATCGCCGTAGATCACATCTGTCAAAGGAATTCACCACAGATCATCAATGCTCCGGGGCATGAACTGTGTAAATCCCAGGGACAGCCAGCTCCGTAGGAAAAAATGCACAAAAGGTGGGAACAATGCCCAGCCTTACTCAAGTTCCAGCCGTGTTGCCTCTTATACCAATGGCCAAGGAAAGAGTACATGGTTCCTGTAGCCCTCTGAGGAACCCTTGCCGTCACAGTTCTGATAACCAAGGCTACTTCCTCTCCCTGTACCTGGTGGCCACAGGTCAGCCTTCGCCATGACATTAAGAGGCAGGGATTTGATTCAGCAGCTCCACTCCTTGTGGACTGTGCCATCAGAGACATGAAAGCAGTGCCTGTCTAGTGTATCAAAATGTGCTCTTCAATTTTCACTGGCATATCTGTTGTTGTTGTGTTGTTAAGTGTCATTGAGTGGCAGGCGACTCATAGCGACCCTATGAACAAAAGTCCTAGACACCTCCTGTATAACTTTCGTCCTTTCTCCAGGTTCATAGGGTTTCCAGAGTCAAGCTTTTTATGGAAGTGGATGCCACTTCTGCTTCCAAGCTTGTTTTAATCAGGGAGCTCCACCAAACACTGTCCGCCATGGGTAAACTTTCTCACATTTGACTCATCAGTGTTAGAGTGTTCGGCTTCACCGCAACCACTAGTTACCTCTGTACAGGAAGTGGACAGACCAGTGCTATACCACCTAGAAGAATGTTTGACCAAAAACAATTAAAGGCAGGCCTGAGGACCACAGACTAGTCACCTACCTTTGGCTTGGGAGCATGGATTTCTGTCTGCTAGGCCAATCCCGCCCCCCCACCTCTCTCCTGTTGATCTGATGTGATGGTGGTGGTGGTGGTATGTGTTGTTAAGAATTCGTAAAAATAATACAATAAAAATTTTAAAAAAAAAGAATTAATTGCCTCTGAAAAACCGGCCAGAGGGTCAGCTATGAGTCGATTCTGACTCTATGGTACACAACAACAACAATCTGCATCATCCCAACAAATTCCACTGGGTTCAAATTTATTGTTGTAATCACTCTGTCAATCTCATTGAAGGCCTTCTTTTTTAATTATCCTCCACCTCCCCAAGCTTGTTTTCTCCAGGAATTGATCCTTCCTAAAAACCTGCTCTATACATCACACTAACAGGAGATATATTGCACTGGGAAAGTCTGTAGTCAAGGACCTCTCTGAATTATTGAGGAGTAATGATGTCAGTTTGAGGACTAAGGTGTACCTGATTCAAGACAGATCTTTTCAGTCAATTGCTATGGATTTGAGACAGGAATTAAGAATGACAGAAGAACTGAGGATGCCTTTGAACTATGGTGTTAGAGAAAAGTGCTGAAGACTACAAAAAAAACCAAACAGAAACAAACAAAACAGCCAGAGTGCTTCTTGAGGCAAAGATGTTGAAACTTCATCTCCCATACTTTGAGTATGTTGCTAGAAGAGGTCAGTCCTTGGAGATGCACATCATGCTTGGGAAACTGGAGGGGCACGAAAAGAGAAGAAGACCCTCACCGAGTGTGTTGGCATGGTGACTGTGACAATGGTCGTGAGTGTGTCAGAGATTGTGAGGATGGCTTGGGGTAGGAAAGTATTCAGATCGGTTGTTCATGGGTTGCTATGAGTCATGCTCAAATTGATGGCACCTAACAACAACAACAATAACATACAGTATTCAAGGCAAGTCTCGAAGTATTAAAGACAAATTCTCACTAACCTCACTTCAAAGAAGGATTCTGGTGGCACTGCTTCTGATACAGAGTTTTTTGGGTTTTTTGGTTTTTTTTTTTTTACTTATGCGGTTCATGGTATAGTCAATGTGATTCACCAACATCATGATAAAGGCATCAATTCTTTTGTGTTCTTCACTCATTGTCCAGTTTTCATAAACTTATGAAGTAACTGAAAATATAATGACTTAGATAAGCTTCACCTCAATCCTCAAAGTGACATCTTTGCTCTCTAAGATACTCAAGCCCGTTGTTCTAATCACTATGTCAGTCTATTTCCTTAAGGATCTCACTCGCTCCCTCTCCCTTCTCTCTCTCTTCTCTCTCCCTCCCTCCCCATCTCCTTAAGGAGATCTCTCTCTCTACATCTCCTAAGGTATCTCTCTCTCTCTCCATCTTTTTAAGGATCTCTCTCTCTCTCTCTCTCCTTCTCTCTCTCTCCCTCTGACATTTCCAGTATTACGTTTTCCCAAGACCTGCTCTCTCCTGACAATATGCCCAAAGTATGAGAGACAAAGTTCACCAGCCTCGTCTCAAGGCATACCATATTGTGCTTCCTCCAAAACAGAACTGTTTGGGTTTTGGCAGTTTCTGTGATATTCAACACTCTTCTCCAACCCTACAATCAGTAAGCATTGATTCTTCTGTCATATTTCAATTGCTAGATGCATAAGAAGCAATTGAAAATGAGAATATATCAGGCACATCTTAGCCTTTAAATGAACATTCTCTTTAACACATTGGAGAGTTCTTTGACAATAGATTTTCCCAATGCAAAACTTCTTTTCATTTTTAATTTTTTTACTAGTTTATTTACAAAATTTGAATGCATTGTTTTTGAGAACAGAATCTTCCAATTTCCCTCACCCTCCCACCCATCAAATTGCACAACCCCAAAATTAATCCCCCCCGTCCCCCTGCACATCTTCACCACTCTGCGTCTACATTCTACACCAGCCCCCTCTTAGATAGATAAAATTGAACTTGTCAACAATTTCATCTTGTTTTGGTTCACAATCAACATAGAAATTCCATATGACTCAGCTATTCCAATTCTTGGAATATACACTGAGAATATGAGAACTGAGGCACAAATTGAGATTTGTCCACCGATGTTCATAGCAGCATTATTCACCATCGCAAGAACATGGAAACAGCCTAAATATCCAATCACAATCGAATGGATTGAGCAAGTATGGTCCATTCAAACAATGGAATACTCTGCAGCAGGCAGGAGCAATGATTTTGTAAATTATTACCTGACAGCAGACTTTCCCAGGGGTATATATGTCTCATCTTTCTCCTGTGGAGCAGACAATGAATTCAAACTGCTGCCCCTTCAAAGCAGCTCAATGTCTTACCAACATTTAAAACTAAATCACACTCAAACGTTCATCTAACAACATATACAAATTATATGAGGCGAAGTTTCACCATCCTTGCTCCGGCTGCACTTTCTCCAAGACGTTTGTTCTTTTATCTGTCCACGCAGTTACTTTTCTCCAACACCACAACTCAGAGGAATTAATTTCTTTCATCATCCTTGTTCACTGTCCAGCTCCCAGCATCATAGCAAGTGATTGAAAAGAACATGGATTGAATCAGGTGCACCTTAGTCTTTCATGTGACATCCTTGTTCATCAGTACTTTAGAGAGGTCCTTGACAGAAGACTTTCCCCAATGCCTTTTCCCAATGTCTTCTGATTTTTTCCCCTTTTAATTTCTTGACTGCTGGTACCAAGGACCTTGTTTGTGGATCCAAGTAAGAGGAAATAATTGACAATTTCAATCTTTGCTCCATCTATTATGTGTCCTATTGACCTAGCAGTGAAGATTTTTGTTTCACTGATGTTAAGATGTAACCCATATTGAAAACTACAGCCCTTGCTCTTCTGTAGCAAGAATTCATTCCAAATCTACTCACTAGGTTGTGTCTTCTGCATAAAGTGGGTTGGTTGTTGGTTAATTTTCCTCCTATCTTGATGCCACTTTCTTCTTTATAGAGTCTGACTTGTCAAACTATTTTAATAACATACAGATTGAGTAAGTATAAAGGAAGGAGAAAAGACCTGATACAAACTTATTTTGTTTTAAACAATGCTGTGGGAGGCACAATATAACGAACAATGAGATAGCCTCCTACCCCAGCAAAACTAGCGAAGTTCAGTAAGATATTACATGACAAATGCTGGTGAAGGGTGTGGAAAGATTGGAACTCTCACATGCTGCGGGTGGGGATGTAAAATAGTGCAACCATGATGGAAAGGAGTTTGACACTCTTCCTTAGAAAGTTGGGAGTAGAAAAGCCATCTGATCTGGCAATCTTTAGGTATACACACCAAAGAAATAGGAGCGGCAACACAAAATGCCATGCTCACATACATGCTTAACGTAGCACTGTTCAGGCAAAGAATTAGAAGCTACTCAACTGTCCATCAATAAACAATAGCTATAACACTGTACATTGACACATGGAGTATTATGTTATTGCCAAAAATTATCAGGATTGTGTGAAATACTGCACAACATGGATGAATCTAGAACAGATGATGCTGAGTGACAGACACAAAAGGAAAATGAAAGTAAAAGATCATGAATATAAAAAAGCGATAGAAATATTGATATAGAGTCAATCATGCAGGGCTCACAGAAATGAGAAGCTAGGGAGAGGGAAGCAAGAATTAATAAAGAGATGAAGTTAGGTGAAAGGAAAGGGTAAACAAAGGAAGGGTTGTAGAGTAAGAACGAGCAGGGAGACAGACTAGGCGGTGTGGCACGCTCAGAAGAGATCCTGGGCTGGGCCAGAGAGGGAGCTGGGGAGGGGCAGGAGAGGAGGGGAGAAATTGCCATCTCTCTTTGGCAGGCTATAGTAGGGCGATAGACAAATTTGGCTCAGAAACTCTCAAACGTAATGATCTTCACTAGGACTTGGGAGCTTTGAACACTCACTCCAGCTTGTTCTGTATGAAGTCATTCTTGTTGCTGTTGTTATTTCAGTCCGTCAATCAGTCACTGCCTTGGATTTGGAACCCACTCATCCTCTACCCTCCTGCTGGTTCTCTGAGGCAGCAAACAACGGGGAAAGAGATTGCCCACTTTTCTCCAGCAGAGGAGCTGGTGGATTTGAATGTCCGGCCTTTAGGTTGGCAGTTGATTCTTTAGAGATGCCTTTACAAGTAGCACACTTGACCCAAACAGAGAGGAATGCACCATGTGAAAGAGACTGCGTTTCTTTCTTTCCATTTTGCTGTTGTTGTTATGTGCCAGCGAGTTGCCTGCCACTCACAGTGACCATATGTACAACAGCCCTAAACCCTGATCTATCTTGTGCCAATCTTACTGTTTCTGACACAGCAGCCCCATTACCCCAGTCACTGAATCAATCCATCTCATAGAGGGGTTTTCTCTCCTGCACTGTCCCCTCCACACTCCCAGGCATGACGTCCCTCTCCAAGGGCTGGTCCCTCCTTGCAACACGTCCAAAGTATGCCAGACGAAGCTTCAGAATCCTTGCCTCCAAGAAGCGGCCTGGTCTCACTCTCTCCAGGACAAACTTGTTTGTTCTCCTAGCAGTCCATGGAATATTCAGTACTCTTTTCCAGCACCACAGCTCAAAGACATCAATTCTCCTTCTATCCTCCCTAGTCATTGTCCAGCTCTCTAATGCATAGCAAGTAATTGCAAAGACCACGGCCTGCATCAGGCGCACCTTATTTTCCAGACTGATATCGTTGCTCTTCAGTACTTTGAAGAGGTCTCTGACAGCAGACTTTCCCAAGGCAATGTGTCTTTTAATTTCCTGGCTGCTGGTAGCAAGTGTTGACTGTAGCGCCATTTAGACTAGGCAATTAAAAAAGCCCCGAGAGCTCCCCATTGAAGGGAGTTCTGTCTACTGGGAAGGAGTTGCGCCAATCTAAAAGCGAGTGGATGGAATCTACCAGCCGCTCTGCGGGAGCAACCGCCTCCCCTGCAATGTACACTCTGAAAATCCTCGGAAGGGACAGTTATGAGTGGGTTCTGACTCCACCACATGTGACGACAGTAGGGATTAATTCACGAATGAAGTGATCAGAATCCGACCTAAAGCCGGAGGAGCCAGCACAGGTCCGGTTTTCCTCCGGGGTACTGCCCATCCCGGTGCGCCTGTTCCCCAGCCTCACAGTAATGGCAAACAGCCTGGCCTTGTTCCACTGCTGAGGAGCCTTGTCCCACTCCTGGGGAGCTTTGTCCCATTGTTGGGGAGCCTTGGCCCACTGCTAGTGAGCACCGGCAGCCTAGTGGGCAAGACCTGCGCTGGCAAATCCCCCAGCAATTGATGAGTAACCTCCAGGGCGAATAACTAACTGTCTCTGAGAATAGTGAGTTGCAACTCGATGAGGAAACAGCATCTACACTCCCATTGCCAGAAAGGCGAAGACCCGGAGCAGCTCTGGTGCGCGCTCTCCAAATTCAAGTCTAATTTCTCTGCCGGCTGCTGAATGCACTCAGCATAAATGAATCCTTAATCAACCCTCCCCGTGACCTCCCCGCTCCGGAGCTAAAGTTGTAGATCTTCTCTAACTGATGGACGGAAAAGCTTCATTTCTGCTCCAGAGAACAACAGGCCTGTCACTAAACCCAGCCTCTCCCCGCCCCTTCGGAACGAGCAGTGCCCAGTTAAAGACTCACCCACCCCGCACCACACTCAAGGCAAATTCCACCTAAGAGATGGTTCAAAAGACAAAGGTTGCTGCCGGGAGCGCCTTGTTGCTGAGAGCGCACAGAGACTCGTTCCCGCGGGGGTCTTTGCTCTGATTCCTGAGAGCGCCTGCTGAGGGATGGGATGCGCGCGCGCGGCTGTGCA
This sequence comes from Elephantulus edwardii, assembly GCF_000299155.1. NCBI lineage: Eukaryota > Metazoa > Chordata > Mammalia > Macroscelidea > Macroscelididae > Elephantulus > Elephantulus edwardii. The sequence continues at coordinate 6,892,882 of NW_006399838.1, forward strand.
GATAGATGCGCGCGGCTGGGCAGGTACGCGAGGCTGGGCAGATGTGCGCGCGCCCCGGGGACGCCCAGCTGAGCCACAAGGCCTCTGGCTGTGCTGCAAACAACTCAGCGAGGTCCTGGGGACGCGGGGCAGGCTGGTGTCACAGCTGTCGCGTACCTCTGCTGTGACCAGGAGAGTCAGTCCATGCAAAGTGCTGAGGACAGCACCTGGCACCTGGCAGGGACTCTATCAGAATGCCTTTTTCGCTGTGTAGTGTGGAGAAAGTGGTGGCGCTGAGATCAAGAGTCCTGGGCTGCTAGCCAAAAGGTCAACTGTTGGAACCCACTGGCCTCTCCATAGAGGGTGGAAGAGGAGGTTGCTGCTTCTGTAAGAATTTACTCCCTTGGACACCCTGGGGGCAGCGTCACGCTGTCTTTCAGGGTCACTGTGAGTCCGATTCACTCCAGTGTCTTCTGGGTTTGTGTGTAGTCTTCACATACATCAGTTTTTGTGACTGAACTCCAAGAAGGGGAAGCTGTGTTATTTATCTCATGCTTCACAGAGCTTGGGGACTTTGCTGAGCTCTGTGAAAGTGTGTCTTCCGTGGAATCATTTACTGTTTCCGATCAAGCCACTGAGGTGTAGAGCTTGGCAACACAGAACTGGTCGAAATGAAGAATAGAAGGAATGAGTCTCCTCCACCCCTACACTTCCTCGCCCTCTTCTTCAAAGAACCCTTCTTTTTGCTGCGTGGTTATATTTCCTCTGCTGGGAACACTGAGTCCCCTTGGAGGCCGAGTGCAGTGTCACTCAAGTCGCTGAGTAGTTGAAGCTCAGTTTTTGTATTGGCTGGGGCCCCCACAGTGACTGTATATCACAGGACACACAATCAGACTTAAGCTCAAACCATATGAACAGGTTTTTAAATTTTTTTATTTTATTTGTGTGTGTGTGTGTACCATCAAATCAGATCTGACTGGTACAGTAGGAGATTGCCCCTCCTTCTCCAGCAGAACATCTGGTGGATTCAAACTGCTCAAACTATGTGAACAGTTTTATGTGTGCATGCTACATTGGCCCCTTCTAGCAACCTATAATATTATAATAATTAATAAATAGGTAATAATTAAACTGGAGAGTAAGACCCAGAGAAATGGATTGATACAGTAACTGGGGCAAATGGGGGTAGGTGTGTCATAATCAATGAGACTGGCTCAGTACAGGGCAGGCTTCAGAGCTGCTGTACATAGGGTCACTATGGGTTGCAGGCAACTCAACGGCACATAACAGCAACAACAGCAATAACAACAACAACTTAAGAATAAGAATAAATGAAACAATAATAAACAATAATAGTGTAAGCTACTACCTACAGGCCACTGTGTGTCAGAGTTAATATAAATATGTTCATTTATTATTGTTCTCTTATTTTCTTTTTGTGTGTGTGTGAATAATTCTTTTTTTAAGATGTATTTTTTCTACTAGTTTATTTATAAAATTCTAATACAAATTCGAACAAATGATTTCAATTTCCCTCACTCCCCCCCCCATCAAATTGTACAACCCAGTGATTAATCCCCCTCCCCCTACACATCCACATCCCTCTGCTTCCAGCCTCTCCCACCCCTCCTGGATCCTTATACTCGTTCTATAATAGTTTTATACAATATTTATCCTTATGGGACTGAGTTAGTTCACCCAGCATAATGCTTTCCTTATGAGGTGGAAAGGGGCAGGTGAATGTCAGAGCCACAGAAAAGTCACAGTAATCAGCTTGTGTATGGACATACCATGAATGATCAAAGGTTAAGATGCGAAGTGAAGTCCACCACACTCCAAAGCTCATGCACGCAAGCCCAGAGCGGTCTCTTGCAGCACCGTCCAGCTTGGCAGCGCGCACACACCCCAGCCGCTTCTCAGTGAGGTGTGCTCCCCGGGCCCCAGCTGTATCTGACCCCCTCCCCACACAGCATGACAGGCCGGCCTCTCTCACCTCCCACCAAAGACCCCAGATAGTTTTCTTCACCTCACCACTTGCTGTCATACTGAAAGTGAGCCTTCAGATGAGACAGCCTCAGGTTTGTAACTTAGACCTGCAGGAGCTCCTCACATCTTCCCTCCCGGTGGAGCAAAGGCACTGAAGTCACAGGTCGCTGGGGCAAAGCCCATATTGATTAGATGCCCATCAGCGCGCAGCCTGGCTGTAAGCTCGCGGGGTCCCGTGCTCGCTCGCACTCCTGCTACCTCACCTTGCTCCTCCTCCCAGTCACTCATTGTATAACTAGATCCTGCAGAGCAAGGCCGGCACAGGCAGGGCTGGTCAGCCGCTGTGTGGACCTCTGCGGGGCCTGCGTTTAGGAGGAGGACTCAGCCCGTAAAAATGTCAGAGGACAAGGTAAAGCAACACTGTGCTCATTTTTAATCTGGTTTTGAAGAAATATGTAGGAAAATCCATTTCAATCAATGGATGTATAGAGGGATGCTGGGTGCAGCCACCCCAAATCTAAGCTACTTCTCTTTTCTTACCTGGTCATTTAATAGTCCCCTTAGCTACACAAAAAAAAAAGAAAATCAAATCCAATCTCATACTCAGTAATTGTTAGGTTTTAAAGATATTTTGCTGTAATTTTTACTCATCTGCATTACTTTTTCTCACATAATTCTGCAGAACCCTATTACTAACCCACTCACCCACTGTCAGCAAATTTATTCCACCTTCTGGTAATCCTGCCCTCGTTTTCTGAGCCTGTAACTATTAACAGGGAAAGATTGCCTCATCGTACTCCCTCAGAGTGGTTGGTGGACTTGAACGACCAGCCTTTCCAAAAGTCAAAGAAGGCAGTTTAACTTGAAGCTAATCATGGCAAATGATCTGAATTCCTCAAAGATGTCAGTGTATGACAGACAAAAGAGGTGGAAGATCTGTTCTAGATTAAAGAATAGTGAGAAGATCTGATAACTAATACAATGAGTGATCTCAAGCTGGAGCTGATAAAAGGAGAGGAAACAGCTAGAAGAGAGATAGTATTAAGACAAGCGGGGAAACTAATCATAGATGTGTGATAACCGGAAGATTGACAGGTCAATCCTCCCAGAAGCTCTGAGAGAGAAGGATGTGGCAGCCTGCTCCTTTAAAGTCGTAACAACTACAGTCTTGGAAACCCTCTGGGGTTTCTATCCCAACCTATAATATCATTGGAAGTCCAAATAACTTGATGGCAACAGGTTTGTTCTGTTGTTATATTTAGATATAGACATAGGTGACAAGTATACTAATATGAGCATACATATTAATGTTAGTGTATATCAATGTTATATTCTGGAACATGTTAACAGTCTTGTAATTATGTAGTAGACCGTCTTTGTTCTTCATAATAATGTGCAGAGCTGGGCAAGAGTGCAATGACGTATTCCCTACTACTTACTTTCAAAAGGTTCAAGCCAATACAATACCCGTACAGCGAGTGTTGAATGTGTTAACTAGTGATGAACAGATGTTAGACCCCACTGCTTCAGTTTCTCCGTCAATTAGAGATTCATCAAAATGAAAGCATGAAGATAAAAAGGGCTTTAGTGCTGTTGTTGCTGTATCAGTTTCTTCCGGCCAAACTTCTTCCACTCAGCCACAGGTTAAAATATGCTTATGAATCTGGCAAAATTGACTAACAAAACCAAACATCCCTGGGATCAGAGCGTGACCTAAGAGCCCGGTCTTTGGAGTCAGTCAGGCTTGGACGTGGTTCTTGAGATGTTACTTACCTAACCTGGGTTCAGTTATTCACCTGAACGTCAGGGTTCCTATATAGTGAGAGTATAAGAACATATTGAAATACATAACAACAGACTCACATATATAACAACATACTCACATATATAACAACATACAATCATATATAACAACATAGTCACCTGTATAAGAACATATTGAAATAGAATATAAGAAAATAACATGTGAAAAAAATAATTTAAAAAAAGAATATCATATATGGGAAATAGTATGAAAGAAACTTAGATGACATTTTTATAATAGTTACTTAATTATGATGATAGAACAAGAATTGATGCCTTTGAGTTATGGTGCTGGAGAAGAGTATTGAATATACCATGGACTGCTAGGAGAGCAAACAGGTTCATCCCGGAGAAGGTAAAACCAGGCTCCTCCTTGTATGCAATGATTCTGAAGCTTCGTCTGACATATTTTGGGCATGTTGCAAGGAGTGACCAGTCCTTGAAGAAGGACATCATACTTGGGAATGTGGAGGGACAGCACAAGAGAAGACTCTCAATGAGATGGATTGATTCAGTGATTAGGGCAATGGGGGTAGGTGGACCAGTGACAATAAGGTTGGCACAAGACAGAGAAGAGTCCAGAGCTACTGTACATAGGGTCGCTACGAGTCACAAGCAACTCGACAGCAGATAACAACAACAATTATATAATGTGTACCTTTTTTAAAGTAACTGGCACATCATGGTTTCATAGATATTATAGCATAGGACAAAGCTGAAGGAGACAGGACTTTAAAGATATTACATTAATGGCTGAACAGATGGTATGTAGATTTGGCAAAAACTATAAAGACAGTGCTTAAAAAACCTCTAAGAGAAGTTTGGAAGATGTTGCAAAAGAATGCACTCAAAAAGGTGCTTGGTAGGACCCGCCGTTAGAGCTGCCATTAAATTCTTAGGGGGCTTCTGATTGTACTGAAGGACTGACTTTTCCACAGAACAAAAGAACCATCTAATAATGGAACCCAGAAAGAATGAAGAGAAATCTAAAGTGCAATTTCCTTTTTCAACTTTTTAATCTACCCAAACTTTGAAAGCAACAGCATTTGCACAGGAGGGAGGGCCAGGAAGACGGAGTTCTTTCTTTGCGTGTGCCTGGCAGTGCTGTTGTTACCATGCGGTCGATGCTCTAGTTCACCCTTCTCACATGGGCAGAAAGAACTGTGCCAGGCAGAAAAGACGAGGGAAGGGGGCAGTGCCTGAGTACTGAGATAGTTAGAACAGTGTGCAGCAATTTTAGGGTTTCTTGGGAGAGCAGACTTCAGGGCAGGGAGCGTTTAAGTGTAAGCTGAAGCTTTTTAGTAGAGCACAGGGATGAGAAGAAAAGAAATGAGGAGGCGGACGTGAAGGTGAAAAAGTAAAGGTAGATTTACTAGAAAGTCCTCTCTCCTTGAAATGAAATATGGAGGAGGTCTGTTGTTTGGAAGGTGGGGACTTATTTGTGGCCTCCTTCTCTGGGTGGGGCTCGCAGTGGGAGTCTGGGCTAATGAGATGATGTCATGGAGAGTTCACAGTTTAGTGGATGGTTCTCCTTCTTGTCCCTGTTCACAGATGGCACCCATTTGCCCAAAGTGTCCACTACTTCTGACATCAATTATTTACCCCAAGTACTAATTCTATGCATTCTATTGGCTTCCTGGTTCCAATAGCTCTATTTTCCCCCCAAATACAAACAAAACATCTGCTTCTCATCTTCTTGGTTTTAGTACCATGGGGACCTTAGCTTCTTCAACTGAAAAGTTTGCCAGAGTCCTCATACGTGAGATTCCCACCCGCCATGGGGTTATACAGCCTTATGTAATCTCCAGATGAGAAAAGCTTTCCATGGAGATTCTGGTTTAATTGGTCCAGGTTCACATTTTAATCTGTTTAGAACTTGAACCTGGCCAGAGTCAGGCATCTTTAAGGTCTTCCTACCTATTATGCACTTGGAGACCTTGGGTGTTGGAAACAGTTCACACATTCAGCTGCTGGACAGAAGGTTGATGTTTCAAGTCCACCTGAGGAACCTGTGAAGGATGATCCTGCAGTCATGTCTACGAACGCTTGTATGAAAAAGGAATATGAGCTGTAAACTTTTATTCAAATAAAAGATTTTTAAAAATAGCTTGGTGTTCCTTATCTGAAAACTCAGCGACTAAAAACAGTACATTTCTACTCTGACACTCATGGGTTTGCCATGAGCTCAACTTGATGACAACTAGACTTTTACTGTACCTTTATTTTTTCTTTAGTCTTTAGATAGAATGATGGAAGTTAAGAAGTTTATTCAGATTGAACAGTTTTAGACATTTTCTTTCTCATAAATAGAAGCCTTCTAGTGGCAAAGCCATCTCGGACGTTCACCATTACTATCACGTGTTTTCATTCACTGTGTTTGAGAAAGAAAAGAGCAAGGAACCAGTCCAGCCTCAAGTTGCAGAAGAAAATTAAACAACAACCACAACAAGTCTAGGAAAAGAAACAAACATGATGTGAAATCTTCCTTAGATATTCGAGATGATCACTTTACTTGGGAAGTGTCAGGAATCCAAGAGAACGGCTTAAACTATTTCTTTTAAGGCTTGAGAATATTTACTGCTCTTCTAACCTAGATTACTGGTTGAAATGCTTATGTTAGAGAGTTAAAACTGGGAAGAGGACATATCATTACCAAATAGTTTTCTCAGTCTGTGGCTTCCTTTTTTACCCTGCTGGAGAAGTTTCTGAATGTGTATAGGGATATCTAGACTTTTTAAAACACACAAGCAACACAATAAGATAAAGGTAAACAACCCAATTGAAAAATGGGCACAGGATATAAACAGACACTTCACCAAAGAAGACATTCAGATGGCCAACAAACACAAGAAGAAATGTTCAAAATCCTTAGCTCTAAGAGAGATGCAAATCAAAACAACTATGAAATAGCCTCTCACCCCAGCAAGGATAGCAAAATTTAACAGAACAACAAACAAAAAATGCTGGCAAGGTTGCGGAGAAACTGAAACCCTTATTCACTGTTGGTGGAAGTGTAAAATGGTGCAACCACTATGTAAGGCTGGACTGCGCTTTATCAAAAAGTTGCAAATAGAATTATCTTTTTTTTCTATAATTATATTTTATTAATTTTCATAAACATTTACAGAGATTTTGGGTTTCCATTCATTCATTGCTGCACTATTCTCTCTACCCTCCTCCCAGTTTGTTCTTGTCCAAATGCCACAGTGCTTGTCAAAGCCAGTTCTCACTCCTCCCTGAGAGAGACTTCACCCTGAGTCATAAGGAAAAGGGGATGGCGTATTCTCTTAGCTACTTCCTGCTGAAAAGGGACGCTGTGGGTTTCAGGGTGAAGATCTAGAATTATCATTTGACCCAGAAATTCCACTACTGGAAATAAACCTTTTAAAAAACCATAAAGGCCACCCAAGCAGATATATGCACACACACCCATGTTAATTGTGGCTTTGTTCACAATAGCAAAGAGCTTGAAACAATCCACGTGTCCATCAACAAACAAATGGCTAGAGAAGCTTTGGTATATCCACACAATGGAATACTATGCTGCATTGAAAAACTAGGAACTTATGAAACATTATACAAAATGGGTGACCCTGGGGACATTATGCTGAGTGAAATATCTCAGTCACCAAAGACAAATACTGCATAGTGCCACTGTTGTAAAGCGGGACTGACATCTGGAGTTGAGGAGATAAACAATGTACACTGTTTTGAAACAGATGAGGAAGAGAACTGTTTCGGAGGAATATAGGATTAGGTATTATTGTCATGACAAGAGTCCAGAATGAAACCTGCATAGTGGAGTGGATGGGGTGGGGCTGGGGATTGTATGATAATGAAAGAAGTTTTTTGTTTTGTTTTGTTTTACTTTTCAAAGAGAAAGGTGAACTGGGGGGAGGGATGGGCAGGGAGGAAAGTACGATAATGAATGATTCGAATCTGTAAATTTTCATTAAAATAAAAAAAATAAATTAAAAAAAGGTGTTATTGCTCCTAAAACTTTTGGGGGCAGGGGAGCTGGGGGTGGGGCAGGAAACAACAACTAGGAAGAGAAAGCAGGCAGCAATCACACCAACTCTTAAAAAGCAGCTGGAAAGGCTGTTGTTGTTAGGTGCCCTTGAGTCGGTGTGACCCCTCGTGGCCCTGTGAACAACGATCTGAGCACTGTTGCATCTTGTGCCATCCTCACAATCTCTGACACACACTCAACCCCTTGGCCGCAGTCACTGTATCAGCCCACCTGGCTTTGACCATCCCTCCACCCAGAGCTGACCCTCTGGCAGGCTTTTGGAGGCAGTTAATTGCACAGGAGGAGATTGTCCATCCTTTTTCTGTGGAGCAGCTGGTGGTCTTGAACTGCATGCCTTCAGGACTGCAGCCCAGCTTCTTGCCACTAGGGCACTACAGCATGTAGTAAGCATGAATATAAAATACTAAGCTTTAAAGCTGTGTTTTTATAACATTAGAGGAAGAAAAGGCAAGAATTGAGAGGAGTGGAAAGAGGGTCATTAACTTGCAGTTACTGTAACTAATGCTATAAAGCAAAACGTGTATGAATGGATCAGTGAAAAACTAATTTGCTTCATAAACATTTACTAAAATCACAATTTAAAAGGAAAAATTGAGAGGAGGGAGGGGTTGCTGAGGAGGATTATTTGAGAAGTCAGTTAAAGTGTCTGCTTTAACTCTCGGTCCTCTCATTGCAGAAAAGGTCACAACCTAGAAACAAAATGAGATTTCATGTCTCTCAGAACAGTTTGGAGGTGGGGGAGGAAATGATATAAGGAGAGAGCCCTGACCAAGGGAATGGAACCTTGTCTTGGCTTTCTTAGGCTGACTCTCTACCTATAAGTTTTCCATCTGGTGGTTTATGGAGAAAGGATTGAGACTATCAACAACTTCCTTTTACTTGGCTCCACAGTCAGTTCCCTTGGTGTCAGCAGTCAGGAGGTCAGGAGATGTATTTCACTGGTGATGTCTGTAGCCAGGGGCCCCTCCATATTACTGAGGAGGAATAATGCCAGTTTGAGGACTAAGGTGCACCTGACTCAGGCCACGATCTTTTTAGCTACTTGCCTGTGCATTGAGAACCAGATGGTGACGAAAGATGACAGAGGAAGAATTGATGCTTTTGAACAGTGGTGTTAGAGAAGAGGACTGAATAGCTCATGGGCGGCCAAAATAACAAACAGATTATGTCTTGGAGAAAGTGCTGACAGAGTGCTCCTTGGAGACAAGGTTTGAAAAACTTTATCGCACATTCTTTGGCCACATTATTGAATCTACCAGTTGCTCCTCAGGTTGAAGATGGACAATCACTTCCGGTGTGATTTACAGCCTCTGAAAACCTGCCAGAGGTGTCAGCTGTGAGTAAGGACTGACTGGAGAGCTCTGGGTCATGTGGGACTCAATTGCAAGGAGTAAGTGACATTAAGTATCTTTAAAGGGCTCTTTTAGGGCGCTTCTGTGAGAAATCTTTGTTGATGATGACCCCGGACTTTCTGATATCACGTCTGATGAGAGAACAAGAAACCACAGTTAATAACTATTGTTTGTGCTGGAGTAGAGGAAATTACAGTTATCCACAAGTTAGAGAGAAACTAGCCCTCCAGGTGAAATGGCTCAAGTCACAGACTTAACCAAGTTAAAGAGTAGGTACTGGAATCCGCGCTGATATGATCCATTCTTTCAATCAACAGAGTACCTGCTTCATCCCATGTTCTTTATTTCAAAGTTTTAAATATGTAAGTTTTGATACACAGGACACATTTTCCTTATAAAATGTCTTGTTGTTGTTGCTATGTGCCATCAAGTCACTTGCAATTCATAGCGACCCTGTGTACAATAGCTCTGAACCCTGTCCTACACTGAGTCAGTCTCCCCATCTCCGTCTGACACACCTACCCCCCATTAGCTCAGTCATGGTGTCAGTGAAACGACTCCACCTTCCATCTCGAATTTCGCATTTCTCCCCAAGGTTAGGATAGCGTTTTGCTATGCTATTTATCCTTCAGGAAAAAAAATATATATATATATATATATATACATATACATATACATACATGTATATACACAGATACACATACATACATGTATATACACAGATACACATACACACACATCTATATATAAAAACCTGGAGAAATGAAGTTCATAGGGTCGCTCTAAGTTGCCTATGACTCAACGACATTTAACAACAACATAGAGCTCAGTTGGCCTAGTGGACAGAAAGTGATGCGACTAAGCCAAAGGTGGGTGATTTTAAATCTGCGTCAGTCAGGCCTGTTTTCAATTGTTTTTGGTCAAACATTCTTCTACATGGTATATATAGCGCTGCTCTGTGGTTTTGCTGTACAGAGGTAATTCGTGGTTGCTGTGATGCTAAACACTGTGACACTGATGCATCAAATACGATAATGGCCACCCATGGTGGACAGTGTTTGGTGGAGCTCCCCGATTAAAACAAGTTTGGCACCCACTTCTGAAATAGTTTGCCTCTGGAAACTCTATGAACCTGGAGAAATGAAGAAAGTTCATAGGGTCGCTATGAGTCACCTACGACTTAATGGCATTTAACAATGAACAAACAACATACATATATATTATATGTATACGCATTTACATATGTATGTATATATTATACCTTCTTTATACCTATTCTGTGTGCATACTGAACAAATTATTAGAGAAGCGGGACTTGACAAAGAGGAATGTGGCTTTAGGATTGGAGGAAGACTTTTCAATAACATTCGGTATGCAGATGACACAACTTTGCTTGCTGAAAGTGCAAAGGACTTGAAACACTTGCTGCAGAAGATCACACACTGCAGCCTTATTTATGGATTGCCCCTCAACATCAAGAAAACAAACGTTCTCACCACTAGACCACTCTGCGACTTCATGATAGACGGAGAAAAGATTGACACTGTCAATGACTTCATCTTACTTGGATCCACATTAATACACCAGGCAGCAGCAGTCAGGAGACCAGGAAATTTGGGGAAAGTTTGCACTCAGGGATGTCTCCAAATTCCTGAGGAGTGGTGTTGCCAGTTTGAGGTTTAAAGCGCACCTGCAGACCGTGACCTCTTCAATCATCTGTTGCGCATCTGAGCCTGGACGAGAAATAAGGATGACGGGGGCAAATTTTATGCCCTTGAGTTGTGGTGTTGGAGGAAAGTACCAATTATCCCATGGATTTCCAAGAGAACAAATAGATACATTTTGGAAACAAGGATAGTGAAGCTTCATCTTGCATATTTTGGGCATGGTGTTAAGAGAGACTATTCCTTGGAGAGAAAAAAAATCAGGCGAGGAAAGATGGAGAGACGGCGAAGAAAAGGAAGACCCTCAATCAGGTAGATTGACATAGTGAGTGTAGAAATGGGCTCGAATGTGTCAGGGACTGTGAGGTTGACGCAGGACAACACAGGGTTCAGATCTACTGTAGATAGGCTCTCTATGAGTCACACTCAACTCAACAGCACCTAATAATTATTACGTCTTAAGGAAGCTCTGGGACCAAGTGGTAAAGAGTTACACTACAAACCCAGAAGGGTGTGGTTTGAGTCCACCAGCTTTTCAGAGGGAGAAAGCTGGGCGATCTCGTCCAGTGCAATTCACAGCCTCTGGAATCTTGCTGGAGGGTCAGTCATGAGTCAATTCTGACTCGACGGTACATAGTAGCAGAAGCAAGAGCACGTATAAATCAAATACTCATATTTAAGCCTTTTTAGGAAAAAATTAGTGAGGTTATATAACTTCCTCAACACATGTTAAGTCAGTATGTAGCAGTCATCTTATTATTTTTTAAATGTTTCATAGTGACCCTGATGCATTTTACGTTATTTGCACATTCTCCTTTGATTGATGTTTAGGTACTTTCTAAATACTTGGTTTTATTAAAAACAAAACAGCATTGCACTGAGTATTCTTAAATATTCCTTGTTTCACAAGATAAAATTCTTCAAACGGGAAAGGCTTGTTGCCATCAAAGTGGAACTGACTCACAGCTGACCGTCCAGTGGGCTTCTGAGGCTGTTGATTGGATGGAAGCAGATTCCCCAGCTTTCCATTTTGAAACTACTGGTAGATTCAAAGCAAAAGAGAGGCAAAACGTAAAAAAAAAAAAGAAAGAAAGAAAAGAAAAAAAAAGAGGCAAAACGATTGGGCGGGCAGTGCAATCCCTCAAGGACTACACCACTGGTGCTCCTGTATGACATTTGGCTCAAAGGAGTTCATGACATAGATGTGTTTGGTCACTCACTGAAAGTTTGAACATTTGAGTTCACCCAGAGGCACCTTGGAAGAGAAGCCTGGTGTTCTACTTCTGAAACACATACCTCCCCCCTACACACACACACACACACACACACACGAAAAACACCAAAAAAACATTGAAATCCCAGTGGAACACAGTTAACACACATGAACTGCTGGGTCAAAAGCACTGTTAGGGGGGAGCTCTGGTGGCCTAGTGGTAAGGAGCTGCAACTACAATCCCAGAGGCGCATGGTTCAAATCCACCAGATGCTCTGCTGGGGAAGGAGGGACAATCTCCTCCTGTATCAGTCAGATCTGATTTGATGGTACACTCACACACACACACACAAATAATAATAAAAAAAGAGCACTGTTAGAAGCATAATTGCTACGTTAGAGGTGATATTTGCTCTGCCTCCTCTGGTGGCTTTAGTGGTAAGGAGTTGCCCTGCCAAGCCAAAAATGCACAGGTTCAAATCCACCAGCTGCTCTGAGGAACAAAGATGGACAATCTCCTCCCATGTGATTCACAGCCTCAGATACCCAGCAGATGATCAGTTAGGAGTCAATCCCAATTCCATGATACATAGCAACCGCACACAAACATGGAATTGGGGAGAAAAATATCCTTTACCTCACATCTCTAGATTAAAAAATTCTAGGTGCTAAAATTTCCATTGCAAACCCTTCCCCGTATGCTTACATGGACTTTGATGTGGCCTGAGCTAATGGCTGGGTGATACCTGTTTTATCAGGGGTGGTTTTGTAACATGGCAATGTCCACCAAAACAGGCTGACCAAAGAGTGTTCTTGTGTTGACAGTTTCTTTTTAGCAGCAGCAACAACTCTAGTCCTTTCTCCTGGTTTTATTTGATTAGTTATCAAAAGAAAAGAAAGGAAGTAAAAAAAAAAAAAAAATATATTATTATAATTATTATTATTATTATTATTTCCCTGAAACAAGCTGTCCCAGACACCTTTCGGCGTTAGCAGTACAGGGGAAAGGATGAGTGACTCTTGAGTTATAAGGAACTACACCTGCAGAGAGCATAGCGTGAAAGAACAGCAGAAGGAAGGAAACAGCCTGCAGAAGTCCAGGCGACTGAACTCTGCTAGCGGGTGGGTCATTGAAATCCCCTGAGGGTGGTCCTGCCTGTGCTTCCTTCCCCACAGGTCACCTGGCCCTTGCTGTTCACCGTCTTCACTGTCTCCTTGAGCTCCTTCCAGTTTGGATATGACATTGGTGTGATCAATGCCCCGCAACAGGCAAGTAAGACATGTGCAAATTCTCATGGGTAGCAATAATACTAACAGCTGTCAGCAGTAGGGGCTATCAGGTGCTTTTGACCAGATAAAGTGCGGCCACGTGCTATGTCAGGTAAGCTGTGCACGTCCTCAGGGCTGATAAACTCAACTTTCATTCCTCAGTCAGCAGCCCTCGCAGGGGGAGGGAGAGGGGGGAAAGGATTCGTAAATAACTCCTGATTGCTCAAGACAGTTTGCTGAGCTCACAAGAAAAGCCCAGTCAGAAAGCACGTGTGCAACAGCAATTTTAAAAAAGAAAAGCTTATTGCAGCATTTATTCTGAGTTTCTAAGAATACATGAGTGGAAAAGGCCAGGTAAAAAGAGCCAAAGATAAATAAAGACAATTCAAATTGAAAGAGAGAACGGTAGAAGAATGTATTTCATTCAATCCACAACTACTTTCTGAGGACTGACTGTTACCAGGCACTTTAACATAACTCTTTCCAATTCATTCAGCCAAACCACCTTATTTTTCCCATTTCCAGCCAGATTCAGAGTCAAGCACTAACAAGGTTGTAGTCTTTGCTCTCGTTCCTGTCCCCTCCAAATAATTGAGTTGTTCTTTCGTACTTTTGAGTCGGAACGGACTCAAAGCCGACCCTTCCATGGGTTTTTAGAAGCCGTGTTTCTTATGGAAGAAGACTTCCCATCTTTTGTCCTCAGAGCAGCTGGTGAATTTGAATCACATGCGTTTGGACTGGCAGCACAACGCCCTTATAAAACTTTAAAATAATAGTAAAAAAAAAAAAAATCCAACAAAGTTTTCACTTTGTCCACCGTGACGATTTTTGAATGTTCTAGTTTTGTTGTATGTATCTCAAGTAATTTCTAAAACTTTTCTGTTTTGTGTATCACTATTCTGGTGTCCAATAAATTGACAAGAGACATGCAATTTTTCATACTTTGTATCAGCAAGAAGCCTGGTTAGCACTTGGACAGGAGATGGCCTGGAATTTATACCAGGTACTTCTTACTGGTAGGAGGATTCAGGGTCAGGGAGCAGAGGGACATCCTCCCCCCCCCCCCCAAGGAGATGGATTGATACAGTGACTTCAGTAAGGGATTGCAGTAGGGCAGGTTCAAGTCCAGCTAGAACACTTGACAGAGTTAATCTGACTACTTGTTAATTCTGTCTCATGACAAAAAAATCCACTGGGGTTTCGAAGCTGTAAATCTTACCACTTTTTCCATCTTTCTGCTTCAGAGTGGCTAGTAGATTCAAACGGATGACCTTCTGGTTAACAACCCAACATGTAGCGTACTACTCCATCAGGATTCCTTTAAAATGTTGTCGTGTACCATCAAGTTGGATATAGCTAGATTTTTCATTTCAGTAAAAAATGTAAAACCATGCAATACTAGCTTCACACTTGGAATTGCCTCCTATTGATGGGGCAAATGTTTTTCTGCTCCACAACCCAGTCAGCCCTTGTCAAAATCAGCCTCAATCATCAAAGGAGGACTTCAGCGTCCCATTATCAAGACAGCTGCCTCTGATCAAGACAGCTGCCTCTACTAATTTGTTTCGGATTGGCTCCTGTTGGCAGTGGAACTTGTAAGCCCTCATAGGACAGAGGAGCTCTATGGTCGAGTGAGTAAGGTGTTGCACTCCTAAACCAAAGGCATGTGGTTTGAATCCACTAAAGGGCAGTTCACACTCTGAGAACCCAATGGAAGGTCAGATATGAGTCAGTTCTGAGGATAGGTTATGGTCAGTTGTAAGCAAATCTATCATGTTTGTATGTGTTACCCATATCTGTGATGGTTCTGTTCGGGTTTGTTTGTTTTTTGGGTTTTTTTTTAATAAAAATAATATTTTAGGATGCTTGAAATATTGGAGGTTTTTTTCCCCCTCCTCAGATTATAGTATCCCATTATAGACACGTGCTTGGTGTTCTGGATGACCGAAAAGCTATCAACAACTATGTGACAAACAGTACAGATGAACTGTCCACCGTTCCGCTCTCAATGAACCCAGCACCTACCCCTGGGATCCAGGAAGGGAGTGTGGTGTCTGAAGGCGTGATCACCATGCTCTGGTCCCTGTCTGTATCCAGCTTTGCAGTTGGTGGAATGTTAGCCTCATGCTTTGGTGGGAAGCTCGGAGACACCTTTGGAAGGTGAGTAAATGTCACAGTTAAGCATTAAGTACAGTGAACTTTAATATTTTAGTTTTGTTACAATTTGTTTAGAAAGATAGTACCTTTCCTTTTGTAGGATGATTTTAGAGTTGTTTTCCAACTCACAACCAAGGTCAATGCCAGATTATGTCAATAAGCTGTCGCAACACTCTGGCCCGCTTTAGAGGCGTTTTTTTTTAAAAAAAAGAGAGAGTACTGTGTATCTAGATAATTGCTGTTTGGCTTTCTAAGTTATTAAATATGTTACAAAACCACTGCACAAATGGTTAGTCAGGAACTTGGCAGAAGAGCCAATATTGGAGTTTTTTTATCTATGAGAATCCATTGTATGCTTCCTCAAATCTTTCCATTTCTCAAGGACCCTGTTTTTACTTTTCAAGTTAGGATTTGGGATTTGGATCAATCAAGTACTAAGGTCAAATCACTATCCTCAACTCGCAAACACCCACTGTACCTGGCCTGGGATTTTCAGGTGCTGTTCTTGCTGCTATCTCAATGCAGTGATGAAACTAGGGGGTTTTCCAACTCTTGACTCTGGTTTTTATTACGGGTTTTGGATTAAAAACATTTGTGGAACTCTTACTTTCAAATTTCACTTAGTCGTATGATGCACATAAGCTGTTGGAGTGCCTCCCCTCATACACAAAGAAAAAATTAAGTCAAAATCAAGTGATTATTTATTTCTTGCCTTTGAAACCAGGTTTTATATTTTCATTACCATTGTATCAAATACTTCAAATTTAGAAAACGCAAAAACCTCTAAACATGTAAATAAGAATACAAACAACTAGCACAATAATTCTATATGACTTCATTTAGCGTTTTTCCCGTTCTTGATATCATTTGTTTGACCTACCTAGTCATTAAAACGTTGACAATTTCTCCCTCTTACCTGGAATTTTTTACATGTTTTCCTAACTAAAAGATTTTATGATAGCCCAAGCTCGCTTGCTTGCTTGCTTGCTTGCTTTCTTTCTTTCTTTCTTTCTTTCTTTCTTTCTTTCTTTCTTTCTTTCTTTCTTTCTTTCTTTCTTTCTTTCTCTTTCTCACTTTTCTCTCTTTTCTCTCTCTCTCTCCTTCCTTCCTTCCTTTTTGTTTTGGTTTGAGAAGGACTTCCTTCTACCGTAAAAAAATAGCTCTTCATCCTTTAATAAACTTACTGGTGTTTGGTTGGTTATGCTACATTTAGAAAGATATTCTTAGAATCCATAAAATAAAAAACCAGCTCATAGCTAAGACTCTTCCTTGGCTTTCTCAGACTGTAAAATCACACAGTAGTAGATAGCCCATTTTTCTCCTATGGAGTCTCTAATGGCTTTGAACCTCCTGAGAGGCATGCCATCTGAGTTAGGAGGAGAACTTTCTTTTTTTTTTTACTAGAGGAAAATATTTCCTTTATTTTACCAGCGAAAAAAACTTCTCCATGAACACACAACCCTCCATGTCTTTGTGCACAGCAGGAGAACTTTCTATGGACTATACCACCTTCCACAGAGCTTCCAAATAAAATGCTATTGTGTGTCTTTGATTCAGAACTGATCGCAGCTGACCCTCCTGTGTGTTTTCAGAGGCAATAAAACACATGGAAGGAAACTCTTGCATCTTTCTCTAATGTAGCAACTGGTGGATTTGAACTCCGTGCCTTTGGATGGGCAGCACAATTCCTTACCACTAGGCCACACCACAAGAGCTCTCTCATTAGACAGAGTTCTTATTTATTATTGTGATTTGAGTGAAAGCGTTCAAAGCAAGTTGGTTTTCACTCAACAATTCATACGTATTTTGTTGTATAACATTAATTATAATACTCATGCCTTTCCCACTTCATCCCTGTAAACTCATTCCCATTGATCTTTTGATTCTTCCCTTTCCTGCCTTCATGGCTTGATTCTTGGGGAAAATGCTGCTCTTTTGACCTTATCTCATCAGCAATTCTAAGGAAACAGTACCTCCTTGGTGTTATTGGCCTGTTTTTAATTTGGATGAAAGGTGAGCCATGTTGTTGTTGTTGTTATGTGCCGTCGAGTTGCCTGTGACTCACAGTGACTCTATGTACAACAGCCCTAAACCCTGCTCTATTCTGTGCCAATCTTAATGTCACCGACACACCTATCCTCATTATCCTAGTGACTGGATCAATCCACCTCATAGAGGGTCTTCCTCTCCTACACTGTCCCTCCACCCTCCCAAGTATTATATCCCTCTCCAAGGACTGGTACTGCTTTGCAACATGTCCAAAGTGTGTCAGATGAAGCTTCAGAATCTTTGCCTCCAAGGAGCAGTGTGGCTTCACCTTCTCTGGTACGAACTTGTTTGTTCTCCTAGCAGTCCTCGGTATATTCAATACTCTTCTCCAGCACCACTCCTCAAAGGCATCAACTCTTCTTCTATCATCCCTAGTCATTGTCCAGCTCTCTGATGCATAGCAAGTAATTGCAAAGACCATAGCCTGGATCAGGTGCACCTTATTCTCCAGACTGACATCGTTGTTCTTCAGGTCTCTGACAGCCGACTTTGCCAGTGCAATTAATCTTTTAATTTCCTGGCTGCTGATATCAAAAGTGTTGGCTGTAGAGCCAAGCAAACTGAAGCTGTCGACAGTCTCAATCTCTTCATCATCCATCATGACGCTGCCAATCGGCCCTGTGATGAGAATCTTTGTTTCCTTGATGTTGAGCTTTAATCCATATTGAAGGCCACAGTCCTTGACCCTCTGCAGCAAGTGCTTCAGGTCCTCCTCAGTTTCAGCAAGCAGGGTAAGTTTTATTCCAGACTCATAGGGTGGCTAAGGACCATAATCTAAGGGGTTCCACCAGTTTCTATAAGACCAGCAAGCCTAAGCTTTCTAATATGTTTTAGTTTTGTTCCACATTTCCCCCTAGTCTATCCAGGGTCTTCAATTGTGATCCCTTTCTGAGGGGCCAGCTGTGGTAGCTACGTGCTATCTAGTTCTTCTAGATTCACGGACATGGAAGGTGAAGTTCATGTTTTGCTTAGCCATTTGGACTAATTGTTTCAGCAGAACTTTGTTTTTCTTCCCTCTTATTTGCTCTGTGCAGGTAGAGACCAATAGTTGTATTTTATGTAGTTGCTCTCAAATTTTCAATACCCCTAATTGCGGCTCACCCAAGTAAGATGCAGAACACTGTGTTTGTGGACTATGCTAATCCTTGATTTAGTGACCTTGATGTCATCTAAGACGATGGTCGAAAGGCTCCAGAACCAGTCACTCATTCTCTCTGGTATGATTAAGAAGCTTACAAAGGTGCTGGCTTCCAGTGTTTCTAAAGCTTACTTTAAGCACTTAGAAATTATTTCAACTTGGACCAAAGTATTTCACGTAGTAAATAGATCATTACGTAGGTCATTTATAGAGTAAATAGCATTAAGCAAAAGAAAACAAAATAAAAATGTTTCATACACGTCTTCCCATCTCTGAAGGGGAAAAAAAGTAGAGATTGTCATTATCTTTCATTGAGAAATGAAATTCTGACACGCCCAGAGACTTGTCCTAAAACACTGGATTAGGGCCCTAGAGATGGAAGAGGGATGCGTGTCCTCTTTCGTGCAAGAAATGAGTGTGAAAAATGTGATGAACATTTATCAATTGGCCTGTGGTAATCTAAAACTGAGACTTCTAGCTCTCAAAAGAAGCATCATCCTCCTTGCAAAACAGCTACAAGATTAATGACTTCAACTTCAAAATTTTAAAAAGAGTTCAACATTTCTCTCAAAACTTTGCTTTCCAAAGAAATTTTCTGGGAAATAACATATTTGTTTTCTTTTTATTGCTTGAGTCATTCTCAACTTACATTTTCTTACCTTTGTCAATTTTTATTAATTTTAATGAAAGTTTACAGAGACTTTGAATTTCTATTCATTCATTGTTGCACTTTTCTCCCTGCCCAACCTCCCCTCCCCACCAGTTCGTTCTTCTCTTTGAAAAGTAAAAGAAAAATTCTTTCATTGTTATACAATCCCTCCCCCCAAGTCCACTCAAGAATGCAGCTTCTAATGAAAGTATTTACTTGCAGTTTTGTAAAAGTCTATAGGTGTTCGTGGCCATTAAGTCCATAAATTTGAGTTTACAAACACAATTTTTTAATTTTTTTTTTTTTTTTAGAGAATGTGCCCTTACAAGGGCATGTAGGGCCGACTATAATCTGTGAAACCTACACATCCTTAAGTCAAGGCAGGCATCTATTTATCTTTGAATGCATGTATCTTTTCTGATCAAAAAAGGGAACTCATTCAAATGAAGCATAACCTTTATTTTCAGATAGATCAAATCTCAGCTCTGCAGCTTACAAGCTATGTGAAAAGGAGCATGTTAGATAGATATTCTAAGACATTTTCCTCTCTTTGCAATTCTGTGGAAAGGAATTGCTATCTTGTACATTATTGTGAGGATAAAATAAGAATTATGATCAAGACTTTGCAAAATGCATAGCCTTTGAGTTGGAAAAAAATCAAAGCTGATATTCCATTGGGTTTGAGAGGCTGTAAATTGAACAGGGATAAGTTGCCAATATTTCAGATTTTCACAAGGCAACACATCTTTTGATTTTCCTAATACTGTTACCCTAGGTGTTGATTGTGGAACCAAGTAAAAGTTGTTGACAACTTCAATCTTTTCTCCATCTATCATGATGTTACCTCTTGGTCCACTGAGTAGGATTTTTGTTTTCTTGCTGTTGAGATGTAACTCATATTGAAAACTATCATATCTTCTTTTCTGCAGCAAATGATTCAAGTCTTCTTCACTTTTGCAAGGAAAGGTGTGTCACCTGCAGAATGCAGGTTGTTAGGGAGACTTCCTCCAAACCTGTTGCCATATTCCTCTTTATACAGTTCAGCTTCTTGAGTGATTTGCTCAGCATTAAGTAGGTATAGAGGAAGGATACAGTGTTGAAACACACCTCTCCTGATTTTAAACCATGCAGTGTTCCCTTATTCTATTTGGACAACAGCCTTTTAGTCTCTGTATGGGTTTCACATACCTAAGTATTCTGGGATTGTCATTCTCAATATTAGCCATTATTTGTTACAATCCACACAGTAGACCTATGCATAGACAATAAAAAACAAGCACATATCTTTCTGGTACTCTCTGCGTTAAGCCAAAGTCCCTATGACATCATCAACGATATCCTTCGTGCCATGTTATTGTTGTTGTTATGTGCCGTCGAGTCGCCTGCGACTCATAGCAACCCTATGTACAACAGCCCTAAACTCCGCTCTGTCCTGTGCCAATCGCACTGTCTCTGACACTCCCATCCCAATTATCCCAGTCACTGAATCAATCCACCTCATAGGGGGCCTTCCTCTCCTGCACCGTCCCTCCACCCTCCCAAGCATGATGTCCCCCTCCAAGGACCGGTCTCTCCTCACTGCATGTCCAAAGTAAGTTAGACGGAGCCTCAGAATCCTTGCCTCCAAGGAGCCACCCGGTTTAACCCTCTCCAGGACAAATCTATTTGTTTTCCTAGCAGTCCATGGTATTCTCAGTACTCTTCTCCAGCACCACAGCTCAAAGGCATCAGTTCTCCTTCTATCCTCCTTGGTCATTGTCCAACTCTCTGATGCATAACAGGTGATTGCGAAGACTATGGCCTGTATCAGACGCACCTTAGTCTCCAGAGAGACACGACTGCTCTTCAGCACTTTGGAGAGGTCCCTAACAGCAGACTTTCCCATGGCAATGCGCCTTTTAATTTCCTGGCTGCTGGTGCCAAGACTGTTGACTATGGAGCCAAGCAAACTAAAGCTGTGTACAATCTCAATCTCTTCACCATCCATTCTGATGCTGCCGATTGGTCCAGTGGTGAGAATCTTTGTCTTCTTGACATTGAGCCTCAATCCATATTGTAGGCTGCAGTCCTTGGCACTCTGCAGCAGGTGCTTCAGGTCCTCCAGTTTCAGCAAGCAGGGTTGTGTCATCTGCATAACGCAGATTGTTGATAAATCGTCCTCCAATCCTGACCCCACATTTCTCCTCATAGAGCCCAGCCTCCCGGATAATCTGTTCTGCATATAGGTTGAAAAGGTATGGAGATAGGATGCATCCCTGGCGTACGCCCTTCCCAATTTTGAACCATGCAATAGTCTCTTCTAAATCCAACTTGAATTTCTGACAGTTTCCTGTTAATGTACTGTTCCAGCCATTTTAAAAATAATCTTAAGCAAGATTTACTTGCATATGATATTAATTATATTATTCAGTACTTTTTCCATTCCATTAGAGCACCTGTTTTTGAAATGTGAGCAAATATATATATAGATCCCTTCCAGTTAGTTGGCCAAGTAGTTGTCTTCTAAATTTCCAGGGCTGACTCTGTTTATTGAAACACCTCCATTGGTACTCCATCAATTTCTGGAGTCTCATTTTTGCCAATACCTTCAGTGCAATTTGAACTTCTTTATTATCATTGGTTCTTGATCCTAGGTTATGCCCTAAAATGTTGTCATGTTGACCAGTTATTCAAGCTTTTTCCCACAGAATTCTTTAGTATTAAAATTCATGGCTCGATTTTGTTTTTCAGTTCTTTCAACTTGACTAATAACTTGTTTATTTAGGTAGTTGAAAGTGGCTTAAAAATTTACTTGAAATAAATGGTATGCACCAGTTTTCTATTGATAACTTTTTTATTTTTAAATTTTTTTATTTTTTAAATTCATTTATTTATTTTTAATTATCTTTGTGTGTGTACCATCAAATCAGATCTGACTGGTACTGGAGGAGATTGAACCTCCTTCTCCAGCAGGGCATCTGGTGGATTTGAACCGAACTTCTTTATTTTTTAAAAAAGGTGATTTGAATGAAAGTTCTACAAAGTGGATTGATTTTGATTTTAGGAAAAAATTTATACACATTTTGTTTTATGACTTGACCCACCAGGAGAAGCTCACTCTTCCCATTCTGTCTCTCTGTGGTTCTAATTTGGATTAATCTTTCTTTCCTACTTCTTCCAGCCTTCTCAGCTTTGTTGTTGTTGTTGATTGCCATCAAGTCGAGCATGACTCATACAAAAGACCTAATGCCTTTCCATAACTCTCATCGTTTCTCCAAGTTCATAGAGTTTCCATAGGCATGTGCTTTAGGAAGTGGATGCCACTCCTGCTTGGACAAATTCTGCCCTTTTGATCTTATGTAACGGATTATTCTAAAAAGTGAGTGCCTCCCTGATGTTATGGTTTACCTTATAAGTCTGTCTTTGGCTAAAACCTGAGGCACAAGGTGAATGTTATTTTAGACTAGAGGAGTGACTAAGGGCCGTAGGCTTCAGGTTTTCACCCGTCTCCTATCAGACCACTAAGCCTGGTCATTTTAGGCTTTTGAGTCTTGTTTCATAGTTTTGTTTTGTAGGGTTGTGGCGTGTGTGTTTTATTTTCATCTCACTCTATCCAGGACTTTCTACGGTGCCACCTCTTAGAGAGGCAGCAGCAATAAACAGACACCAGCTAGTTCTTCGGCTTCATGGTCCATTAGTATTTTGAACCAACTGTTCCTATGTTTCTTTGGTTTTCTTCCCTCTTCATTAACAAATTTTCACACATTTATTTACTTAAAACATCATACAGTTGGTTTCTCTCAGTTTTGGCGGTTAGAAGTCTGAAATCAGAATAACTGGGCTAACATCAAGGGATATACTGTTTCTTTTTAGAGGGATTGGGTTGGATTTTTTAAAATTTGCTTTTGGGTGTTTTTTTGTTTGGGGTTTTTTTTAAACCCTGTATCCTCATTTCTTTGTCTTTTTTTTATTAATTATAATGAACATTTACAGAGATTTTGGATTTCCATTCACTCATTGTTGCACTTTTCTCCCTGCCCACCCCCCCCCTGCCCAGTTCGTTCTTCTCTTTGAAAAGTAAAAGAAAAACAAAGTACTTATACATTGGTTTTGACACATGATATTTTCCATTTCCTTCACCCCACCTCCTTCCACCCATCAAATTGTGCAACCCTATGATTACTACACCCCCACCCATCCTTAACCCTCTGCTCCAACCCTCCCCCATTTGGATCCTCGAACACCTTTTACTAGTTATCTATTTCTACAATAATAGTCTTGTATAGTATTTGTCCTTATTGGGCTGAGTTAGTTCACTTAGCATAATGCTCTCCAGTCCCACCCAAGTTAGGTAGTAATTTTCAAAATCACTGTTCCTGCGTGCTGCATAGTACTCCATTGTGTGAAAGTATTGTAATTTCTCAATACATCTCATTGAGGTTGGAAATCTGGGCTGTTTCCATTTATTTATGATGGTGAATAACACTGCTATGAACATTAGTGGACAAATCTCTGTTTGTGCCTCAGTTCTAATTTTCTCAGAGTATATTCCAGGCAGTGGAAATAGTTGAATCATATGGAATTTCTGTGTCCAGCTTTTTGAGAAAATGCCAAACTGCCTTCCAGAGTGGTTGTACCATTTTACAATACCACCACCAGTGTTTAAGAGTTCCTATCTCTCCATATCCTCTCCAACATATATTACTTGCTGTCCTGTTAAACTTTGCCGCTGCTACTGGGATGAGATGATATGTCATTGTGGTTTTGATTTGCATCTCTCTTTTGATTTCAAGCATTTCTTTATTCATTCATTCATCTGAATAGCTCCCTCTGTGAAAATGCATTCCATGTTTTTTGCCCACTTTGTAATTGTGTTATCAGTCTTTTTCTTGTGGAGGCTCTCTAGGATTCTTTTGATATGAGACCCTTGTCTGACATGGTATTGTCAAATGTTTTTCCCCAGTCAGTAGGCTTTCTTTTCACTCTGTTGGAAAATGTTTTTGATGTACATAGGGATTTAATCTTTAGAAGGTCCTGTTCATCAGTTTTATCTTCTGCAGATTGTGCATTTCTGGCTGTATTTGGCAGTCTCTTTATACCATAGACTAGGCTGTCTAAGCGTGATCTC
>NW_006399838.1:6917455-6919187 GCF_000299155.1 Elephantulus edwardii
ATATATTTGGTTTGTAGATAATAATTCACATACTTTTTTATTTCATTCATGCACATTGTGCTTTATACAATCTTTCTTTAAATTGTGGTCTTTTGTGTATGGCATGAGATGTGGTTCTTCTTTTTGCTTTCTGCAGGTAGCAGTTCAGTTTTCCAGCACAGTTTGTTAAAGAGGTTGTCATTTCCCCATTTGATAAATTTTATTTCCTTGTCGAATGTCAGTTGACCATAGATGGGTCCATTTCTGGGTTCTCAATTCTGTTCTGCTAGTCTATGTGCCTATCATTGTATCAGTACCATGCTTTTTTTGGTTACTCCCACTGTTTAATAGGTATTGAGGTCAGAGAGTACTATGCTCTCCACTTCATTTTTTTCCCCCAGAGTGCTTTGCTTATTTGGGGTCCCTTTCCTCTCCAAATAAACTTGACAATTTCCCTTTCGACCTTCTTGAGAAATGAATTTGTATCTGCGTTGGGATTGTGTTGAACATGTAGATTTCTTTTGGTAGGATTGTCATTTTCACAATATTCAGTCTACCTAACTATAAAAAGGGAACATTTTCTCATTTATTTAGGTCTTTTATTGTGTCTTGAAAAAATATTCCATAGTTTTTTTTGTATAGGGTTTATTGGGTTTTTGGTTTATTTTCTCTAGTTAGATTCACTCTCAAGTACCTTAATTTGTGGCTGGCTATTGTAAATGGAAATCCTTCCTAGGTTTCCTTCTCTGTGTTCTCTGAGGAATCCCACTGATTTTTGGATGTTGATTTTATATTCCACCATCCTACTAAATTGGTCTGCTAGCTCTAACAGTTGTTTTGTTGAGTCCTTGGTTTTCTGTGTATACTATCATATCATCTTCATATAGCGACAGTTTAACTATCTCTTTGCTAACCTGGATGCCTTTTCTTTCCTTCTCTTGTCATATTGCTCTAGCAAGCACTTCCAATGCAATATTGAATAGAAGTGGTGACAGTGAACATCCTTGTCTGGTCCCTGTTCACAAGGAAAATACTATTTTCATCAACTATTGCTATGCTGAGGAAATTCCCTTCTATACCAAATTTACTGAATGTCTTTATCAGGAAGGGCTATTGTATTTTGTCAAATGCTTTTTCTGCATCAATAGCTAAGATCTTGTTATTTGCTAATGTGGTGAATTATGTTAATTATTATTCTTATATTGAACCATCCTCACACACCTGTTATGAATCCCAATTGGTCACGGTGAATTTTTTTGCTTTTGGATGCTATTGGCTTTGTTATGGATTTTTGCATCTATCTTCATGAGAGATACTGGTCTGTAATTTTCTTTCGTGATAATATATTTGCCTGGTTTTGGTATTAAGTTTATGCTTTCTTCATAGAATGACTCTGGGAGTGTTCCCTCTATTAAAAAAAAATACTTTAAGAAAAATTGGTGATAGATCTTTTCTGAATGCTTGGTAGAATTCAACTGCGAAGCTATCTAGTCCAGGACTTTTCTTGTGGGAATGTCTTTTTATGACCTGTTCAATTTCTTCTTTTGTAATGGGTCTGTTCTGTTGTACCCAGAAATGAGATACTTAATTACAGATCAGAAGCCTTTATTTCTTGGCCAAGGGTTGTCATCTCCCATCTCCCATAAAGACGAAAGAGACCACCCACCCCTCACCAGTTAGTCAGACCTTTAAACTGTTCCGTGCTAATCTGCCACACCTGTTCATCAACACATGCAAATGGTTTTACAGAAGC
>NW_006399838.1:6922482-6924028 GCF_000299155.1 Elephantulus edwardii
CCATTCTGCTTTCCACAGGGGTTGCACCATTTTACACTCCCACCATATGTTGTTCCTTTTGATGTCATCCCACATGATTCTAATATTTTCATTTTCTTTATGTCTCAACTCTGATTTTTCTTCTAGTATATTTCTATTGAGGCTCTGGTCCTCCAGTTCACTGACTCTCTGTTCTATTTCTATGTTTTTGTTCTAAAAGTGTTTTTTACACTTCTGCCATTTTGGTCCTAATATTCTGAATTGCATTTTCATGCTTTTCTATTGTTTCTAGTACCTTATCGGCTATACCCTTTCTGTCCTGTGATGATTTTTAAAGTTCTGTACCTCTTTACCAATACTATCAACTCTTTCTTTCATATTTTTCATTTTCTTCCATAAGTGTCCAAGTTGATCCTCATCCATATATTTTTCTGGGTCAGGGTCTCTTGGGAATGTGCTCTCTTAATGGCTTCTATTGTTTCTTCCATCATTTTCAACTTCTGTAGCTGTTCAAGTAACTCCACATCAACACATTTCTTCTGGTTCTCTTTATCGAGGGTATTCATTTGGGTGGCTTTTTTAGGAGAAGCATTATTTTGTCTTTTTCATAATGACTGAGGCAGACTGCTGTTTTCTTGACATTATGCAAGTCTTTTGTTAGTAGATGTTACCTGAGTATTGGTGATCCCCTCCTGTCTTCCTGAAATGGGATGACTGTTGACCTCCAGAAACTGTGGACCTACCTGACCTATTCTGCTTGAGCTTATGAAATCCCATGTGATGTAGCTAGACAGCCATATTCAAGGCCAAAGTACCTCTCTTCTCTACTCTATGAGACAGTTCATTGGCAGGTCCTTGACGTCATTCTTATAATAATTGAAGGGGACGTCTTGACGGGATTTTGTATGTTGATTATTCACCCCCTCCTTTTTTTGCCCAAGGGCTACAGACCCTTGGGCCCTTAGCTGCAAAAGGAATCAGGCAAGTACAGTGGTTGGGAGGTGGAGAGTGAGTGGTAGGTGTTTCCCACATTCGCAGGAGATTGGCTGATCTCTCTGCAGGGCCCCACCCTGGTTCCAGGAGCTGAGATGTGTGTAAATCTCTCTCTCACCTGAAAAAGCAAACAGCCCTTTGATCCAATTTGGTGCCTCAATTTATCATCTTCGCTTTTCAAAATTTCAGAATCAGAGCTTTGCAAGGAGCAAACATTCTGTCATTAATTGGAGCCCTGTTGATGGGATTTTCAAAACTGGGACCATCTCACATTCTTATCATTTCAGGAAGAAGTGTATCAGGACTCTACTGTGGTAAGTCTTACATACAAACACACAATCTTTGAAAATTTTTCTAAAGGAGGATGCAGTGGGATTTTCTAAATTTAAAATAGACTCATAAAAAGGACAAGAATAAGACAAATTCCTAAGAGAAGTTTGCAGTAAGTGGGAATTATTCTTGTCCATGGCAATGATATCCTTTCTGATTTTACAGTCTCAAATTAGCTTTGGTCAGCTAGTGGTAAGGAGTTGCACTGCCAACCCAAAGGCACAAGGTTCTAATCCACCAGCTA
>NW_006399838.1:6924348-6929289 GCF_000299155.1 Elephantulus edwardii
TTCTGAGTCAACAGCAATGAGTTATGAGTTTCTTCATCTATTAAATGTAGATGATTCCGCACAAAGTCTTACATATGATGAGCAACTAGGAGCTAGGAGCTGTTCTTCCCCTTCCCCTTGATTAATTTTAATGGAAGTTTACAGAGACTTTGAATTTCCATTCATACTTTGTTGCACTTTTCTCCCTGCCCAACCTCCTCCCCAATTCGCTCTTCTCTTTGAAGAGTAAAAGAAAAATTCTTTCATTGGTATACAATCCTCCCCCCAACTCCACTCCACTGTGCAGCCTTCAATCTGGACTCCTGCCATGACAATAATCCAATCATATATCCCTTTTAAACAGTTCGCTCCCTCATGTTTCAATGCAGTGTACATCATTCCTCCCCTCCTCCTCTGTCTTCCCTCAACCCTGATGTCAGTCCCATTTTACAACAGTAGCCCTATGAAGTATTTGTCCTTTTTGTGACTTATTGCCATTTTTGAAAAATGGGAAGCAGAGGCTTGCTACACCCAGAACCCTTTGCTCTGACATGACAAACCTCTTGCTCTGACATGACAACTTATCTTGCGAGCTATGTTCTGTCTCTTACCTGGCAATACCTTGATACCTGGCCTATCTGTCAGATCACCTCTCACAGATTCAGTAGATTCTAAAGCAGGCGCAAAATACAGGAGAAGGGTCCAGGCAAACACAACTGGTAGACGATTACCCTTGAAGATGTCAGAAAGGATGGAAAATGCCCATCTTAGTCAATGGTGAGCTCCACGTCTGAGGAAGCAGAATTACTATCTCTTGAAAACACTTTTCAAACTCCCTGAGGCAGCTAACTGGCAGAAATATGAGCAGAAGGAGGATTTGCCAATTTCTAAAGCCAATTGCTGAATTTATTTCTCAGGGCCAAAGAAGTCCTGGTTCTGTTGTTTGGTGCCGTCAAGTCAACTACAGCTAATGGCCATCTGGTGAGCAACAGGTCGGAGACGTGCCCTGTGCTTCACCGTCTCAGAAATACTAAAGCACTTGTTAATAATAACTGTGCTAATCTGTCTTGTTGAGGGCCTTTCTCTCTTTCTCTGACCCACCACGTTTTCCAGCATGATGTCCTTTTCCAAAGACTAGCGTCTCCTGACAACAGGTCCAAAGTACGTGAGATAAACTTTCATCATCCTTGTCTCTAAAAAGCATCCTGGTTGTCCTTTCTCTAAGACAAACATGCTTGTCATTTTGACAGAATATCCCATGGGATAGTCAACACTCTTCTCCAGCGCCACAACTCAAAACCATCAATCCTTCTTCTGTCATTCTTATTTTTCATCCAACTATCAGATGCACACAAAGCACCTTTTAAATGGTTTCCAGTAGTTTACTTCAGATTGTAATGCTTTTCAAAGTATTCATATCCAAATGGTACCTTCACACTCCCACTCTGCAGTCATATTTACCAAAATAAATGTATCTCCTGATTTTATTACACATTTGGGTACATGGAGCTCTGTGGAGATGAGTTACATTACTATCCTAAAACATGAAGTTCAAATCCACCAAGGAACCAACGCAGCGGGTCAACTATAGTTTGATTTTTTGACTGAACAGCACAAAACTACAATGTGGGTGCTTGAAGTAAAAAAGAGAGGGTGATTGCACAAATTTTTGTACAAAGTATTTGTAACACTTTCATCTGCAAAAAAGAAATTATTTATTCCAAGTGACTGTAGTGACCAATTGAAACTACAGTAGTCTGAACTATTCACAAAATAATAACATCATTAAATGGGGGTTATTATAATTTTTCATGTTAATATAAAGAACTGAAACTAAATGTAACTTATGAAGCTGAAGAATCAACACAGACGGTGGAAGGGCTTTAAATGCGGAGTGCATAAATTTGGGTACTGCCACTTCCTGTCTGCCCTTAGATGTATTCATTAATTCTGGGACTTAGTTTCCTTTTGTCTAAAGTATAGATGCCAACAAGTATCAGAGATGCCAAGATCACTATTTTCTCCTTCTCCTCCCCATGATATAGTGTAAAAAAAAAAAAACCCTATAGATGTTTTTAGCAATTCAATATTGCTAAAGTCCCATATATCGCAACTGATCACTGGCATACCCAAGCTGCTTGTACTTCTCAACCACCTTTTAAAATTATGTCTAGTCCAATTCTAATCATTAAAGTAGCTAAAAAGGTACAATAACTAGAACACGACTTCAGCTCTGTGATCACGTCTGCATGATTTTGTTCTTGAGGCATCAAACACAATCTATTTTGACTCACACTGACCCTCCATCAGGTTGCAAATCTCTGTGGAAGGAAAGTATCTAACTTTTGTGGAGCTCCTGGTGAGGTCAGATCACTGCCTTTTTGGTTAGCTGCACAACACATGGCACACGGCCCTACCAGGGGACTTCATAGTTGAGGCATATTATTGTTATCTGCCATCGAGTTAACTGCAACTCATTGTGACCCTATGAACAACAGATCTGAATCTTCCCTTAGCTTGTGTCGTCCTCATTCTCTTCAATAAGAGCCAATTGTTAGAGTCATTGTGTCAATCCATCTTGTTGAAGGGCCTCCTTGCCTGTGATTAATCTTCACTATTCCAAACATGATGTCCTTCCCCAAGAACTGGCTTCTCCTAACAGCATGCTCAAAGTACGTGAGATGAAGCTTCACCATTCTTGTTTCCAAGGAGCACGCTGACCACATTTTCTCCAAGACAGATTCTTTTGTTCTATTGGCAGGCCAAGGGTTATTCAGTACCTTTCTCCAGCACCACTACTCAAGTACATTGATTCTTTTTCTGGTCTTTTTAGTCATTACCCAACTTTGAGATGCAAAAGATTATTGGAAAGATCATGCCTTGGATCAGGTGCACCTTTGTCTTTAAACTGACACCATCGCTCTTTGACACTTTGGAGAGGTGCTTGACAGCAGATTTTTCCCAATGCAATGTTGTCATTTGTTGTCTTCACTGCGATTACCAAGGGTATTGATTGTGGATCCAAGAAAGATGAAAGTTTTGAAAATGTTCATCTTTCTTCCATCTATTATGGTGTTGCCTATTGGCCCAGTGGTGAGGATTTTTGTCTTATTGAAGTTGAGATGGAATCCATACTGGAAGCTGTAGTATTTGGTCTTCTGCAGCAAATGCTTCAAGTTCTTCTCACTTTCAGCAAGTCAAGTTTTGTCATCTGCATATTTTAGGTATAATAGTATGTTTTACACAAAAAGTAGCACCAAACAAAGTTATGAGGGGTTTATTTCTTTATTTTAACATGCCACATATCAGAGTTCAATGAAAAATTCAGCAAAAATACAGATGTCTGTCGTGTAAATAGGATGGCCAATCTCCTCTCACGCAATTTATTGCCTCTGAAAGTCTGCTTGAGGGTCAGTTGTGGGGCAGTTCTGACTCAACGGTACACAACAACTACATGGTTTAAATAAGGAGCCCTTGGCACATGGTGGCTAAAATGCTTAGCTGCTCACCTCAAGGATGATGTTTCTAACCCTTCAGCTGCTCTTCAGGAGAAATATAAGACATCTGCTTCTGTAAAGATTCACAGCCTCCCAAACCATGTGGGCCCTTTATACTCTACTATACGGTTGCTCTGAGTCTGAATCCATTTAACAGCAGTTGATTTATGGTATGAATGTTCATATGAAATATTAAAAACACTTTTAAGCATTTTTTGAAAACTACATTAAAAGCAGTTTCATTCTTACTTTCTTTTTCTTTTTTTTGTGTTTTACTGTATTTTAAAAATTGTATTTACTCTTCATTTTTAGGATTTTGAAAAATATGGGAGAGAATGAGTGATTTAAATTTATGAAAAGGACATCAAGAGATGAAAAGATCTGCAGGGCTTTTATTGTTTGTCA
Source organism: Elephantulus edwardii (assembly GCF_000299155.1). Classification (NCBI taxonomy): domain Eukaryota; kingdom Metazoa; phylum Chordata; class Mammalia; order Macroscelidea; family Macroscelididae; genus Elephantulus; species Elephantulus edwardii. The sequence goes on from NW_006399838.1 coordinate 6,928,230, forward strand.
AGTACAAATTCTCAGTGGAAAATATATTAATAAATGAGAAATGCTCTGAAAAGTAAAAAAAAAAAACAAAACACAAAAAAACAAACCAAAAATCACACAATAACAACAGTACCCCAAACCGGGAACTTTCTCATTAATAACTGTATGCTTACTACTTTGAATTAATGATATTTTTATATTTTGTGTTAAGTAAACTACACAATTCAAATTAAAAAAGTAGTTTCAGACTTTAATACAGACATCGTCCATCTTATTTAACAGGTAGCAGTCTCTTCAAGAAAAAAATGCACTGGTAAATTTTAGTTTCATAGTTTTAAGAAAACACCAAATATTGAGTCTAGCCTTGCCTGCTGAATCATCTCTGATATGACTCATTCATGACGAGACACCCACCATTCCCAAGTGATTATAAGGATCGCATTTAAGAAAGTCAAAGAAGAAAGCCCACTGTATCTCCTATCTTTGTATATGTTACATGGCAAATGACTTCCATTAAATAAAATATCTTCTGATGCTCAGCATTTAGAAAAGATAAAGAAGTGAAGTTGCTCATTAGAGTATTTGAGAAGGGGATCCCCAGAGTCACTGAGTTTTTATTTACTTTAAAATTTATTTTCATTCAATCACTTGTACATATTTAATTTTGTAACATTAATCATAATTATTTAATATTCAGTAGCTTGCATTTCAAAATTTTTCTAAACATGCATAATTTGATTTTTTAAATATTTTGTTCTTTATCCATTCCTCCTTCTTAGCTCTTTATAATAGTAGTCATGTACCATGATTGCCTTTTTGTGAATGACTTATATCACTCAGCGCAATTTGTTCTCGATTCATCCATGTTGCGCAGTATTTCACAAATCCTGTTCATTTTTAAGTGATGTATACTGCTCTTCTGTGTAAATGTTGTCACATAATTGATGGGTACTTCAGTTGTTTCCAACTCTTCACTATTATAAACAATAGTGCTGCATAGTGGAGTGGACCCTGGGGGGAGGGATTATATAGAATTTTTCTTTTACTTTTGAAAGAGAAGAGTGAACTGGGGGGGGCGGGG
>NW_006399838.1:6929457-6930922 GCF_000299155.1 Elephantulus edwardii
AATAAGATCACTAAGGAGTTCTGGTAGATTCATGGTAAGAAATTGCACATCAAACACAAAGGTACACTTTTTTAATTCACCAGCTGCTCCCTGGAAGAAAGATGGGTAATCTCCTCCTGTGAGATTTCCTGACTGAAAACCTTGTGGACAGTCAGCCATTGGTCTGTTTTGATTCAATGGTACTCAACAACAACAAAGATTGTTGGATCAAACAGTGTTCCTACTCCCAGTTTTCCAAGGAAGTGTAAATTGTTTTTCATCGTAGTTGTATCATTTTACCTTCCCACCAGCAGTTAAAGAGAGTTCCAATCTCTCCACACTCTTGCTGGCATTTTGTATGTGATGTCTTATCCAAACAACAAACTCAACTCATCAATGTTGAGTTGGGATCACTTTACAGCTGACCCTTCAGTGAGTTTTCAGAAGTTGTGAATTACATGTGAGATTAGTTGCCTTTATTTCTGATAACAACTAATGGATTCAAACTGCCTGTCTTTGGGTTGGCTGTACAACTCCTTACCCACAAGCCACCAGGACTCCCTATTTCTAATATACCTTGGTAATGTTACTAAAGCAAGTCACTGAGTTTCTCACCTTCTTCATAGTTCCCCATTCTCCCACTATCTTCCCAATAGTGGGCTTGAGGGGCCTCCACATTGTGGTGACTCAGATACAGACTATTGTTCTGTTGCTCATGTTCTGTGATCTTGAGCAAGTCACTTGCTACTTCTGTTGTTGTTAGGTGCTGTCGAGTCAAATTTAACTCATAGCCCCCTATGATTTAAGTATAAAAAGTTATTTTTTATTTCCTTTCATGCCCATAAATCTAGATTGAGAATACTGCCAAAGTGGTTTTCAGTCTCTTTTTTCTGCAAACCTTCCAAGGTGTAATAATCTAAACAAAATAACAGTAGCATAAAGTTTTAACTAAATTAAACAGTGCTATGAAGAAATGACAAAAACTGACTTCCTCCTCCCCATTTATAGTACCACCTTGAACTTCAGTTGAGAGTTTATCAACAAATACTCTTTGTGTACCTGGGTCTTGGCTGACACAAGGGCTTGTCTTTATGACGGTCTCAGGAAGGGCCTTTTAGTTATGGTGTAAACTGCACTTACACCAAGTTACTACTGCTGGGGGAGTCCTGGCTGTGTTTTAACGTTCATGTTCATGTCTCCTGCAGGGCTGATTTCAGGCCTGGTTCCCATGTACATTGGTGAGATTGCTCCAACCTCACTCAGAGGTGCCCTGGGTACTTTTCACCAGTTGGCCATTGTCACGGGTATTCTGTTCAGTCAGGTAACCACTCCCCATCTTCAACTTCACCCACTGTCTCCCTCTGTGAAGGTCTGATTTCACTATAGACAATCCAAGAAGAAATTTTAAAAGCTCCACTGGTGGTGGCAGAAATAGTATAGAGACATAGAGACATAGAACTTACTAGTTCACAGCTAAATAATAATA
>NW_006399838.1:6931217-6939147 GCF_000299155.1 Elephantulus edwardii
TATTATTTATTTTTATTACTTCTACTTTTTCTCCTTGGAAGTTTGGTGGAGCTGGTGGTGGACGGGACCTGGCAAGCATCACCCAGACTTGAACTTCCAGCGCTATTTCTAGAATTAAATTCTTGCATGTGGGTTTCAATGAACAGAAAACTTCAAACTTGGGGCATTTGCTGATCATTTAAGCCTTTATCTGGAAATGTAATGCGCACATGATTGTGAGAATAGTTCCTGATCAGTTGGAATGGAGCTTGCCGCCCCATGCCATCTTTCCCTTGGACCCTGTGATCTCAGAAGTGCTTGGAATCCTGGCCCCAGGACCAGGCACCGGGCAGTCGGTCACATGCCTGGTCCTCACTGCAGATATTCTCTCATCACCCTCTAAGAATAAATTTTACAAATAAAAGTTAAAGTTACTCATAGTTTTACTACCATGTCATTCCATGTGATGACTTGAAGACTGTCATCACAAGTTGTGTGTTGCTTTACAGAGCAAATGTCTTCTTAAAAAGTAGGTTGATTTCCTATCTTAAATGTCCCTGTCATGTTCTGAAATCAACTAAGCAGATTCTTTATTTAAAAAAAAAAAATAAATCCAGAAGTCCCTAATTTAGTTAAAGTGAAACATATCAGTAACATTTGTAGCATGTGAACACTTGAAGCAAAGTCATTAGGAATGGCAAATGATCAAAATGTTACTTCAACAAATTGTTGCAGAGGCCGCCTCGGCGCTTTGCACCTTGAAATGCTTTCTGCCTGCCTTTTCAGATTGTTGGCCTTGAGTCCATCCTGGGCAACCAGGATCAGTGGCACATCCTGCTTGGCCTGTCTGCGGTGCGAGCTGTCCTCCAGTTTGTGCTACTCTGCTTCTGTCCGGAGAGTCCCAGGTACCTTTACATCAGCTTGGAAAAGGAGGACGAAGCGCGGAAAAGTAAGGCTGGGGCTTCTTTGTCTTTCTTCTTCTTGTTTCGGGACTATCAGCTTATGCAAAACAGAGTGCAGGAACGGTCACTTGTGAAATGCGTTCTCATTCCTTCCAGATGAAGCCAGTGATTACACGTAAGAAGCGTGTGCATAACCACCTTAGTGTGAATGCTGCAAATTAATTTTAACCCACAAGTGTATTCATTCGATTCCACAGAAGAAGCCAAAGCGGAGGGTACTGAGCTCAGTCAGTAGCTTCTGAAAGATGTTTACAGCTTTACACTTCTGTGACAAGAAAGATCATAGTTTTCTTTGTCACAAGAGGAAGCTAAATGTTCTGCTTTTTTTTTTGAAAGTCAGAGATCAGTATTTAACAAAAAATAATTCAAATAATTTCCAACACCCACAGTATGAAGTAATAAAAAATAAAAGCAAACAAAATTGTAGTTCTTTCATTGATAAAAGAAAAAAATTTGTTTTGACCTGAGTTGGTTAAACTTGGCCATTTTGGGAAACAGGCTTGAAAAGACTCCGAGGATGTGAGGATGTCACCAAAGACATTACAGAGATAAAAAAAGAAAAGGAAGAAGCATCAAGTGAAAAGAAAATCACCGTAAAACAGCTCTTCACAAATCCCAGCTACCGAAAAGCCATTCTAGTAGCATTGATGCTTCATATGGCCCAGCAATTTTCTGGAATCAATGGGGTAAGTTTAGGGATATTTCCTAACTCTTCACAGCAAAGTGAAATTAGGGGTATGGGATGGAGTGGATAATAACTTTAAATAAATTTCAAAAAATAAATGCTAGCATAAAAATATATTGAGTCATTACTTTCTCTTTTTATATAACTTTTTTATTTTAATTGTGATTTTAATGAAATTTTACAGAAAAGTTAGATTTTTTTATTCATTCATTGCTGGACATTTTTACCTCCTCTCCTTCCCTCCCTGCCCAATTCACTTTTTTTGGTTTTTTTAAATATTCATTCATTGTTGCATAATACCTCCCTCCCCACCCTCCTCCACCCAGTCCTCTTTGCAATGTACCTCTTATTCTGGGCTGTTGTTGTATGTATAATGTCTAACCATATATTCCTTTTAAACAGTTCTTTCCTTCATCGATTCCAGTGCAATGTTCGTTATCTATCCACTCTTATGCTATTCTCCCAAACCCTCATGTCAGACCTGCTTTATAACAGTGATGTTATGTAGTATTTGTCCTTTGGTGAGTCATTATTTTCTATGGTCTCAACTAAATTCCAAATTGTCTATATAATCAATGCACTATTGGTACATTAAGACAAAAGGGAAAAGTCATAATAAATACAAAAGAGGGAAAAGAAGACTAATTGAACAAAAACTAGTAGTGGAAAAATGTGAATTAAATGAAACAGCAACTAAGTGATTAATAAACTAGTTATTATGTGCTGTTGAGGTGACTATGACTCATAGTGACCCAATGAACAGTGGCTCTGAACCTTGCTCTATCCTGAGAAAACCTCACCATCTCCGACATAACTTACCCCATTGCCACAGTCAGTGGGTCAGTCCATCTCATTCAGAGGCTTCCTCTCCTGCACTGACCATCTGTCCTTCCAACCGTGATAGCCTTCTCCAAAGACTGGTTCCTCCTGACAACAAATGTGTGAGATGGAGTTTCATAACCCTGGCTTCCAAGGAGCAACCTGACTTCACTCTCTCCCAGCCAGACTTGTTTGTTTGCTTGTCAGTCCATTGTATGTTAATCATCTTCTCCACACCCCAGCTCAAATGTGTCAATTCTTCTGACATCTTTAGTCATTGTCCAGCTCAGAGAGTAGTAGGCAATTGGGAAGGCCATATCTTGGATTAGTCACGCCTTACTCTTTAGACTAACATTGTGTCTCTCTATCACACAGGAGGGGTCCTTGTGAGCGGTTGTAATGTGTCATCAGATTGACTATGGCTCTCAGTGATCCTTTGAACAGCAATCTTGCCCTATCCTACACCATTTTCAAAATCCCCTGTGTGTGCAGATTTATTGTTGAAGTCACTGTGGCAATACATCTCACTGAGGGGCTTCCTTTTTTTTTTGCTCAAACTCTACTTGTCCCAGAAAGCTCTAGTGGTGTAATGATAAGAAGTTGTGTCGTCATGTATAAAGCATGCAGTTCAAATCCACCATGTTTCTATAGAAAAATGATAGGCAATTTCCTCACATGTAATTTAAGCCTCTGTAAAACAAGAGAGTCAGCAATGAGTCTCACTTAGAGCAATAACACTTTTTTCTCAGCATGACTGGTGGGAACGTAAAAATGACACAACTTCTTAAAAAAAACATGTGGAAGCATTTATTGTTAAGCAAGTCCTAGATATAAATGAGTACATATTTTACCAAAATAATTGTACTAAAATTTCATAATAGCAGTATTTATAAATTCCCTAACTAGCACCCTAAATAACTTGTTTTAAACAGAAGGGTTAAATTTAGCATGAAAATCCTATATATCAATAAATCATCTACAAATAGAGATAATTTGAGTGATTCTCACAAAAAGAATGTTAAACTAATGAAGCTAGATACAAAATACTAGATAGTGTGTGGTTCCATTTATATGAAAACACAAGACTAGACAATACTTCATGTGGTAGTAGAAGCTAGGAAAGAAGTTTGGTGAAGATAAGAATGGACATAATGCTCAGAAGCACAGATGGACAGCGCAAGAGAGGAAGACCCTGAATGAGATGGATTGATACAGTGACTGAGACAATGGGGGGTTGGGGTGTCAGAATTAGTGAGACTGGCTCAGGACAGGGAAGGGTTCAGAGCTGCTGTACAGAGAGAGTCACTATGCATCCCAGGCGACTCGATCAATATCATTCTATGATAGGTTTGAAAGCAGTAGTGCCATCTACTTCCTAAACAACATGCCTCCAGAAACTCTATCAACTTTGATAAACGTCAATAGTTGCAGAGGGTCTTCAGGCTTTTTGTCGTGCTCAACTTGAAGGCAATCAACAACAACAACGAGTGAGAAAAAACATAGGGGTCTCTAGAGGATTGGAAACTATCAGAGTAAAGTTTGTGAAACCCTTAGGATATGAGCATTTTTTTTTAAGTTCTACTGTCACTTGAGTGAAAGGCTTTGTGTATCTTTTTTGCAAATATGTTTTACTTTAACAAAAAGTAAAAAAATATACTTTAAAAATAAAGACAATGTAGTAGCAGAGTTTTCAACTAAGGAGGACTTTCAAACAATCAAATACTATTAAACATTAAAGAGCACTATAAATGTTCTTTCGCTGGTAGACTCTCTTAGAAGTGGAGACAGAGTACCCCTGAGAAGGAAGGATGTTGAAATTTAGTCTGTCATGTTCTAAAGTCAAGTTCCTGGAGAAAGAACATCATGGTTGAGAAGAACAGATGAGCCTCAACAAGCCAGACTGACACAGTTGTGAGAACAATGGAGAGATTGTGGAGATGGCAAGGGGCTGGGTAGTTACATGGTCTTGTACACAAGATTATTATGAATTGAAGCCAACTTGATAGACCCTAACAACCACAAGTAACATGGTTGCAATAAAACAACTCAAAATAAACATGTTTCTTGCTTGTTATCCTTTCGAGCTTCCTTGGTTAAAGCTAACTTGTTTTCATTTTTCAGATCTTTTACTACTCAACTGGCATTTTCCAGGTAGCTGGGATTAGCAAACCTGTTTTTGCAACCATTGGAGTTGGCTTTGTCAATCTGGTTTTTACTATTGTCTCCGTAAGTAAATACTGTAGATAAATATTTCCTCAGTCCAAGGATGAGAGGTCAGGGGGTGGGGTGGAAACCATGTGATCTAAAGAGTGATCTGGTGACCTACTGTCAACATGGTGGTGTACAGAATCAACTGGGTCGTGGGAGAAGTCGTGTCTATGAATAAACCATGTCTGTGAATAAACCAACAAACTGCATTGAGATTAAACATAACTGAGATAGGTTATTGGTTGTCAGTCTTCTAGGATTTCACATAGTCATTTCTTTGTGAATTGACAACTCCTTTGGATACAGAGAAGTTTGTCATTGTGCTAATCCTTGGGTTCCTTCTTTGAATTAAAACCCAATGGAGTTAATCAATAGTTTATCCTTTCTATTCATATTGGTTCTTCTACCCAAATTTTTCTCCTTCTACGACTGTATATGCTTGGGGAGAAAATGTGTTTTTTAAAAATTTAATTATTTTTGACTGATATATTAAGGAATTGGAAGCAGGAGTGGCATCCACTTCCCAAACAACATGCCTCTGGAAACTCTAAGAACTTTGATACATGTTGATAGTTGTAGAGGGGCTTCAGGGCTTTTGTTCATAAGGTCGCTATGAGTCATACTTGACTTGACAGCAATCAACAACAATAACATTGTAAGGTAAACATACAAGGTTCTCTCTAATATTCAACTAAACTTCTAAAAAAAATTAAACAAACTTAGAAAAGCTTCCTACAGTACAAGGCAAATAGGCAGAGCTTTTGTGTAGCTCCAAGGGCAAAAATGCATAGGATTATGTGTGATATTATAAAAGAATGGAGCTGAAAGTTGTTTAGAACTTGAAATATCTTTTGTTCCCAGAAGGGGGAAAGATTGCATACTTTTCTTTTTTATATTTTATTAGTTTGCCTACAATAATTAGTATAAATTGTGCTTCATTCACATACATTGTGTCTTATACAATCTTTTGTTTAAATTGTATTTTATATAATCATGCGTATACATAGTATTTTACAAATGACTGCTGATCTATACTTATTATTATCCAGTCCATCTACTCTACCACTCACTAAACTCTACTACTCTAGTGATTTCTGATTTTCCTCCTTTTCACCCTGTCTTCTTCCCCTTTTGAACAGTTATGCACATCTTGCTTAATTTATCCTATTTTTACGATAATGATATAATGCGGTGTTTGTGCTTACGAGCACAAGTCATTTCACTCAGCATAAAGCCCTTTAGACTCTCCATGTTATGAAATATTATATAGTATTTCATAGTATTTTATGAAATCATTGCTCCTTAGTGATGCATAGTATTCCATTTTGTCAATACACCTCAGTTTCTAAATTCGTTTATTTACTGATGGACATTTGGGCTGTTTCCATTTTCTTGCTATTGTCAATAGCACTGCTAGCAACACATATGTCTGCTTGTGTCTCAGTTTTAATGTCCTTGGAATAGTTGAGTCAAATGGGATTTCTGTGTTCAACTTTTTGAGAAAAAACCAAACTGCCTTCAAGAGTGATTGTACCATTTTACAATCTCACTAGCAGTGCAAGAAAGTTTCAATCTCATTACATCCTCCCCAACATGTATTGCTTGTTGTTAAAATTTGCTACTGCTACTGGGGTGAAATGTTAAGTCACTGTGGTTTTAATTTGCATCTCTCTGATGTAACTTTGAGCATTTATCATTTGTCTTTTGGTCATCCGATGTCCTCCTTTGGGAAGAGTCTTTCCACAACTTGTTACTGCATTATCAGTCCTTTTTCTTGTGGAGCCCCTGTTCTGTAAACTTCTTCCATTATGTTACTCTAGTCTGAGATGTGATTATCAAATGGTTTTTCCCAGTCTGCAGGCTTTATTTTCATCCTATTTAAAAAAGCTTTTGATGCACATACGGCTAGGTTTTGAAAAGGTCCCATTCGTCAATGTTATCTTTTCCTGATTGTACCTTTCTGGCTTTATTTGTGAACTCGTTTATGCCATAAGACAGGCCTTCTAAGTTTGAGCCCATACTGTCTCCTATGATCCTTAAAGTTTTTCATTTTACCCCTAGGTCACTGATTCACTTTGAGTTGATCTTGTGTATGGTATGAGATGTGGTTCTTGTTTCAGTTTTCTGCATGTAGTTGCCCTGTTTTTCCAACACTGTTTTGTTGAAAAGGTTGTCGTTTCCCCAGTTGACAGGCTTTTATTCATAGATGGTTTGATTCTGGGATCTCAATTATATTCCATCAGTCAATATATTCATTACTGTACCAATACCATGCTGTTTTGTTTACTACAACTGTGTAGTAAACTTTCAGATTGGGAAATGCTATGACTCTTCACTTCATTTCTCTCAGAAAAGTTTGGCTTACTAGGGAGGTGTGGGTCTCTTTCCTTTCCTAATAAACTTGTACATTACCTTTTCTTTCTTTTGAAAAATAAGTTTTGTATCTGTAGTGGGATTGCAGTAAATATGCACATTGCCTCTGGTAGAATTGTCATTTTCACCATATAGAGTCTTCTGAACCACAAACAGGGAATATCCTTCCATTTAGTTAGGTCTTTTAACTGTTTCCTGTATTAGTGTTTTGTAGTTTTCCTTTTAAAGTTCTTTTGTGACTCTCATCAGGTTTATTTTGAAGAATTTCAGTTTGTGGTTGGATATTGTAAATGGTATTGCTTCCTTAGTTTACTTTCTCCTTTCTTCTTTGTTATTCTAAAGAACTCATTGATTATTTTTTAAATTAAGCTTATATCCTGCTACTATACTAAATTGGGCTACTAGATCGAACACTTTTGTTGTGTTGTGGTGTTTTTTTTTTCTAATTTATACTGATTTGCATACAAAATTTGTATCCATTGTCTTTCACATTTTTCTTCTTTCACATTGTGTTTTATACAATCATTCCTATCCATTGTGTTTTATGAAATTAATCACCATTAAACTATGCCCACCATTACCCCATATTTTGTTTCTTGTCTCTGCTGCACCTTTCCCATTTCCTTTATCCCTTCTCTTCCCCCACCAAACTGCGCAACCCTGTGATTTCCCTCTGCCCACTCTCACCATTCTGTACCTACCCATTTCTCTGTTAAGTCCTCACGCATGTTTTATTAGTTATCCTTCAGTTTTTACAATGGAGTTATGCACTATTCAGCCTTGTGACAGAGTTTGTTCACTCAGCAAAATGCTCTCCAGTCTCTCCTAAGTTATGTAGGATTTTTCCAAATTGTTGCTCCTGAGAGCCACATAGTATTCCATAGTGGGAATGTACCACAATTTC
>NW_006399838.1:6940717-6948825 GCF_000299155.1 Elephantulus edwardii
TTTTTTTCTCTTAATTGGTGAGTTTAAGCCAGTCATTTCAAGTATGATTATTGGCAGGTCAAGTTTTGTTTTGTCATTGCTATTTTACAATGTTTCTTTTCCTGTTTTTGCTGGTTACTTTAGCCTATCCATTTTCCATTACTGCATCAATGTGAAGGATTTCCCTTAGTATTTCTTGTAGAGTTGGTCTTTTTTCATTAATTCCTTAAATTTCTGCTTTTCTACAAATAATAGAATTTCTCCTACATAACTGATAAACAACTTTGCTGAGTGTAGGATCCTTAGCTGGCCATTGTTTTCTTTCAGCTTACTGTGTATGTCATCCAATTGTCTTCTTTCTCACATGTTTTCTGCTGAGAAAGCAGAGCTTAACCTAATTGACTCTTCTTTGGAGGTGACTTTTGTTCTTTTTACACTATTTTCAGCATTCTATCCTTATCTTTAATTTTGGAAAATTTTACTATGGTGTTTTTCTTTTGGGATCTGTTCTGTTTGGAGTTGGCTGAGTTTCTTTAATGTAGATTTCCTCGTTTTTCATGATACCTGGAAACTTTTCTTCTAGCACTTCTGCCAGAATTTTTCAAGTGCTTTTCCTCTCTTCCCCACCCCACTGAGGAATTCCAATCAGAGATAGGTTGTTCATTTGATGTTATTCCTCTTGTTTCCCATGTTTTCTTCATTTTCCTTCTGGTTTTGCTCAGTTTTTTTCTTCTTCTAAGTTCCTTTGAATTTCTTCTAGCTCATTTATTCTCTAATTCTTCTATTTGGCATTATTTTGTCCCTCCAGCATGTTGGAAAATACTGCCATTTTGGTCCTGAAATTCTGGATTGCATTTTCATGCATTTTTGGTTTTTTCCAATACTGAGTTGGTTGTACCCTTTCTGTCTTATGATGATTTCTTAAATTCTTGTACCTCTTTATTCATAGATTTAATTCTTTCTTCTATCATTTGTACCTACTTCAGCAGTAATACCTGTAACTCTATGTAAATATATTTCTTCTGCCTCTCTGTCTCTAGGGTATTCACTGGATCCACAATCTAGCCTGCTTTTTAAGGAAAAGGCTTGTTTTGGGGTTTGGTTTTGTTTTTTTCATAATGCTTGCATCTGCCTGCTACTTTTTTGACATATGAAATTCCTCCTGGCATGTGTGAGGCAGCTTCTGTTGTGTCTTTGTAGGTTGTTTACAGTTGCAATTATACAAAATTCCATATAGACTTTCAAATAAATAAATATAATTATAAAAATAGATATTATAAATATATATCAGTAAACTGGTAATATCGTGATAATTCACCAACTACTTGGCAGGAACATAATCAAACTGCTATTTTTTAATGTGTTTGGGAAAAGAGAGAAACTTTCTCAATGTCATACCATGTTTCCCATCTCATATTTTCTTCTACCCTCCTTGTTCAGTGAAAAAGAAATTGTAATCTTGAAAGAAATAGAATAGATATAGTGGGACCTGGGAAGCAAGATGGGTTCAGAGGAAATCATGGCCAGGGATCTGGATAACACACACCCAGGATTATGGTTAGGCAGTTTTGTCCTGTCATTGATGAATGCTATGTCACAATCCCTGTCACTCACACTCATGTCTTAGCAAATTGTTATTGTGTACTGCAGAGTCAGAACTGACCCATAGCTGACCCTCCAGCAGGTGTTCAGAGGCAGTAAACTGTCCTGGAGAAGATTGCCCATTTTTCTCCCATGGAGCACCTGGTGGACTCAAAATGCATACCTTTGCATTGGTAGTACAATTTCTTAGCACTAAACTACCAGATGGTGTTAAATGCTGTCCAATTAACCATGACTCATAGCAGCCCTCTAACACTAGATCAGAACATGGCCCTAAAGCTGCTAGATCATCACAATCTCCTCCATGGCCAAACCGTTTGTTGTAGTCACTGTGCTAATTCATCTCATTGAGTCTTCCTCTCTATCTCTGCCTTTTCCCAGAATGAGGACTTTTTCCAAGGACTCACTTCTCCTGGCAACATGCTCAAAGCATATGACCCAATTTCACCATCCTTGCCTCTAAGCAGCACTCTGGTTGCTCTTTTTCCAACACAGATTTGTTTATTCTTTAAGCAGTCCATGGTATAGTCAATATTCTTCTTCAGTACTACAATTCCAAGACATCGATTCTTCTTTGATCTTTGTTCATTGTCCAACTTTCAGATCCATATGAGGCAATTGAAAGGACCACTTGTATCAGGCACAGCGGAATCTCTAAAATTACACCCTTGCTCTTCAGCACTTTAAAGAAGTCCTTGACAGCATATTTTTCCAATGCAATACATATTTTATTCTCTTGACTGCTATTACCGTAGAATGCACAGTAGAATGTACATCAGGGTTGTATTGTTTTCCTATACCTATTCAACACTTACTTTGTTAAGTAAATCACTGGAGAAGCTGGAAAATATGAAGACAAATGTGGCATCTAGTTGGAGAAAGACACATTAGCAACTTGTGTTATGTGGAAGACACAACTTTGCTTCCTGAAAGGAAGGAGGACTTAAAATAATTGTTGCAGAAATAAAAAACTATAGATTTTAATATGGGTTACATCTTCATATCAAGAAACATTTTCATCCCTGATGCAATAGAAAAATATTGGAATGGTCAACAGTTTCATTTTACTTGGATTCATAATCAACACCATTCAAGAAATCAAAACAGCATTCAAGAAATCAAAAGACATATTACATTGAGGAAATCAAGAACTTATACAAAGTTCTAAAGAGCAAGGTTGTAATTTTAAAGACTAAGGTGTGGCTGCTCCAAGCCATGGTCTTTTCCAATTACTTCCTTTGAACCTGAAAGTTGGACAATGAATATGATGGCAAAAGAAGTGATGCCTTTATGTTGTGGTGTTGGAAAAAGAGTACTGAATATTCCATGGACCGCCAAAAGAACAAACAAGTCTTTTTCAGAGGAAGTGTAACCTGGGTGTTCCTTAGAGGCAAGGATAATGAAACTTTGTTTACAGCCATGTTGGCAAATGATGCCAATCCTTGGAAAAAGATGTCATATTGGGTAAGGTGGAGGGTCAGGGAAAGAGAGGAAGACCCTCAACAATATGGATTGGCACAGTGATCATTGTCTCAAGCATATCAGAGTTGGTGAAGACACCACAGAATAGGGCAAAGTTTAGCTCTGTTGTTTATAGACCTGCAATGAGTCAGAGACATCCTGATGACACCTAATAATAGTAAGAAGACTGGGTGGAAATAGTTGATACCTAGTTGATTCTATTCCGTCAGGTGTCTGTAGTGACCAAATCCTTACAACTTAGAATAATCATCAGAGGATGAATTAGTGTGATGTTGATATACAACTTTGATGTATTAATTGCACAGAAAATTAATTGGGAGAGATCCAAGAAGTACAGTCCATGAACTTTGTAAGCAAGATGATAATCCTAGAGTATTTGAAAGACACTCTCTCTGGTTTTCTGATCAAATCAATGTGATTCGGTCAAGCAGGCGTGTTGATTAGTCCTTGTTCACCGAGTCTAGATCTGTCACCTTGAATCAGAATCACTCCTTCCTTAGCTCCTCATGTGAACAGTGGAATAAAAGAAGATCTGTCTTCCACAGGGATCCTCCACCAGGTCTCCAAGGCTGTAAATCACTCCAGAAGCAGCCAGTGGGGTTTTGAACTACTACATCTCAGCTAGCAGCTAAACTTGTTTCACACCATGCTGCAAGGGAGCTTTTTTTTTATTTGGGTTTGCTTCTGGCTGCATGAAGTAAAATGAGCTTTTTAAAAAAAGAATGAACTCTTCAGGGAGCTCTGATGACCTAGTGGTTAGGAGTTGCACTGCCAGTCCAAAGGCATGTGTTTCAAATCCACAAGCTTCTCCACAGGTGAAAGATGGGCAATCTCTTTACAGCCTCTGAAAACTCACTAGATTACGAGTTGTTTCTGACTTGACTGACAGTGTATAATAACAACAACTACTTTAGAAGTGAATATTACTTAAGTATAGAAGTTTGGTGACCTGTAAAAGTAAGAAAACGATGTATTTTCATGCTTTCCTAGGTTTTCCTTGTGGAGAAGGCAGGGAGGCGCTCTCTGTTTCTCTTTGGAATGAGTGGGATGTTCCTCTGCGCCATCTTCATGTCGGTGGGACTTGTGTTACTGGTAAGTTTAGTGTTTACCCTGAGATTTCCTGTTAGTGCAAAACACCATTATGTTACAAGTTAAAGGACCTTCTATGTAAAGAAAAAAAAATATCAACCCAAAACCCAAATACATTAGCTAGCTTTTGTGGAGGCAAGAATTTTGAAGCTCCATCTCACATATTTTGGGCACATGGCCAGGAGGGGACCAGTCCTTGAAGCCTTGAAGAACATCATCCTTGGAAGGGTGGAGGGACAGCACAGGAGAGGAAGACCCTGGAAGAGAAGAATTAACACAGTAACTGGGGCAATGGGGGCAGGTGTGTTGGAGGGGTGTGATTGGCTCAGGATAAAACAGGGTTCACGCATATTGTCCATAGTGTTGCTGAGTCACAAGTGACTCGACGGCACATAACAACAATTGTGGCCCAGGGAGACAATGCAGCCTCACAGAGCACGGGCCCTGTAGTCAGCGCCAACTGACTTCACCACTTGCTACCTCTGTGACCTTGGACAAGTCCCTTAGCCTCTCCGGAACCCTGAATCCTCATTCACTGCTTCATACAACTTCAGGCAGGCCAGCAACCCTGGGACACGCAACAGCAAAGCTCACCAGATTCTCTCCACATGTCTTTCACAGGGAAAAAAAACACAAAACAACTGATTTAAGGTTGCATAAAATCTTAATCCATTGTTATTCAATCCCGCCCCCAAAGTCCACTCCACTGTGCTACCCTCATTCTGGACTCTTATCATAACAATAATACCTAATCATATATCCCTTTTAGACAGTTCTTTCTCTCATCTGTTTAAATGCAGTATACATTACTTATCCCATCTTTCTCAGTCTCCCCCAAATCCCTATCAGTCCTCTTTTACAACAGTGGCATTATGCTGTATTTGTCTTTTTGTGACTGAGATATTTCACTCAGCATAATGTCCTCCAGGGTCACCCATTTTGTATAATATTTCATGAGTTCCTTGTTTTTTAATGCTGCATAGTATTCCATTGTGTGAATATACCAGAGCTTCTCTATCCATTTATTGATGAGTACTTACTTGCGTTGTTTCCAACTCTTTGTTATTGTGAACGAAGGCAAAATAAACATAGGTCTGCATGTATCTGTTTGGGTGACAGTTCTGGTTTCTTTAGGGTACATTTCCAGTAGTGGAATTGCAGGGTCAAATGGTATTTCTCAGGGAGTTGCATGCATATGATCAATAACCAATGGTACTGAAGAAAGAAGTTCAGAGTGCACTGATGGCATTAACCAAAAATAGGCTCTAAGAATTGACAGAATACCAGTTGAGGTGTTTGAACAAACAGATGTAATTCCATGTGCTCGCTCATCAACACTAAACACTTTAGGAAACAGATACTTGACCAACTGACTAGTAGGGATCAATATTGTTCTCTATTAAAAAGAAAAGTTTCTTTAAAAAAAAATCTTAGTCTAGAAGATTGCTCTATGGGACCTCAAGCAATTTCAGTATAACTCGGAACATGAACACGTCAGAAACACAACAGTGCCATGGCTGAGCTCTCAGTGGGAGGCTGTCCTAACTCCACCTCTCCCTGTTTGGTTTTCCTCTCTGCAGGATAAACTGGCGTGGATGAGTTACGTGAGCATGGTCGCTATCTTCCTCTTCGTCAGCTTCTTTGAGATCGGACCGGGCCCTATCCCGTGGTTCATGGTGGCCGAGCTGTTCAGTCAAGGATCTCGTCCCAATGCGTTGGCAATAGGCGCACTTAGTAACTGGCTCTGCAATTTCCTCATAGCTGTGTTATTCCAGTACATCGCGGTAAGTGGTCCAATGGGCAGGTGGCCTTCACAGACAGAAGACAGGGGCAGACAATTACTAACTGGAGCTCTGTGCTTGTTTCCTCTGCAGGATTTCTGTGGACCATATGTGTTTTTCCTCTTTGCTGGAGTGATCCTGGGTTTCACCCTGTTCATATACTTCAAAGTTCCAGAAACCAAAGGGAAGTCCTATGAAGAAATCTCAGCGTATTTCCAGAAGAAGAAGAAGAAGAAGGGTGGTTCATCTGAAAGACCAAAGGCTGAAGTAGAAATGGAATTCCTGGGGCCTACAGACACTGTGTGAAGACAGCCAGCTTTTTCACATGAACAGAAACAGAAAGGGAAGCACGTTTTCATGACAATTCCTTGAGAAAATCTCAAAGTCTTGAAGTATTATTTTTTTAAGAGTTTCTACAGACTTTGATTGGAAATGCCATTAGATATTACCAATGTATTTTTTTAGGTTAGAGAATAAACCTTTGTTATGATGACACTATAATTAAGCAAACAGAAAAATCTAGTTCATATTTATGTTGAAAGGCAAGTACATTCTCTTGGTCCTGGTGGCCCTATTCTTTATAAGGTTCTCTTAGAATGGAAGAGGTTTTAATGTACTTTATTATTTTTTTTACTAAATTTGTGACAAGAAATGTAAAGATATAACTAAGATTTACATATTTGGATATTATTAGAATTTTTCTACAAGTCTTATACTAGGAAGAGACACATTAACATTGACAAGTTTTTCTTATTTCTCCTAACAGTTTTTTCCATTTCGTACACCCTAGAATTTGTATGTTGTTTATAACTGGGCTTCCCCCCACCAGATTTTCATGCAGAATGTTTATTGAATATATGAAAATGCATTCCTTTATAAAGAAAAACTTACTTTCTTGCCAGTTTGCCAGAAATTTCCAGGACTTGGCAGAAAGATTTTAGCTTCTTCCTTTGATGACAGCTAGTTCTTGAGAGATTAAATCTCAGTAAATCCTCCCTGGCCTTATAGCTTAGGTTATCAGCAAGAATAACATCTTTTTTTTTAATAGAAAGCACGTTCATTTCTTGTCGGTTAAATACTTTTAATCATGTTTTGCTTGTTACCTCAGCACAACCTGGTTTTTCTATGTTGTGTCATAAAAATAGATTTATGATCCAGGAATTTTGCTTATCTCTACAAACCCAGAATTTGTTAGGTCAGTCTCAGGAACTTTGATGACAAGGATGGATCTGTTAAAAACATTCCCTGAATTACTGTGTGTCTCAAAACAATTTGAAAAAATAAGGGTGAGAGGATTCTTGGAGAGAAAAGGATAAATTTCTGAAACTTTACGGGTATTAATATGTTTGAAACATTTTATTTCAAATATGGTAACATCTCTACTTAGTTTCTCCTGGGAGGACTGAGTGTTATACCTTGAAGCAACCATGTATTTTACCATTTCCTTCACTGTCTCAGTGGTATATAGAAGCTGGCTAACTATTCTAATGCTATTGTTGCTATTTATTGTGTACTATGTAGAAGTCAATCACTGTTAAGTGCTTTTTCCTATGTAGCTTACAGTCACTTGTACAATTTTGGAAATAGAGTTGTAGCAGATTCTAAAGGCTTAACAGGGAGTTCAAGTACCTCTACACTGTCCCCCCCACCCCAGCACACACACACACACACACACACAAAGTAGAAGCCCAGAGGGATTCACAGGGAATTACACTGCTTAACCAAAGGTGAGGACTCTCTGGTGGTCTCACTCCACCAGCAACTCAGAAGGAGAAAGATGAGAAAAACGCCTCCCTTGCAAGTTACAGCCTCCAAAAAAGTCCACCATTGGGTCGGCTATGAGTCAGTTCCAACCTGATGACAGGGGTTTGAGATTTTAATTTAATAAATATTAACGCAAGGGCAAAACAGAAAAGAAACAAAAAGAAGCTCACAGCTGTCAAGTCAATTCTGAGTCATAGAGACCAGATGTTGTTGTTATTATGTGCCATTGAGTCGCCTGTGACTCATAGCGACCCTATGGACAACAGCCTTGCTCTGTTCTGTGCCAACCTCACTGACTCTGACACACCCACCCCCATCACCCCAGTCACCAAATCAATCCATCTCATCGAGGCTCTTCCTCTCCTGCGCTGTCCCTCCACCCTCCCAAGCATGACGTCCCTCTCCAAGGAC
>NW_006399838.1:6948925-6985981 GCF_000299155.1 Elephantulus edwardii
TAAAAATTTTGATGAACGTTTATGGAGGTTTTGGATTTCCATTCATTCATTGTTGTACTTTTCTCCCTGCTCACCCTTACCCCCTAGTTTCCTCTTCTCTCTGGAAAGTAAAAGAAAAATTCCTTCATTGGTACCTGTTGGTTTTCTTAGCAGTCCACAGTATATTCAACACTCTTCTCCAGCACCACAGCTCAAAGAGACCTGACAGGACAAGTAAAGAGCCTGTACGGTTTCCAAGGTTACAAATCTTGATGGGAGCACACGGCCTCACCTTCCTCCCTTAGAGCAGCGGGTGTTGGAAAACTGGTGATGCAGGTTATCAACCCAACACACAGCCTGCTACGCCAGAAAGGTCCACTTAAAAAGATTATTTTAATTGTGATTTTAATGAACATTCACAGAGAAGTTAGCTTTTCATTCATTTATTCTTGTGCATTTTAGCCCCTCGTCCTCCCTTCCCCCTTCCCAGTTCACTTTTTTAAAAAATAAATTTTCATTCATTGCTGTACAATTAGCTCCGCAGAAGGCTGGGCAGTCTCCTCCTGTGAGATTAACTGCCTCTGATAACCCACTGAAGGGTCCAGCTATGGGTGAGTTCTGACTTGACAGCACACAGTAACAATAATAAATATATAATAATCTTATTTTTCAGTTCATTTTCATTTTCTTTTGAACCACTTTGAGATAAACCATTAATTCACTTGGAACTTCTGGCTACAGTCAAATGAGTTTAAGTCTCTCAATACACTCTGTGCTAAATAGGGAGCCTTGGGCTGGAGGTTGGGGACCCTGAAGAGGGCTGAAGCTGGGTCTTGTGTGCTCCTGTCCCCTTCTCCAGGACCCTGATACCGCTGAAGAAGACCAAAGTTACAATGATATGAAAGAACTAAGAAATTTCGCATAGTTATTGGATATGACCAAATCACGAATCCTCATTGACTAAGCGTAAAAAGTAGCAAAGATTTAAAGAGAGAACCCTCCAAGCTGTCATGAAATTCTAATTCCTTCTTCTGACTAAGCTACAGACACCAGAAAATCAGACGTTTTCTGCCTTTGGGAAAATGTAAGTACCTATTGTTATTTCCCTTTCACAGTTTTTATTTGCAGGGATACAAAATTGAAAGGAAATATTAAAGAGACGTAAGAAAGTGGTCGGAAGGAGGACAGGAGAACTAGTTAGACCTAACAAGAACTCCTGAGAGTCGAGCAGTGTGTGTCACAGTCAATCATAAAACCAAGGGGGCTACATCAGTAGACTTGTTGATGGTAGTGCGATCGGGTCAACTGCAGCTTGTAGTGACCCCTCTGCCCAACAGAGGGGAGCCCTGCCCAGTCCTGTGCCAGCCTCACAGTCTGTGGGGTGAAAGCCCCCTGAGGCAGCGGCTGCGCCCATTCATCTTGTTGAGGGCCTTTCTCTCCTTCCCTGACCCTCTAGTTGTCCAAGCACAGTATCTCTTCCCAATGACTGGCATCTCCTGACAACAAGCCCAAAGTAGACGAGCTGAAGTTCTACCCTCCTTGCCTTTAACGAGCACCCCTGGTGGGACTTCCTCCAAAGCAGATTTTTTTTCCCTTTTGGCAGTCTATGGACTATTCAATGCTCTTACCAATATAACAATCCAAATCCCAGGGGAAGTTAGATGTGAGTATGAACCCTTGATATTCCTAGTAGTCACTTTGGACAAAGTATTGTTATACACAGTGTCTTTTCAAATGTCTCTTTTGCCTTATATTCTAAGCATGAGGATTAGAATTTCTGATCTGGTCATTTGTCTACTAAAAGATGCTGTCAGGTATACTTTGACTCCTGGCAACCCCATGCTGTTTTATGCAATCTTATTTTTTTATTAAATTGCTTATTAAACTTAATTGTTTATTAAATGTGTTATACAATTCTTATAGTGGTCTCAAACCACAAATTTACAAGGTAGTGTTATATACATTTCTGTACTCTGTATAAGGCAAAGAAATGCTTGCTTCTATAAATGCTACCTAAGTCACTTAAAAAGCAACTAAAAGTTAACCATTTTTATTCAGTTAAGAATACAAGAAGTACGTAAGGCATATAAAATGTGTTGGAAGCAGCATCCCATTACATACAGTAAGATGGCCTTGATTGCGTAGGTCAATTACAAGCAAAGCCTTCATCTCTGACCTTGAAGGGAAGATGTTACACACTAGTCTTTGGTTGAACAGGACATCACTGAGTTCTTACAGAGTGAGGCCAAGGTTGTTGTTGTTGTTGTGTGCCTTTGTGTTGGAATTGACGCATAGCACCCACAGGTTTTCTGAGACACTCAGTTGCACAGGAAGAGATTGCCTGTATTTCTCCTGCAGAGCAATAAGTGAATTCAAACGTCACACATTTGTTTGGCAGCACAGCTTCTTACCTCTAAGATGCCAGAGCTCAGTTAGAAAATTGGATATCAACTTTGGATTTGGGCTCTATCTCTGAGAGAGGCAAAACCAGAAACTAACTCTCTTCCAAGAGTGACTCTGAAGACTGAGTCTCTGGACTTGAGATTGCATCTGACATCGCCAGTCTTGGATCCCAGCTCTATAGGACTTGAACCAAGGAAGAGCTGCTTCTGGTCAAACCTTCCTAACAAGACCAGCTGTAAAATTAAAGCCTGAAGTCTAAAGGTTTGGGTTCTAACCATCGGACAAGCATTGTAATTGTTAACCCAGATGCCACAATTTTCACAGAATGTCTTGGGTTATGTGTGTGCTTTGCCATGAATAACTTGCAATAAACTAGTTTATACATGACTTACGTACATCTGCACTTGAGTAAACTTGGGTATATATTTATTTCTGTTTAAAAGGAAATCTCCCAGAATACATGTATTATAAAGGAGAATTGCTTCATAGGATTCTTTTGGCTGTAATCTTAAAGCAAACAGATACCAGCTCTTTTCTTCAGTTGTATCATTGAATGTATTTGAACAAGATAGATAGAAAAGCTGAAAATGTTTCTGCATTCTTTACTGTTGTCATATTTCTGATCCATTTCTACCAATTAATTTTATCTTAAAACAACAAATATCTGTTTTTCTCTCCCCATTTTTTTGTGTTTTTCTTCATCCTCTTTTTTTATTTACATTGTATTAATTTTAATGAAAGTTTACAGAGACTTAAGGTTTCCAGCCATTCACTGTTGCACTTTTCTCCCTGCCCACCTCCTTCCCCATTCACTCTTCTCCTTGAAAAGAAAAAAGAAAAACTCTTTCATTGTTATGCAATCCCTCCTCCCAAGTCCACTCCACTATGGAGCCTTCACTCCAGACTTCTGTAATGACAAGAATACCCACTCATATATTCCTTTTAAACAGTTCCCTCCCTCATCTATTTTGATGCCGTATACATCATTCGCCCCCCTTTTCTGTCTTCCATCTGTCTTCCTGATGTCAGTCCTGCTTTACAACAGTGGCATTATGCAGTATTTGTCCTTTTGTGACTGAGATATTTCACTTAGCATAATGTCCTCCAGGGTCACTCATTTTGAATAATATTGCATGAGTTCCTTGTTTTTCAGTGCGGCATAATATTCCATCCTGTGACTATACCACAGCTTCTTTATCCATTCATTTGTTGATGGGCACTTGGGTTGTTTCCAGCTCTTTGCTATTACGAACAAAGTTGCAATAAACATGGATGTGTATCTCTCCCCAGTAGTTTTTTTTTAAATATTGTTGTGAATTTTCTTTCTTTCCCCTCCCTTCCCTTTCCCCTGATGCACTTTGCAAAACAAAGTTCCAGATTGGCGTCATACATGTAACACCTCATTATCTATTCTTTCAGACAATTCTTCCTCTCATCTCTTCCGAATATTTCTAACTATTCTGATTTTCTAGAAGGCATATGTGCCTAATTTGAAATGATAGTTTTAATTTTTAAAAACAGCTTGAAATTTCCTGTTTCTATAAAGGACACAGGAGTGACATCCACTTCCTATACAACATGCCTCCAGATACTCTATGAACTTTGATAAATGTCGCCAGTTAGAGAAAGGCTTCAAGCCTTTTGTTTATAGGGTCACTAAGAGTCGAGCTCAGCTTGAAGGCAATCAACAATAACAATAATCAATTAACAGTGGTTTTTTTCCCCCGTGAAAGTCTAAGTGACTCATGGTGGTTCAAATCCACCAGCCATGCTGGGGAAGAAAGATGGGCCCTCTCTTCCGATTGAGATTTAGAGTCTCAGAAACCCAAGGAATGGTCACCAGAAGTCAGAACCCACTTGGGCACAATCAATTTAAGGCTATTTTAGTTAATATTTAGAAATATTCCAACAAAACTCCAACTCACTGCTTTCAAGTTGGTTCCAACTCACAGATACTCACTATCAGGTTTCTGAGACTGTAAATCTTAAAGTTAACAGCTCATCCTTCTCCTTTGGAGTCGCTGTTGTATACAAATTGCCAGTGACACTTGGCCATAGACTAAGCCATCAGACTCCTTGATAAATATCAATGATACATTAATTGATTATCGCAAATTTTTGTAAGATTGTTTTACTGTTTTTAAGAGAAATTAATCTCTCAATGAGAATGATAAGGTCTTTTTCAGTTACTTTATATATCAATAGACTGATATTTCTTAGAGTCAGTATAAATTCTACAATGAATTTTTGCTTTCATAGATATATTGAGCAGCTTATTTTCATAAAAAAGGCGTGAATGATAGAAAGAGCACTCTGTTTAAATTTAATAAGGATTTCCAAACACGAGCCCAAAATTGCATAAAAATTGAGCATCAAAAGTAGTCTTAGAAAAAAAAATTAGTCTTAGTACTCTAATAATCCAGCGGATTCTTAATTTTGTTTAAAAATTAGTAAACTTGACGCTGGTGTTGGTAGGTGTCACTGAGTCAAGTACAGCTCATAGCGACCTATGAACAACAGATTTCAACACTATCTTATCCTGTGCGTCCTCACAATCTTTGACACATTCAAGCCCATTGCTGTAGTCACTGTGTCAACCCACCTCGTTCAGGGTCTTCTTTTCCTTTGCTGTCTCTCCATCTTTCCAAGCTTGATGTCCTTCTCCAGGGAATAACCCCTCCCAGTTACCTGCCCAATGTCTGTGAGACGAACCTTCATCATCTTGGCATTAGTTTACTGTATACACTCACTTATTGTAGAAGAACTTGTAGTTAGAATCATCCCTTCCTCTTCCTTAGTTTCTGAGCATACTTTACCAAAAGGAGTCTCGTGAGCATAGTGAGTTATGTGTTAAGTCTGCTAACCAAAAGATCTACTAGTTCCTCTGTGGAAAATATTATTCCTCTTTAGGTTTACAGCCTCAGAAACAGAATGGAGAGCCAAGAGACAATGAGCTCATTGACAGTGGGCGTAGTTTGGGGTTTATATTTCACAGAGGCTCTGGTGGTATGGTACACTCAATAGTGTGTTGTCCTGCTAACCCAAACCTGTACAGCTCTCATGGTCAGAATCTACCAGCTACACTGCAGCAGAAAGATGGGCCATTTCATCTCATTGAGATTTTCAGCTTTAGAAAACCACTGAAGGGTCTTTAAAAAAAAGTTCAAAGCCTTAGTTCAAGTTTGACGGCATTGGGAAAAATGATTTGGCTATCTGATGGGTCATATTTAAACAGCTAATTATATTTGTGTGTTTTTATTTGTAAATGTCATCTTTAACTAAAGTATTCAAAAAGGGTTTGAAAAAGAAAGTCTTAAAGTTGTTCTATCTTCATAGGTCTAGAATGGATTCTTCTATACCAAGTTCTATTTACATGAAAATAGTGGTACTTAGATTTACTTTCTAGTTTTCTCAATTCATGAAAGACATCTGTCAGATCTTAAAGCTGTTGTTTGTTTTTATGTGTCGTGGAATTTGAACTGACTCCAGTAGGTTTTCAGAAGCTGTAAATCCAAAGGGAAGATAGTACTCCTCATGATCTTTCTAGTACCATATCCAAAGATGTAGCAGGTGGATTTGAACTGCCTATCTTGGAGTTGGCACCACGGCTCCTTACTCACTAGATCACCAAGCATAACCAAGAAGAAAACTCAATCCTCACTGCCCAATTAATTTCCAATAAGATTTATTTTGTGTTAGGCTTACTTTCTATTTAACTTCCTTTTCAGACTCAGATAAGTACCCTAATATTCACTCCTGCGACAACCGCCTCCTATCTGAATTGTTATGTTTAGATGTTGTTGTTTCCACTGTTGTATTCCATCAAGTCAACGACAACTCATTGCGACCCTCTGACCAACGGCTCTGAACCTTGCCCTGTCCTGAGCCAATCTCACCGACTCCAACACAACTGATCCCATTGCCTCAGTGACTGTCAATCATTTTTCCCAGGGTCATCTTCTCTTACTTGGTCTTTTGGCCAAGATCAAGTGTAATATGTGTGATGTTTACATAGATAAACATAAATTAGGCATAAACACATGTTATAACTCTATCTTCAGAATATTTTATGAATGTATATACATTGTTGTCCTTGAATAAGGAATAACACACCAACTTTTAAAATCATGAGTATCAATTACTCACAAACTAAATACTGTGATGAGAAAATAAAATAAAACAAAACACAAATAAAATAAAACTCAAGAATCTTGGCAGCTTCTCTGGACTAGGCCACCAGAGTGCCCTGTGCAGTGTTGTTGTTGTTGTATGTGCCACAGTGATCCAATGTACAATAGCTCAGAACCCTGCCTTATCCAGAGCCGGTCTCACTGACTCCAATATATCTACTCTCATTACCCAAGTTACTGGATCAATCCATCTGATATATGATATGATATGATATGATATGATATGATATGATATGATATGATATATCATCAATCCATTATTTCATCTCATCTCATCTATCTCATCTACACTCTTCCTCTCCTGCACTGTCCCTCCACCCTTCTAACCATGATGACCTTCTGTAGGGACTGTTCTTTCCTGGCCACATGCCCCAAGGCTAACCTCTCTGGTGGCTAGAATGCAGCAGTGATTGGAGAAAGGCGAGCAATGTCAGAAACCTTACGGAGGGTCACCTAGGAGGCAGTTTCAATTTAATGACAATGAGAAAATTTTATAAACTAGAAAAGCAATGTACAATGAACTTTATCATCATCCAACAGGGAAAAAAACGCTAAACTAATTAGACTTTGTTTATACTATACTGTGAGCTCGCCAATCACCAAAACCCACAGACAATCCTGAAAGCACAACGTAAGCCCCTCGCCACCTCTCAGGTGACACTCAGAACATTTTGTCAGGCCTCCCAAAGTGACTTGATGGAGTTTCTGCCTCATTGCTAGACCTCCCTTGGTGCAGGCAATAATGATCAGAAAAATCAATTAAATGAGCCACGAATGGAGTGCAGGAAAGACCTTGAGTCTCAGCTATCTACTAACGGCACTGTAAACTTTTTACTGATTGGTAATTGAATGTGAAGCCCATGGCTACCAGTTTCCCTGCCTCATAGGCCTTCTGAAGCAGAAATGAAACCCGTAACAGCAAGTGCATGATAGTGGGAGAGCCTGGAAAACACGAGCTGTGTGGATTGTCACTCATCAATCTCCTGTCAGGAACATCTGGCCACCAGTTCCAGCTTAGACTTGTTCCCCTGTGACACGAGTGATTATTTTTATCTCCTGATGTTATAGTTTAACTAATTCACTAATGATTAAGACAGCCATTAAAGACGGAGCAGGCCCCACTAGCTAAATGGTTGTTGCACTTAACATGCAAAGGATGTCTGAGGCCGCAGTAAGCTAATAAGGCATTATAATTAATAGCACTCAGGGAAAGTGTCCTGTCAGCAGGCTCCCTGGGGTTGTTTTCCTAATGTGCCAAGATGATCTTCATCAGGCCTTCTCTGTTTGACCAGAGAGGTAACTGGTGCTGTCTCTGCTTCCATTCTTGTAAGTTTAAAGTAATCTGTGTCCTAATTCCAAAACCTCACAGCACTTTTCTGTTTTAACATTTTTCTCGTTGATGTGTATGTGATATCTGAGGAGGGAAGGAGTGGGTGTTGGAAAGATAGAAACAAAAAGCCACCTTCTTATTTACTCATCTCTAGCTCTGCCTCTAAAAAAGCACATCTCTCTCAGCAGGAGGGCATCAGCACGGCTAAGCCCAGGGGGTGTGGACAATGAGTCATCCACCTCAGGAGAGATTTCTACATTTGCTTACACTAACTTGAGTTCCTTGTGCTGTTGGATGGCTTGTTTTTAAAGAAATGAATAACCCATGAAGCTCTCATCCTGGACTCTTGTCATGAAACTAATACCTCCTGATATTCTCCATTCAAACAGCTTCATAGGGGAGTGGACTTGGAGAAGGATTGTATAATAATGAAAGCTGGGGTTTGTTTTTACTTTTCAAAGAGAAAAAGCAACTAGGGGAGCGCAGGGAGGAAAACGTGCAACAATGGATGAATGGAAATCCCAAGTCTCTATAAAATTTCATTAAAATTTCAATTCAAGAAAAAGAATCTTCTGAGGAAAAAAAACCAAGAGGATTGTGAGTCGGGGAGTGTGGTGGTGGGAAGAGCAGGATGAGAATAAAAAAGGAGCGCAGCATTGGAACAGGTGAAAGGATGGTCATTCTGAAAAGAACAAGTGATAAGACAGTGTGACTAATGCAGCTAACAAACTGGGACACGACATGCAATAGGGAATGAAAGGGGAGTTTGGGAGGATGAATCGGCATAAATGGGTGAAATAAAAACTAATTTCTTTGGAAAAAAAATACAAAACCAAAAAAACAAACAACAAAAACCAACCAAGACTATTTCCCTCCGTAAGTTCTGCTTATCTCCCTACTCTTGATTTAATGCTACAAAG
Source organism: Elephantulus edwardii (assembly GCF_000299155.1). Taxonomy (NCBI): domain Eukaryota; kingdom Metazoa; phylum Chordata; class Mammalia; order Macroscelidea; family Macroscelididae; genus Elephantulus; species Elephantulus edwardii. The sequence continues at coordinate 6,957,748 of NW_006399838.1, forward strand.
TCTACTTCCCATGCAGCAAAAACATCCTGGAAGTCCCACACACGTAAGTGTTAGGTGACCTTGCACCTCTGCACAGGAATAAGGCATCAGTGGTGGTGGTTTCAGAGAACAGGGTAGTTCCGCGTGGATCCAGTAAAATAACAGCATGTCAGTGTGGCCAGAAGACCTACTGGCGTCCCTCTCACGATTCTGTCAAATCAGAACCTACATGGAAATATGTCTCTATCATCCTTGTCCACCCCACATCGTAAGAGAAGCAGAGGACAGGTGAGAGGTGCACACGTTCCCGAAGGGAGAAAGAATCGAACAAGTTGCCTTCAGGTCGAATGCTCTGCATGGCAACTCCTTGGGTGGCAGAGAACTGCGATCTGGGGGGGTTTCAGCGCTGATTTCTTGCCTGTAGTTTATCAGGCTTCTCTTCTGAGGGGCTGCTGGGGGAACTTGAACCTTCCCTTTTTCCATTAACAGACAAGCATATTGTTTGTACCACCCAGGGAATTGCCTGAGTGAAGCAACTATGACTCTCCACAGGGGTAAATTGTGATTTTAATTGTATATAATGTGAAACATGTAGAGATTTATTTCTCAGCAAGTCAGAAACTAGATACAAAGGAAACCTCTGACAGCTTTAGTACTGACTCGCCTATCAGAGAACCTTTGACTTGATTTTCCAGGTCTCGTATAATATGCTTAGTCATTCTGTGTCTACTTGTTCTGTGGATTGCAGAGACGCTGAAGCCTCCAACACTTTTTACATTCTACTATCATCATCATCACCGTCGTGAAATGAGGCAGAGTAAGTTTAAATAAATTGCACAAGGCCCCCAGCTAGTAAATGGCAGAGTCAAGATTCAAACCGAGGTAGATGGTCTCCAGAGTCCCTGCTCTTCACCACTATGCTACGCATCAGTCTGTCTCCTCTATGAACCACAAGAGCGCATATGACTTCACAAGGTCCTCGTGGGACAGGTCAGAGTCCAGGGAGCCTAATCATCCACCCGTCTTTCACCTTCGCCCACCTCCAACTCTGCCAGCATAAACTCAGTGAGCACTCAGTGTGTTGTTAGGAGTTATTCTTCAGTGGGTCAGAAGGTCGAGACCCTGACTGCTGTGTGATGTTGGGGCAGAAATGTCTGGGCCCTCCCTTGGGAGGGATCTCCTTATTGCAGATAGGTTTGGAGTTAGAGAGAGAATGCTTTAGCAATTCATTTATCCTTTCTTCTTTTTTGTTATTTGTGGCAAGGGTTGAGTATGGAATGAGGGCTTCAGACTTGTTTTCAGATTTGACCTTAGGCTGCAAAGTCAAAAGGAGTCCACTAGTTTACCCCAGTTTACCAAGGTGAGGGTGTCTCACAGAAGTTGAATTCGGAGCTATACAGAAATAAGCAATGTTACCGTACTGAAATACGGCCTCAAATACAGTTCTTATGCGGGAAACTGGAATGGTGGGACATGGATCACTGCTGTTTTCATCAGGGATAAATTCAAACAGTAAAATTCTCCTCAAGACTGGATTACCCAATTACCAACCTCGGAAATGTACCTCTCTGTCCAAGATTTTGCTGAAGAATCATTCTGCTATAGGCTTCAGTAAGTTTCCCCTCCTCGGTCAGAAGCTCCTTCCCATTTAGATTAACAGCAAACTTTGGACCCAATGCAGAGCAAGCTGAAATTGCGGAGGCCACGGTGTTCGGTACGTGGAAGCAAACGGTGGCCACACTCTATAATCTACGGAGGAAAAGCTAAAAAGATCGAAACTCTGAAAGGAAGGCTGACGTCAAAACACCGTGAAAAGTTCAGCATTGAAAACATGCCCTGGAGTCGGGGCTGGGGAGCCCCAACAATCCGCCTGTCATCTAGTTAATGCTCATAGCCACTTTCAGGACAGAGTAGAGCTCCTCGTGGCGTCTCCAAGGATGTAATCATTAAGGAAGCTGACTGCTGCGTCTCTCTTCCTCAGAGCGGCGGATGGGTTCAATCCACGAATCTTTCGGATAACAGCTGACTTTTTAAACCACTACAAGGTGGTGTTTATCCTCCTGCTTTCTCTCTTGTTAGGACTTTGATGTCAATCCTGTAACATCTCCGAGAAATCTGGCTTCAGCAAAGTGTGGTGCTGGAGAACAGGGACTTTGGGGTCAAACTACCTCCATTGAGATGCTGGTTTTCTACCTGTTAGAGGGTCAGCTATGAGTTGCTCCTGACTTGATGTATACACCTCTGGTGTTTATTAGCTAAGTGACCATGTGCAAATAACCTCCCCTCTCTGTTCCTCATTTCAAAAATGGGTACGACACTAACACAGGCAAATCATCTTTCATTGTGCTTCACAAATATGGTCCTATTCACAAATTGTGGGGGTTTGTGGCAACCTTGAGTCTGCAAGTCTATCAGTGCCATTTTGTTAACAACAGCAACAACACAACAGCATCGCACACCTCATAAAGTGAAGTGGAAATCACTCATAGGCACTGCTGTGTTGTTGTGTGCTGTCAAGTCAGAACAAACCTATAACTGACCCTCAAGTAGGTTTTCAGAGGTACCTAACTGCAGGAGAAGAGATTGCCCATCTTTATCCTGTGGAGCAGCTGGTGGATTTGAACCACATGCCTTGGGGATTCCAGCACAGTATTTTAGCACTAGGCCACCATTGTTGTTATTGTTAGTTGCCACTAACTCACCTGCAATTAATAGCGACAATATGTACAACAGCTCTGAACCCTGCTCTACTCTGAGCCAGCCTTACTGTCTCTGACACACCCACCCTCATTACCCCAGTCACTGAGTCAATCTGTCTCATTGAGGGTCTTCCTCTCCTATACTATCCCTCCACCCTCCCAAGCGTGCTGTCCCTCTCCAAGGAATGTTGAGAAGCCAAAGCAAAAGAAAGAAATCAAGAATTTAGGGAGCTGAACAGAAGATTTCAAAGGGCATTGCAGGAAGACAAAGCAAAGTATTATAATGAAATGTGCAAAGAGCTGGAGTCAGAAAATGAAAAGGGCCAAACTCACTGAGCATTTCTTAAACTGAAGGGACTGAAGAACAAATTCAAGTCTCAAGTTGCAATATTTAAAGATGCTTTGGGCAGAATATTAAATGATCCAGGGAGATCATACACACTGAAAAATCGAAATATTCATATGACACATTTTATTGTAGTGGTCTATGACCAAACTTACCGTATCTCTAAATTACGCCTGTAGTAGCTGCTTCTAGGGTAATTATGATGATTAAATAAGTTAATATTTGTTAACACTAGTGCATGACACATTGTTAATGTTATATTTCAAATCTGATAGAAGGCTAGTAATAATAGCAGAGTGATAGATTATTTTACAAAGAGGAAATAGTGTTGATTAACCCGGTGACTCATGTTGACCTAACCTGGCCCTGAGGGAAGTCAAATCAATAGAGGTGAGTACAGAAAGTTAGAAGCAAGGAGACTGGCTATGGTTTTAGACACTAGTACCATGACGCTCTGATACAATTTTAAATTGGAATGTTCCCACTAGGTATATTCATACATTTATCAGGCAAGAATTGTGGGCCTGGGTTGAGGTGAGTCATCTGGTCCCTACACAGATATTCTACATGCTTCTGCATTGTTGCTGTTGTTGTTGTTGTTGTTATGTGTCGTCAAGTTGCCTGTCACTCATAGCGACCCTATATGTACAACAGCCCTAAACCCTGCTCTACCCTGTGCCAATCTTATTGTCTCTGACACACCTACCCCCACTACCCCAGTGACCTAATCAATCCATCTCATTGAGGCCCTTCTTCTCCTGTGCTGTCCTTCCATGCTCCCAAGCATGATGTCCCTCTCCAAGGACCTGTCCCTCCTTACAACATGTCCAAAGTATGTCAGACGTAGCTTCGGAATCCTTCCCCTCAAGGAGCAACCTGGTCTCACTCACTCTCAGATGAACCTGTTTGTTCCCTTAGCAGTCAATGGTATCTTCAATACTCTTCTCCAGCACCACAGTTCAAAGACATCAATTCCCTTTCTATCATCCCTAGTCATTGTTCAGCTCTCTGATGCATAACAATAATTGCAAAGAGTATGGCCTGGATTAGGCACACCTTAGTCTCCAGACTGACATCATTGTTCTTTGGTACTTTGGAAAGGTCTCTGACAGCAGACTTTCCCAATGCCAGTCATATTTTAATTTCCTGGCTGCTGGTACCAAGAGTTTTGATTGTGGAGCCAAGCAAACTGAAGTTGTTAATAGTCTCAATATTTTCGCCATCTTTCATGATGCTGCCAATCGGCCCAGTGGTGAGAATCTTTGTTTTCTTGATGTTGAGCTTCAATCCATATTGAAGGCTGTAGTCCTTGACCTTCTGCAGCAAGCGCTTCAGGTCCTCCTCAGTTTCAGTAAGCAGGGTTGTAGCAACTATAATGATAATAATGTTATAACTTGGTGAGCATTCCCGTCTGCTATAGTTTGTGTTAGGTTCCCTTCAGCTTACAAGTCAGTGGTGATCATACGTACAATAGAATGGAGCACTGCCACAGCCTAGGCTGTCTTCACAATCACTGCTGAACTTGAACCCACTTTTGTAGACAGAGGTCAATCTGTCTTATTGAGGGTCTTTATCTTTTTTGCTGAACCCCACACATGATGCCCTTTTCCAGGAACTGGCCCTTCCTGGTAACATACTCAAAATAGGTAAGACAAAGACGTGCCATCCATGCTGTACTTCTGAAGGCACTTCTAAGACAGATTTGCATGTTCTCTGGCCATCCATGGTACATTTAAAACAGCATTTCAAATCCATCTATTCTTTGTTCTTTCTTATTGCCCAACTTTGACACATGAGGCAAATGAAAATACCATAGCTTGGGTTAGACCCGTGTTAGCTTTCAAAGAGGCTTCCTGGATGCACTCACCAAGTTGTACCTACTGACTGGAAGAGATCGATATTTGTTCCCATTCCAAAGAAATGTGACCTAACAGAGTGCATTAAATTATCAAGCAATATCATTAATATCACATGCAAGCAATATTCTGCTGAAAATTATCCAAACTGGAACAGCACATCAACAGAGAACTGCCAGATGTTCAGGTTGGGTTTAGAAGAGGCCATGGAACTAGGGATATTATAGCTAATACTGGCTGAAAGCAGAGAGTACCAGACAAATGTTTATCTGTGTTTTATTAACTTGGCAAAGGTGTTTAACTGTGTGAATCACAACAAACTGTGGCTGACTCTGAGAAGAATGGGAATCCCAGAACATTTGATTGTGCTTATGTGAAACCTATACTTGGGCCAGAAGGCAGTAGTCAGAACAGAGCAAAGAAACACTGTACACCAGGAATGTATCCTATCTCCATACCTTTTAAATATATACGCAGAACAGATCATCCAGGAGGCTGGACTGTACGAGGAGGAGCGTAGCATCAGGATTGGAGGAAGACTCATAAACAACCAGAATTATGCAGATGACACAACCCTGCTTGCTGAAACTGAGGAAGACGTGAAGCACTTGCTGTAGAGGTCATGGAATGCAGTCTTCAATATGGATTGAAGCTCAACATCAAGATTCTCACCACTGGACCAATGGGCAGCACTATGTTAGATGGCGAAGAGATTGAGATTGTTAACATCTTTGGTTTGCTTGGCTCCACAAGCAACACTTTTGGTAGCAGTAGCCAGGAAATCAAGAAATGAATTGTATTGGGAATGTTGCCTATTAGAGACCTCTCTAGAATACTGAATAGCAACAATGTCAGTCTGGAGACAAGGTGAGCCTGATGCAGGCCATAGTGTTTACAATTGCTTGCTATGCATCAGAGAGCTGGAAAATAACTAGGGATGACATAAAGATAATTGTTGCCTTTGAGCTATGGTGCTGGAGAAAAGTGGTGAATGTACCATGGATGGTCAGGAGAACAAACAGGTGCATCCTAGAGTGGGTGAAACCAATCTGCTCCTTGGAGGCAAGGATTCTGAGTCTTCATCTGACTACTTTGGGCATATTGCAAGGATAAATCAGTCCTTGGAGAGACTCATCATGCTTGGAAGGGTGGAGGGACAGAGAAAGAGAGGAAGACCAACAATGAGATGGATTGATTCATGACGGGTAGAGAGCATAGGTGTGTCAGAGACAGTAAAGTTGGCACAGGATAGAGCAGGTTTCAGCTATTGTACATACGGTCACTAGGAGTTGCAAGCAACCAGAATGCACATAACAAAACAACAAAGGGCATTTAACTGTTTAGATCATAACAGACTGTAGCTAACTTTGTGAAAAACGGGAATCCCCAAACAATTGATTATGTAGACAAAACCTAAACATAGAGAAAGCGGCAGTTGTCTGAACAGGTCAAGGGAATAATGGATGGTTTATAACAAGGAAAGGTGTCTGTCAAGGCTGTAAACTTATTCAATCAAAAGACTGAGCAAGCTCCTTAAGAAACTGAACTATATAAAAAATGTGGCATCAGGACCGGAGGAAGATTTATTAATAACTTACATTATGCAGATAACAAAATCTTGCTTGAAGAAAGTTTAAAAGACTTGAAGCACTTACTGAAGAAGATCAAAGACTACAATTTTCAATATGGATCACGTCTTAACATCAAGAAAACAAAATTCCTCACTACTGGACCAATAGGCCAAATCATGATAGACGGAGAAAGGACTGAATTTGTCAAATGAAGATTTGGTTTTATTTTACGTAGATCAACATCCTTGAACACAGCAGTCAAGGTACCAAAATACATGTTGCACTGGGAAAATATGCTATCAAAGACTTCTTTAAAGTGCTAAATGGCAAAAAAATGTCAGTTCAAAGCCTAAGGTGCACCTGATTCGAGCCATGTTCTTTTCATTTGTTTCTTTTACAGCTGAAAGTTCAATAATGAATATCCAACTTTGCATATTTTGAAAGCTGGAAGAATAAGGAAATATTGATTCCTTTTAATTGTGATGTTGACAAAGCATTTTGAATATACAATGTACTGCCAGAAGAACAAATTTGTCTCAGAGGAAGTAAAATCAGGGTGACCCGTAGAGGCAGAGATGATGAAACTTCATCTCACCTACTTTGAGAATGTTGTCAGGAAGAGTTAGTCCCTGAAAAAGACAGTGTGCTGGGAAAGGTGGAAGGTCAGTGAAGAAGAGGTAGACCTTCAACCAAATGAACGGATACAGAGACTGTAACTTTGGGCCGGAGCATCGTGGAGAAAGCAATGACAGCACATGTTAGGGCAAAGTTCTACTCTGTTCTTCATGAGGTTGTGACTAGTTGTAGTTGATTTGATGGGACTTAAGAATTGATGGTTTTGAACTGTGGTGTTGGAGAAGAATACTGGATATTCCATGGACTTCCAAAATAATAGATATGTCTTGGAGAAGGTGCAGTCTAAGTGCTCCTTGGAGGCAAAGAGCTCACATACTTTGGACATGTTGTTAGGAGAAGCTGTTCTTTGGACAGAGACATCATGCTTGCAAAGGCATGGGGAAGAAAAAGAAGACCCTCAACCAGGTGAATTGACCTAGTGACTAATGCAATGAGCTTGAGGGTGTCAGAGACGGTGAGGTTGGGGTCCAAATCTGTTGTCCATAGAGTTGCTATGAATCATACTTGATTCAACAGCAACTAACCCCTTGGAGACTCACGTGTGAAGCAGTTGGATTCTGGAAGGTAGGTTCTCTTGATTTAGTTGAAAGTCACATGTAAACTTTTGGGTTATTTTTGTTTGTTTTGTTTTGTTTTGTTTTGTTAACAATCATGTGTAAGCTGACTTATCACCTGGATTTAGTTAACCATCAGCTATGGGCTGGAAGCCTCTTGCTTAAGTTAATCAGGACCTGGTGAGTATGCTTTTGTATTTAAAAGTCGGTTTCTCAGGCAAGCTGTAAATTGTGTTTGGGAAGAAGACTGTTATACGTGCTACGACACTTGTTTGCCAGTTTGCTGTACTGAGATAACTTTGGGATGCTGTGATACTGAATTCTGTACCACTTGTGTGTCAAATACCATCATGGTTACCCATGGCGTACAGGGTTTGGTAGAGCTCCCAGATAAAGACATACTCCGAAGCAGGATTGGCACCCACTTCTTAAACAAGCAGCCTTTGGAACTCTATGAAATTAGAAAAAAACAATGATAGTTATAAAATAGGGTTTAGATCTTTTGTTCATAGAGTCACTATGAGTCATACTCAACTTGATGGCACTTAACAACAGCACTACCACAAACAAAATAATCTTTTAATATAAATTTCTAATGTCAATTTCTGCATTGGTATATTTCCCATTAAATGGGCATCTCCCTGTATCCAACTGGCTCTTGTAACAGCATGAACGGGTTCATGACCAGCTCCCTTCTCACTGTAGATGTACCATTGACCTCTAGTGATTAGTTCTGTGGACTTCAGCTAGTCACCTCATTCAGTATCATTCTTTTCTGCCATCTCTGGACTTCATGCATTACAAATCAGTTCAAAACTGATCAGTACACAGCAAAGGCCACTAAAATGCTGTGCCAAAGTTTAGTTGTCTCTATCTGTCTAACATTTGCCGTAAACCTTTCATGCTAGTGAGCCCATGGTAAGAATCTTTCTCAGTATCAAGCTATTTATTTCCCATAAGCATCAGAAAGACATTTAACAAAATGCACCAGGGTTCTTTCATCCAGTTTTCAGTGTCTTTTAATTGCAGAAAAGCATTTCCTACCAGTTTCTGTTAGAAGGCTATCTTTGACTGCCAGTGTCGTAATCTGAATTTCACAACAAATATTCACTGATTCAAGAATAACAAAGAATGGTCCTTAATTCTCTCTTACAGAGAGAGCAAAGTTTAACCTGAGGGTTGTTATTAATTCCTTTGTGGAATTCAATGCAAGATAATGGGCTCATGTTCTGATACAAATCGATAATGTCAAGTTGGGTTTGTCAGTAACAGTTCCACTGTGGGACAAAATCAAAGTTTAATGTGTCTTTGTACACGTGCTTTCCAAATGCATTTCAGAGTTCACTTGCAGCAAGATAAACCCGGTAATCTGCAACTTTGGATTGTATCCAAGGGATGTGTGTTTATTTTCATTTATTAAAGTCACCCCCTCATGATTTGGCCCATTTCTTTTAGTCAGCTCTCAATGCTAGAAACTAACTCCTTTATTAAATTGAACTGAAATCTGCCTCTCTGAAAATACTTCCATTTCTAGGCAGAAAGTCCTTCTAGGCAAAAGCTACAGGAGCCCAGTTACCTGCTACCATAAAGAATGAGGTTCTAACGCTCTAAATACCTCCGCAGAGAGTAATTCCCTGTCGACATGACCAGGGGATGTCAAGGGAGTGAGTGGCATGTGTCAAGCACGCGTTTAAGTGCTTTAGTTATAGTAAATCTTCTCTGCAACAGCAGATAAAACCGAAGCACATGGAGCTTAAGCAATTTACACAAATCCACACCTTGAGATAGTAAATGAATGGAGCAAGTACTCAAATTCAAACAGTATCAATCCATCGACCATACTGCAAAGTACGTTGGTTTTGAATTATCCCATGTAGGGAGGGAGCTCCAGGGGCCCCAGTGATGAGAATCTGCCCTGCAATCCCAGAGGCATGTGATTCAAATCCACCGACTGCTCCATAGAAGTTTGGGCAATCTCCTCCCATTCTACGTATTGCCTCTGAAAACCCCCTGGAAGACCAGCTATGAGTCAGTTCCAACTCAACAACATACAACAAAAACGTGAAGAGAATTCCCGTGTGAAAGGACATATGAATTCTAAATGAGGTGTGAAGTCTTTTCTAACCCTGAGATCCTGTGGGGCAGGAACATTTCACCTTCACCACTCCCTCCTTGGATGCTTGCACTTCTCGTATGTCATTTACCCAGTTATAGTATAGTTACTTATTTTACTGTGTTTTTCTCACAAAAACTTTAACTTTCTTAGCATAAGAGCCACATTTTTTTTATCATTGCATACTGAATGATTCATGCTTGACACAAAAGAAACAGTCAATAAATATTGGTTGGCTAAACATACTCTGGACATGTTACAAGGAGGGACCAGTCATTGGAGAGGGACATCATTCTTGGGAGGATGGAGGGACAGCACAGGAGAGGAAGACTCTCGATGAGATAGATTGATTCAGTCACTGGGGCAATGAAGGTAGGTGTGTCAGAGACAATTAAGTTGGCACAGGATAGAGCAGGGTTTAGGGCTGTTATACATAGGGTCATTATGAGTCGCAGGCCACTCCACAGCAAATAACAACAACAACAAACTAAAGAAAGGTAAAATTAGTCAGTGGAAATATTCCCTTGGTTTACAATCTACATATCAGGAGGTCTTGGACTTGGAGAAGTAGATTTAGTGTGAAGTCCAGAAAGAAGTGGATATACACACACTAGGAGTTAAGGATCTTTACGAAGTATATACTTTTAAGTCTACCAGGGAACCCTGGTGGCTTTCATCCATTAAGGAGTTGTGCAGCTCACCCTAAACCAGATAAAACTAGTCTACAAGCTATAAATCAATAACTTGTTGTTGTTAGGTGCCATTGAGTCAGTTCACAACATTATAACATAGGTATAGTGTGGTGAAGCTTCTAATGAAACTTCAGTCAACGTCATTTCTTCTTCACTCAGTCCCCCAAGCGGTCTTGGGCTGCTTGTTCCCTGTCAGGGGTTTATCTCTTGACCTCACCACTCTCTGGGACCTTGGGCATGCTCTCTGTGCCTCAGATTCTTTGTCAACAAATGAAATATCAACAAGTACAGCACCTGGCACACTGAAGTCTTAATAAATGTTCATTTACCCTTTACCTCCATTTTCCCTTCCTAAGATTTAGTGGTAAGAAGCTGCACTGCAATTCCAAAGGCAGGAGATTGAATCCACCAGCTGTTAGGTGGGGACAGGATGGGCAATCTCCTCCAGTGTGATTTACTGCCTCTAAAAACCCGCTCCCTCAAATGACAGGAAAATATCTTCTAACAGAGCAAGAAGGCAAGCAGCTTTAACCCAAGACCACCAGTAAGGTGATAAAGCGTCCTCCCTCCCCCCCTTTACATCTACGCCCCTGTTCAGCATGAAGAAGCCAGAGAGTCGGCATCCAATTCCCAAATCAATAAGACAGTTGGTTTAATTACTATTGGAAAATGCTTGTCATTCCTCTGTAGCATCTGGTCCCCACTGGACCCTCATCATTTCCTTCACCTGCTCCCCCCACCGACCAAACTGTGCAACTCTGCAACTGCATCCTGGCCCATCCTCACCCTTCTGCCCCCAACCCTCACCTCCTTGTACCCTCAATATGTTTTTCCCAACAACAACAAAAAAAATTGTAAAAAACAAAACAAAAAAAACCCCGCTCCCTCTAACTCAATGGCAAACAACAAGGGCGAGTCTTACGGACCATGAACTGAAATCGTCCCAGTCGCTGATGAAGTGGTAAGAAGCTGTTTTTGTACAGTTTATTTCAATCTGAATAAAATGTGAATTTTGTTTAAAAAAAAAAAGAAGCTGTGCCGCAATCCCAAAGGCACACAGTTAGAATCGGCCAGCTGTTCCACGGAAGAAATATGGGCAATCTCCTCTGGTGTTATTAAAATGCAACTGAAAACCCACCAGATGGCCAGTTCTGACTCAATGACACACAACAACCACAAATACTTATTTCAGCATTATCCTAATAGCAAGAAGATGGAAGTAGTCCAAATGCGCTTCAACGAATGAATAGAGACATTGTATCACATTCATACAATGGAATACTTGCTGAGTTTGTTAGGAGTCACTGAGTACAGCTCCTGGTGACCCCATGACTGACAGATTTGAACGCTGTCCTGTCCTGTGCCATCCTCTTCAATGGAGTACCACGCAGCTTTAAAGAACAATGGAGAATTTGTAAAATACCATACAACATGAGGAAATCTAAAGAACATTATTGTGAGTGAGGTAACTCAGTAACAAAAGGACAAATACTACCCAAGATTGCTGCTGTGAAAATAACGGGATGAGGAGAGCAGAAATAGAATGTGCAGACAATGAACACTGTGACGGGTCAGGAGAGGAAGGGTCAACCTGGGAAGAATCAAAGAAAGGACAATATGTCTTTTGGAATTCTGTCACTTTTGTTATTTAAGCTTAGGATAACTCATAATTTTTTATTTGATGCCTTATAATATTTTCAAAAGAATTAGCGCTTCCATTGCCCAAATTATTGATTATGTCTTTCTACAGAATAGTGGTGTGGTTTGGATGGTGCCAGGCCACTGTGAATTATTACCTACCAAGTAGCCTCTCTCCTACTCTCATTTGATAATATCCAACTCTGCCTGCACATTGAAATCACTCGTGAAGTTTAAGAATTACCCAAAAGGGAGTTCTGGTGGCTCTGAGGTAAAGACGTACATGTGGTTCAAATCCACCAGCTACTCTGCAGGAGGAAGGTGAACAATCAACTCTTACACGATTTACTGCCTCTGAAAACCTGCTGGAGGCTTGGCAATGAGTCGTTCCCAACTCAACAGTACATAACAACAACAGATACCCTGGTATAACCAAGAAGTAGCTGTGTGAACAGAACAAGGGAACACAGCATGGTTTAACATCAGGAAAGGTGTGTTGTCAGGGTTATAGCTTTTCTCCATACCTATTCTGTATGCTGAACAAATCATTCAAGAAGCTGGACTATATGAAGAAGAATATGGCATCAGGACTAGAGGGAAACTCAGCAACAAACTGCATTATGCATAAGACACAATTTTTACTTGCAGCAAGTAAAGAAGACTGAAAATACTAAAGAAGATCCAAGATGTCAGTCTTCAATATGGATTACATTTCAACATCAAGAAAATAAAAATTCTCACCACTGGATGAACAACACCATAAGAGATGGAGAAAGAATTGAAACTGTCAAGGATCATTTCACCTAGAACAGCAATCACCATCTATGGAAGCAGCAGTCAAGAAATAAAGGCACGTTGCATAGGGCAAATCTGCTGTCAAGGACCTTTTAAAAGAGTAATTGGTAGGTTTTACTTGATGCCTGATAATATTTGCAAAAGAATTAGAGCTTCCATTGCCCAAATTATTGATTATGGCTTTCCACATAATAGTAGCATGGTTGGGATGGTGCCAGGCCACTGCAAATTACTACCTACCATGTCACCTCCCAGCCACTCTCATTTGATAATGTCCAATCCCAGTCCTCAGAAGAGAGGGGAGCGGGTCTTTGCTGTATATATTTGTGACATGCTATCCGGAAAGAACCACCCATTTTACTCATGCTTTTTACCCACCCTTCCTACAGAGCTAGGATGTCAGTTGGAAGACTAAGGTGCACCTGAAACAGACCATGGTCATTTCCATTGCTACATGTGCATGTGATAACTGGGTAATGAATAAGGAAGAACAAAGAATTGCTGCCTTTGAATGGTGCTGTTGGGGAAGAGTACTGAATATACCATGGACTGCGGAAACAACAAATCTGTTTTGGGTTCTCCTTCGAGGCAAGGATGGAGAAATTTCGTCTCACATACTCTGAGAATGTTGTCAGGGTGGGGTGGGGGCTAGTCCTTGGAACGGGCCTGGGAATTATTCAGTAAAAGGTGGAGGGTCAGTGAAAGAGTGGAAGATGTCCAAGGAGGTGAATTGACTCAGTGGCTGGAACAACGGGTGTGAGCAGGTGGGGACTGTCAGGCTGGGGTAGAAGAGGGCAAGTTCAGCTCAATCACTCAAGGTCACTGTCTCTCAGAGCTGACTCCACAGCGCCTAAAAGACAACAAGATTCTCGTCTGATTGTTCTGAAAAGCAGCTGATCATGGCAATAATTTAAAAGTTTCCCAAGTGAATGAAATGTACAAACAGGTTCAGAATTATTTGTTTAAGAAGTCTGAAAAGATAAACACCATAGTATTAATTCTGTGTTCCTCTGAGTGGAGGAATTACACGTGAATACCAGTGTATTTTCTGTTAACTGCTTTTGTTTACTGTATTGGAAAATCCTTTTTAAAAATTATGTGTAAATTACTCATAAAAACTTTTTTCTCCTCAAAAGAAAAGCTCAAGAGATTTTAATTAAGCTTAAATTAAACTGATGTTGTTTTTGTTACACGCTGTTGAGTCACTTGTGAAACATAGCAACCCTATGTACCATAGCCCTCAACCCTGCTCTATCCTGTGCCAATCTTATTGTTTCTGACACATCTACCCTCATTACCTCAGTCACTGAATCAATCCATCTCATCTAGGGTCATCTTCTCTTGTGCTGTCTCTCCACCCTTCTAAGCACGACGTCCCTCTTTAAGGACTGGTCCCTCCTTGCAGCATGTCCAAAGTGTGTCAGATGAAGCCACAGAATCCCTGCCTTTAAGGAGCAGCCCAGCTTTTTCACCCTCTCCAGAATGAACCTGTTTGTTCTCCTGACAGTCCACCGTATATTCAACACTCTTCTCTAGCACCACCGTATATTCAACACTCTTCTCTAGCACCACAGCTCAAAGGCATCAATTCTCTTGCTGTCATCCCTTGTCACTGTCCAGCTTTCTGATGCATAGCACATAATTATGAAGATTAAGGCCTGGATCAGATGTGTTTTAGTCTCCAGACTGACATGGTTGCAAACTCCCATAAAAAAATATGGAGGTGAATTGTGAAACCAAAAATAAAATACAGGTCTTAAAATAAAATAAGGCAATTATCACAATTTTTATGTGCTATCATTATTGGAGGAATCCATTGTTGAGTTCTCACTGCCCTAAAACAGCATCATCACCACTTCACTATTTCTTCTAAGTGGTACAGCACTGGTCTGTCCACTTGCTGTGCAGAGGTAACTCGTGGTTGCTGTGAAGCTGAACACTGTGACTGATTTGTCAAAGGTGATCATGGTTACACATGGTGGACAGTGTTTGGTGGTGGTGGTTGTTGTTTTGTGCCATCAAGTCGCTTGCGACTCATAGCATCCCTATGTACAAAAACCCTAAATGCCGTTCTATCCTGTGCCAACCTCGCCATCTCACACACACTCATTCCCACCATTCCACTCACAGAATCGATCCGTCTCATCGAGGGTCTTCCTCTCCTGTGCCGTCCCTCCACTCTCCCAAACATGATGTCCCTCGCCAAGGACCAGTCCTCCTTGAAACATGCACAAAGTATGTCAGACGAAGCTGCAGAATCCTTGACTTCAAGGAACACTCAGCTCCACCTTCTCCAGGACAAACCTGTTTGTTCTCCTAGCAGTCCATGGTATATTCAACACTCTTCTCCACCACCACAGCTCAAAGGCATCAATTCTCTTTCTATCATCCCTATTCACTGTCCAACTCTCTGATGCATAGCACATAATTGCAGACTATAGCCTGGATCAGGTGCACCTTAGTCTCCAGCCTGATGTTGTTGCTCTTCAGTACTCTTGAGAGGTCCCTCACAGCTGACTTTCCCAATGCAATTCGTCTCCTGATTTCCTGGCTGCTGTTACCAAGAGTGTTGATTATGGAGCCAAGAAGACTAAAACTGTTAACTATCTCAATCTCTTCACCATCCATCCTGATGCTGCCAATTGGCCCAGTGGTGAGAATCTTTGTTTTCTTGATGTTGCACTTCAATCCATATTGAAGGCTGCAATCCTTGACCTTCTGTAGCAAGTGCTTCAGGTCCTTCTCAGTTTTAGCGAGCAGTGTTGTGTCATCTGCATAACGCAGATGTTGATGACTCTTCCACCAATCCTGATGCCACATTCCTCTTCATACAGCCCAGAGTCTCAGATGATCTCTTCTGCATATAGATTGAAAAGGTATGGAGACAGAATACATCCCTGACGGACCCCCTTCTTGATTTTGAACCATGTAGTGTCTCCTTGCTCTGTTCTGACGACTGCCTCTTGGTCCAAGTATAGGTTTTGCATTAGCACAATCATGTTCTGGGATTCCCATTCCTCTCAGAGTCAGCCACAGCTTGTTGTGATCCACACAGTCAAAAGCCTTTGCATAGTCAATGAAGCACAGATAGACATTCTTCTGGTATTCTTTGCTTTCTGCCAACATCCATCTGACATTAGCTATAATATCCCTAGTACCACCACCTCTTCTAAATTCAGCCTGCACATCCGGCAGTTCTCTGTTGACATATTGTTCCAAATGTGTTTGGATAATTTTCAGCAGAATCTTGCTTGCATGTGATATCAATGATATAGTTCGATAATTTCCACACTCTGTTGGTTTACCTTTCTTTGGAATTGGAACAAATATTGATCTTTTCCAGTCAGTGGGCCAGCTGGTTGTTCTCCAGATTTCTTGGCATAACTTAGTGAGCACATCCAGGCCAGTGTCTGTCTGTTGAAATATGTCAATTGGTATGCAGTCATCTCCTGGAGCCTTGTTTTTGTTTTTTTTTTCAATTCCTTCAGAGCAATTTGAACTTCCTCTTTCATCACCATAGGCTCTTGTTCATATGTCATTTCATTAAATTCTTCTGTGTCAGCCAATTCCTTCTGATACAGTGACTCTGTGTATTCCTTCCATCTTCTCTTGATACTTCCTGGATCATTTAACATTCTACCCAAAGAATCCTTAAGTATTGCCACCTGTGGCTTGAACTTGTTTTTCAGCTCCTTCAGCTTAAGAAACGCTGAGCGAGTTCGGTCCTTTTGATTTTCTGACTCTAGCTTTCTGTACATTTCATTATAGTATCTTGCTTTGTCGTCCCGGGCTGCCTTTTGAAATTTTCTGTTCAGCTCTTTGATTTCTTGGTTCCTTCCTTTAGCTTTGGCTTCTCGGCACTCTTATGCAATACTCAGAGTCTGATCTGACGTCCATCTTGGTCTTTTCTTCTTTTTCAGCCTTTGTAATGATCTTTTGCATTCTTCATGGAAGATTTTTCTTGATATCCTCCCAGAGCTCATTTGGCCTACGCTCATTGGTGCTCAAGATTATTATGGAAGCATGAAAAATGGTGCGACTAGAGGGGTCATGATGGGCAGGGGGAAATCACAGGGCTGCACAATTTGGTGGGTGGAAGAAGGAGGTAAAGAAGTGGGAAAGATCCAGCAGGGTCCTGAAAAGATGGGATAAGAAACGACGATAGTTACACAAGTGTTCAGGTTTTTTGTTTGTAGGGTCACTATGAGTAGTCTATGACGTGACAGCACTTAACAACAACAATGATAGGCATAGTTCAGTGGTGACTAATTTCATAAATATCATGTATGGGAATGATTGTATGAAATACAATGTCAAATAAGGAGAGTAAAACATACTGTATATGAAAAAGTTGAAAAGAAAGGTACTACAGAAGAATATTAAATGACTAAGAGGTTTTCAGTGCATTAAGTAGAAAAATAACAACACAGTATTAACATTATGATAAATTTTATTGAAGTAAAAGATATATTCACAGAGAAAAACTGGAACACAACGGAAAAGGCATTTGTAGGGTTAGTCTGGGAGCATATATTGTTGTTGTTGTTGTTGTTGTTGTTGTTGTTGTTGTTGTTGTTGTTAAGTGCCTTCCAGTCATAGATGACTGATAGCGACCCTATGAACAAAAGGCCTGAGCACTGTTCATAGATTTTCCAGAGGCAAGCCGTTTCAGAAGTGGATGCCACTCCTGCTTCCAAGCTTGTTTTATTTGGGGAGCTCCACCAAACAGAGCAAGAAGACACTACATGGTTCAAAATCAAGAAGGGAGTCCGTCAGGGATGTATTCTGTCTCCATACCTTTTCAATCTATATGCAGAACAGATCATCTGAGACTCTGGGCTGTATGAAGAGGAATGGGGCATCAGGATTGGTGGAAGAGTCATCAACAACCTGCATTATGCAGATGACACAACCCTGCTTGCTGAAACTGAGGAGGACCTGAAGCACTTTCTACAGAAGGTCAAGGATTGCAGCCTCCTATAAGGATTGAAGTGCAACATCAAGAAAACAAAGATTCTCACCACTGGGCCAATTGGCAGCATCAGTATGGATGGTGAAGAGATTGACATAGTTAACAGTTTTAGTCTTCTTGGCTCCATAATCAACACTCTTGGTAACAGCAGCCAGGAAATAAGGAGACAAATTGCATTGGGAAAGTCGGCTGTAAGGGACCTCCCAAGAGTACTGAAGAGCAACGACATCAGGCTGGAGACTAAGGTGCGCCTGATCCAGGCTATAGTCTGCAATTATGTGCTATGCGTCAGAGAGTTGGACAGTGAGTAGGGATGATAGAAAGAGAATTGATGCCTTTGAGCTGTGGTGGTGGAGAAGAGTGTTGAATATACCATGGACTGCTAGGAGAACAAACAGGTTTGTCCTGGAGAAGGTGGAGCTGAGTGTTCCTTGAAGTCAAGGATTCTGCAGCTTCGTCTGACATACTTTGTGCATGTTTCAAGGAGGACTGGTCCTTGGCGAGGGACATCATGTTTGGGAGAGTGGAGGGACGGCGCAGGAGAGGAAGACCCTCAGTGAGATGGATCAATTCTGTGAGTGGAGTGGTGGGAATGAATGTGTTTGAGACGGCGAGGTTGGCACAGGATAGAACGGCGTTTAGGGTTCTTGTACATAGGGTTGCTATGAGTCGCAAATGACTCAATGGCGCATAACTACAAACAACAACATAATGATCTACTCTACGGCCTTATCAGCAGTCTGTTAGTCAACCATGCACAGTTGGGCAATTAACCTGCTGAGTGTTTTTATAAAACATGCCCTACATAACTTTCTTATAGTAAATCTTGGGGCATTTTTATGATATTCTTGGCATATATTCATAGAAGTGGAATAAATGCAAAAGTTTATCAGTTTTACTAGCTAGGGCCAATTTTACCTCAAGCCGATGAATTTTTTTCTTAGGTGTGAGATGCTGGTTACAGAAGTCTTTGTCTCCTAGTCTGGTGGCCCCTCATTGCATATCTGTGAAATGAACAGCCAAAGCCAAGCTGTAAGTTAACTTTGAGAAATACGAAGTTCAATCCCTCTGACCTTATTAATGTCACACAGTATTAAACATGCTATGGAAGTTATAAAGATAAAAAATACACAGGTCCTACCTGGATGGTTTTTATGGATTAAATTGTGGCCTCCAAACAGATGTCTTAAAGTCTTATGCCTGTAGGACCTGGGACTATAAATTTATTTGGAAACAGAAACTTTGTCTGAGTAATTAGTTCATATCAGGTCATACTAGAGTCGGGTGGGTCCTAATCCAATATGGCGGGTATTGTTACAAGAAGAGACATGAAAAAACCACCCAAGACCATCATCAAAGACCGAAGTCTACAAATGCCTGAAGTTAGCAGACGCTGAAAGAAACCAACACTCTTCTCATAGAACCTTCTGAGAGAAAACAACCCAGAGACACTTAAATCTGGCCTACAGCTTTTATAACACAGTCATTTCTGTTGTTTTGGGGTTTTGTAGTTTTTTGCTTTTTTTAAAAAAAAAATTATTTTATACTGGTTACTTACAGAGTCCGTATACTTTGTTTTTCACACCAGATCTTTAAAATGGCATAGTTTGCAGTAGTTTGTGACTCAGCCCTAGGAAACGAATACAAAGTTGTTTTTATGTATTCATATCTTATTATTCCGTAATAAAAAAGTGTAACAAGTACCTGAGAAATGACAAAGGGCTGTAGGGAGAGAAAGATCTCTCAATAGGGTGTTTGGGAAAGGTCCCAGAAGGAAACGATGCTTAACTTGGGCTTGATGATGCCCGAGGCCAGCTTTGCACTAGCAGTGAGGGCAGGAGCTCAGAGACAGAAGCCTATTGCTGAAGAACAGAAAGTGTGTAACGTTCCTAAATCATAAAACAAAAGAACAGAATGGGCAGCAGTAATGTAGGTGCAGTGCGAGGGGATTGCTGTCAACTCTGAACGCATTACAGAAGACCAGAAGCCCGGTACTTGGGGGACAGGTGAAACTGGTGGCTTCTGAAAAGGGGAGAACAAAGGTGTCGGAAAGCGATTCTGTCAGAAGTGTGGATCAAAAAGGCATCAGGGTAAAGAATTTTCTTCTCCTGGAAGCTCTTGTGAGAGGTAAACAGAGCCTGGGAAGCGTGAGGGGAAGAAGGGGGAAGTCGACTGTATTTACAGCTGAAACTCTGTTATGTGGGTCGTACTAGTTCAAGCAAGTGAATATTGGCAAAAGAAAGGAGGGATCCCCGCAACTTGGCTTGTTGGCTCCATTCCCCATTCCAAGTAAACATGTCCTAGGGACTTAAAAAAAATCCACCAAAAACCGGCCTCATTATTTCGTTTGTTTTTTTTAGAGCACGAGCACCACCTGGTGACTACAACGAAGATTGACACAACAGTTCTGAACGGCATCATTTCCAGTTTTTAGTTGGAAAAAGTTTCAAACATGTGAAAGGTTGGGGGGAAATGTCTAAATGGGCACCCCATAGCTTTCAGCTAGATTTATCAGCTGTCAATGCTTTCCTGTGTGTTTGCTTTACCGTCTTATCTCTATAGGTGTATATGCTTAACCTTTCAAAGGAAATCATAGATCTCAAAACACTTTGAACAGAATCCATCGTGGAGGGCCAACAGAAATGGAAAAGGGGACAGTAAAAAAAAAAATTTTTAAAAAATCAGAAATAGTTATGCTAGTTGAAAGGAAAGGCAATATACAGAAATGGGTTGACTGCCTTGTGTACACCGAGTCGGAACAGACTCATAGTGACTCTTCAGCAGGTTTTCGGAGGCTGAGACTCACAAGGGAAGAGAACTGTCCTTTCTCTCAAGGAGCGACTGGTGGATTTGAATCACGTGCCTTTGGGGTGCAGCACAACTCCGTCTCAGGTTGCCACTAGAACGCCCTACGAGAATGCTGTTTATTGCTGCTGTTGTTGTTAGGTGTCATTGAACAGAGTACGATTCACAGGAACCCTGTCCTGTCCTGTGCCATCCTCACACCTGACACACTTGAATCTGTCGCTGCAGTCACTGTGTCAATCCATTTCATTGAGGGTCTTCCTCTTCCCTGGCATAATTAATTACATAATCAGTTGTAATTAATGTTTTAGAACAAAGCATCTGGGAATGAAAAACCAAAATGATTTGTAAATATTCACTCAAAAAATTGAAGGAAAAAAACCCCTTTTACTTACAAATTTCTGACTCTGCATTTCCTAATAAAAAGGTCTTCTCCTACATAATTGCAATACTATCACTCAACTAAACATTAACAGTAATTTTACACCGTCTATTTGAGATAGAGACATGTCTCAAAATAAGCAGACAAATCCACACTTAGAGTTGTAGATTTTAGCCTGTACTTGTGGATTTCAGCTGCTAGAACAAGGAGGTAAAAAGCGGATAAGGACATAGTGGATTTGAACAATGCTATCAATCAAAACTTACCACAAAATGACACAAAACATTTCTCTCAAAAAAGCAGAGCACAGGCAACCCCTAAGTTATTACGGAGACTCATTTCTAGGTGTATCTTTAAGTCCAATTTGTAGGTAAGTCAGAACAGGTGCATATGATTCTTATTTCTCTTAAGAAAAGGCTCAAAGCCTCTCAGGGATTTAAGGCCACACGTGGAGCAAGTGAAGGTGCTGGTGATGACTCTGTTGTTGGCAGAGGCCCTGATGAAGGCAGCTCTGGTAGCCCAGTGGTATAGAAATGCACCGCCAACCCACAGGCACACGGTTCAAACTCACTAGTTGCTCCTTGAGAGAAAGGAGGGCAGTCTCCTCCCCCGTGAATTACTGCCTGCCTGACAATGGCAAGGAACAAGAACAGAATTTGGTTCAAGGAGCTCTGGTAACAAAGTGCATGAAGTACTGGGCTGCTAGGCAAAAATTGGTGGTTCAAACTACCAAATGCTTTATGATAAAAACATGAGGGATCCTGTAACAATTTACAGCATCAGAAACCAGCTGGGGGCTCAGTGTGAGACTCAGGACCAAGTCAGAAGCGATGATTTGTGTTTTGGTGAAGAACTGGTTCAGGTGTTTCAAGGAAAAGGTACATCCACATAACAGTAAAGGGCGAGTACGAGCTGTTCAGATAGCAGAAGTCCTTCACCTGGGGCATGTGTGTATCTTTCTCGAGTTCAAGATATACCATGGTCTTCCAGAAGAACAAATAAAATCGGTCTCCCAAGAAGAAGCACCAGAACACTGCTCAGACTGAGGACGGTAAGACTTTGTCTCGAATAATTTGAACACAGTTATCATGAGGAAATATTGCACAGAGAAAAGCAGCATGCTTGGGAAAGTAGAGGATCAGAGAAAAAGAGGCCCTCAGTCCGATGGCCTGGTGTTACGGCTGTGGTAGTGGACGCACACCGAGCAATGGCTGTGAGGACAGCTGAATACTGGATCATAATTAGTTCTGTCCAGTGTGAATCAGGCCTGACAAGACGGCATCTAACAACAATACAATACTAAAAATAAACCCAGGAGATGACATTAAATCCTTTAAGGAGGGGAAATTTATAGCACTAAACTCTATTTAAAAAAAAAAAAAAGGTGATACTGCATAGTGCCACTATGTTAAAACGGGACTGTCACTAGGGTTGGGGGAAGACTGAGGAAGACTGAGAAAGATGGGATAAATTATGTACACTGCATTGAAACAGGTAAGGGAGAGAACTGTTTAAAAGGGATACATGATTAGGTATTACTGTCATGACGGGAGTCCAGAACGAAGGCTGCACAGTAGAGTGAACTTGGAGGGAGGGATTGTATAACAATGAGAGAATTTTCTTTTACTTTTCAAAGAGAAGAGTGAACTGGGGGGTTGGTGGCAGGGAGAAAAAGGCAACAATAAATGAATGGAAATCCAAAGTCTCTGTACATTTTCATTAAAATAATTTAAAAAAATTAAAAAAGGTGTATACCCAGAGAAATAAAAAATGTGCCTACATGGAAATCTATGCACAAATGTTTACAGGAGCATTTTCAGAGTCAAAAGATAGAAATAAGCAAAATGTTCTTCATTGGAAGAATGAATAAGCAAAATATGGTATATCCAAAATATTAAATATGATTAAAAGCCACTCTTTACCGATTTTGAAACACGCAGTGTTTTCTTGCTCTGTTCTGAGGACTTCTTCTGGTGTGAGTATAGGTTTTGCATGAGCACAATCAAGTGTTCTGGGATTCCCATTCTCCTCAAGGTTAGCCACAATTTGTTGTGATGTACACAGTTAAATGCCTTTGCATAGTCAATAATAGATAGACATTCCTCTGGAACTCTGCTTTCTGCCAAGATCCATCTAACATTGGCTGTATTTACCCTAGTCCCATGGGCTCTTCTAAACCCAGCTTGTATTTCTAGTAGTTCTCTGTCAATGTACTGTTCTAGTTGTTTTTGGATAATCTCCAATAGATTCTTGCTTGCATGTGATATTAATGATATTGTTTTATAATTTCCACACTCAGCTTGGTCACCAATTTTTGAATGGCAATGAAGAAATGAGTGCATCAGTTATGCATCCTGTCTCCATTCCTTTTCAATCAGTAAGTGGAATAGATCATTTGGGAGGCTGGACTTTATGAGGAAGAGTGTGGCCTCAGGTTTGGGGGAACGACCTGAAGCATTTGCTGCAGAAGGTCAAGGACTGTAGTCTTCAATATGGATTGAAGCTCAACGTCAAGAGAACAAAGATTCTCACCACTGGGCCAATTGGCAGCACCATGATAGATGGAGAAGAGATTGAGGTTGTTAACAATTTCAGCTTGCTTAGCTCCACAATCAACACTCTTGGCACCAGCAGTCAGGAAATCAAAAGATGAATTGTACTGGGGGGAAAATCTGCTGTCAGGGACCTTTCCAAAGTGCTGAGAAGAATTAATGTCAGTCTAGAGACCAAGATGCACCTGATGCAGGCCGTGATCTTTGTAATTACTTCCTATACATCAGAGAGCTGAACAAGGACTAAGGATGATAGGAAAATCGAGCCTTTGAGTTGTGATGCTGGAGAGAGTGTTGACCATGTCATGGTCTGCCAAGAGAACAAACAGGTCTGTCTTGGAGAGTGTGAAACCAAGTTTTTCCTTAGAGGCAAGGATTTTGAAGCTCCATTTCACATACTTTGGGAGCATAGCCAGAAGGTACCAGTCCTTGGAAAAGGACATCATGCTTGGAAGAGTGGCGGGACAGTGCAGGAAATGAAGATCCCAGATGAGATGGATTGACAGAGTAACTAGAGTAATGGGGTAGGTGTGTAGGAATCAGTGAGACTGGCTCAGGACAGGGCAGGGTTCAGAGCTATTGTACATGGGGTCATTATGAGTCTCAGGTGACTCAATAGCACACAACAACTTAAAAACAAGCTATAAATTTTTAAAAAACCAAAACACACAAAAAAACCCAAGCTATAGATTAATGGAGTAACATAGACTATTTTTAAAAATTTTTTCCTAAAAAGTGATATATTTTTTAGTAACTGCCACCATCGCAAAGGTACTTATTTCAGATCCACTAGGTGTTTGGTTTGGAAGCAGGAGTGGCATCCACTTCCTAAACAACTTGCCCCCACAAAGTCTATTAACTTTGATAAATGTCGTTAGTTATAGAAAAGGTTTCAGGCCTTTTGTTAATATAATCGCTATGATTCATGCTTGGCTCGAAGGCAGTCAACAACAACAGGTGCTCTGTGGTAGAAAAATAGGTAATTTCCTCCCGTTCAATATACCACCTCTGAAACGTGCGGCAGGGTCAGTGATGGTTCTGACTCCACGGACCACAACAACAATATATGTAACATTTTGGAACAGGGAAAACCAAAGGTATGAAAAACAGATCTGTGGCTATTGGTATAGTATTATTTTATCTGGCTAGGAAGGGAGCAAGTGAGGGAAATTTGAAGGTGCTAGGACTGCTCTGGAAAGTAGTATGAAGTCAGATATTTTGACAAAGCCTATACGACGATATGCTATTAAGAATGCACATTATTATTTAACAAAACCATCAGTTTTTTAGGAGCCCTTGGGTGGACTGCAGACCGTGACAAATGGTTTTAATGGAATTCGTTAAAGACATACTAAATGGATGGTGGTGGTAAAGAAAAGAGCTGACTTAAGTAATCATGAAAATAATGTTTTGGCTACACATGCAAAGTTAAATAAAAACTGTACTTTAGTTGGCATATTTCACACATAATTTAGCAATTCTTAAACTAAATATATACTGTTATTGTTGTTGTTTTTGTGATGTCAAATTGCCAGCGAGTCATAGCAACCCTAGGTACAATAGCTCTGACCCCTGCCCTGTCCTGAGCCAGTCTCACTGCCTCCTATACACCTAACCCCGTAGTACAAGTGTCAGTCCATCCCATCTGGGATCTTCCTCTCCTCTGCTGTCCCTCCACCTTTCCAAGCATGATGTCCTTCTCCAAGGACTGGTCCCTCCTGGCCATGTGCCCAATGTATGTGAAATAGAGCTTCAAAATCCTAGCCTCCAAGGAAAAACTTGGTTTTACCATCTCCAAGACAGATCTCTTTGTTTGCTTGGCAGTTCATGGTATGTTCAATACTCTTCTTCAGAATCACAACTCAAAGACACCGATTCTTCTTGTGTCATCCTTAGTCACTGTCTAGCTCGCTGATGCATAGCAAGTAATTGTGAAGATCATGTCCTGGATCAAGCACACCTTAGTCTCTAGATTGCCATCGCTGCTCTTCAACGCTCTGGAGAGGTCCCTGACAGCTAACTTTCCTTATGCAATTTGTATTTTGATTTCCTGACTGCTGATACCAAGACTGTTGATTGTGGAACCCAGCAAGCTTTATTTGTGAACAATCTCTATCTCTTCTCCACTTATAATGGTGCTGCCAATAGGCCCAGTAGTGAGAATCTTTGTTTTCTTGATATTGACTTTCAATCCATATTGAAGGCTGCATTCCTTGACCTTCTGCAACAAGCGCTTTAGGTCTTCCTCAGTTTCAGAAAACAGGGTTGTGTCATCTGCACAATTCAGGTTGTTGATAAGTCTTCCTCCAATTCTGATGCCACATTTCTCCTCATAGAGCTCAGCCTCCCGGATAATCTGTTCTGCATACAATTGGAAAGGTATGGAGATAGGACACATCTCTGATGTATGCCCTTTCCAATTTTGAACCATGCAGTGTTTCCTTGCTCTGTTCTGACGACTGCTTCTTGGTCCAAGTATAGATTTCACATTAGCACAAGCAAGTATTCTGGGATTCCCATTCTTCTCAGAGTTAGCCACAGTTTGTTGTGATCCACACAGTCAAATGCCTTTGCATAATCAATGAAACACAGCTAGTCATTCCTCTGGTATTCCCTGTTTTCAGCCAAGATCCATTTACCATTAGCTACAATATCCCTAGTACCACGACCCCTTCTAAATCCAGCCTGCACTTTTGACAGTTCTCTGCTGATGTGCTGTTCCTGTAATTTTTGTATAATCTTCAGCATAATCTTGCTTGCATGTGATATCAGTTATATTGTTCAATAATTTTCATACTCATAGCTAATTATACAATTATTATATTATTATAATAATATATTATATATATATTTGAGTTGTGATGCTGGAGAGAATATATATATTCAAATATATATAATATATTATTATATATTATAATATTATACAATAATTATTTTGCTTAATACAAAAACCTGTATTAAGCAGATGACACAACTCTGCTCACTGCAAGTGAGGAGGACTTGAAACACTTACTGCAGAAGATCAGAGACTCTTGGATATAGAGTACACTTTAACACCAAGAAGACCAAGTCCACACCACTAGACTGATAAACACTATGACAGATGAAAAAAAGGTGAAATTGTCAACTATTTCATCTTACCTGGAACCATAACACAACTAGTATAAGCTATCAAGAGATTAGGAGACATAATGCATTGAGCAATTTCACTTGTCAGGGACCTTTCCAAATTACTGTGGTGCAATGTTGTCGTTTGAAGACTAAAGTGAGCCTGATTTGGACTGTATCCTTTTCAATCACTTCAAAAACATCTGAGAGCTGGACAATGAATAAGGACGATGGAAGACTTTATGCCATTGAATTGTGGTATTAGAAAAAAGTGCTGAATGAAGCAGTCTTTCACCAACACTGGTGAAAGAGTAAACAAATATGTCTTGGAAAAAGGGCAGCCAGAGGGCTCCTTGGAAGCAAGGATGGCGAAACTTCATCTCTCATACTTTTGTTTGGAGAGGCTATTCCGGGGAAAGGGACAGCGTGTTTGGAAAGGTGAAGCGTCAGAGAAAGAGAGGAAGACCCTCAACAAAATGGACTGATACAGTGACTGCAGCGATCGGTCCAAGTGTGTCTGAGATGACGAAGAGGACACAGGCTAGGACAGGGTTCAAGTCTGTTATTCATAGTGTCACTGTGAATCATACTCAACTTGACAGCACCTAACAACCTCATCTTACATTATCTAGGTCGGTCAATTTCATTACATGATCCCTTAAAACCATAAAAGGCAGAAGAGTCAGAGAGAGATTGCAGAAGAGGAAGTTCAAGAAGAAAGATGATACAGAAACAGAAACAGAAGGCAAAGGGATTCAAAGCATAAGACGATCTGCTGTCTTTGAAGATGAAAGAAGTGTGCCACGAGCTAGGAAACCAGGTGACCTCTCGATGCTGAGAACAGGCTATGACTGACTGACAACCTGCAGGGAAACACAGATGTTTGTCCCACGGCTGCATGGAAACCAATCCTGCCAACAACCTGAATGAGCTTGGAAGTGGATTCTTCATCAAAGATGTAAAAAAAGAAAAAAAATTGCTCTCTCAGCATTTCGAATTCAGTCTGGAGAATTCTATAGCAGAAAAATCAGCTGAGACATATTATGCCCAGACTTATGAGGTAGGGAACTCTGAGATGATAAATGGGTGTTGTTTCCTTAAAAAAAAAAATCAGGAGTTTACAAGATACTACACAACATGGATGAATCTAAACTACAACGGGTGATACAAGTCAGTGAGAGAGAGAGAGAGAGAGGAGAGAGTTATCGAATTTTTTTTGGTTGTTGGTGCTGGTCCATGGTCTGTTCAATACTCTTCTCCAGCGCCACCTCTCAAAGGCATAGATTCTTCTTCTGTCCGTTGTCCAGCTCGCAGACGCACAGCAAGCAACTAAGAAGACCATGGACAGGCACACCTTAGGCTCTAAACTGACCCTGCGTGAGGTGGGTGGACAGAGTGGTTGTGACACTGCGCTCAAGTGTGTCAGAGACGGTGAGGTTGGCTCAGGATAAGGCAAGATTCAGAGCCATTGTTCAGAGAGTCACTATAAGTTGTAGTCAACTGAACGGCACATAATAATATCAACAACAATGAAAA
>NW_006399838.1:6987332-6989015 GCF_000299155.1 Elephantulus edwardii
ATAAGTAACATAAATATATACAAATATATAATTAAGTCCTGGAAGGGGGTGTTGTTTCTTTGTGTGAGGTGTAAGGGAATAGAGCCTGTATGGCTTGTTCCCGTTGTTTGGGACTTGACTTGTACTAGGGCTTAAGAAGAATCCTAAATATATAAGTTTATGTTGAGCTTGTCTGGATTTTAGGCTTTGGGACTCGGTGTCCCCAGGACGGTGGTGCGTTTAGCAGTTGTATTGTGCTCATGTGTCTGCCAGCTGGTGTGGGGCTGGACAGAAGGAGGCTATCACCGTATAGAATTAGAGTCCTGGGTGTTGGACAGAGGGAGAGGAGGTCCTTACAGGGGGCTTGGCTGGAGCAGTGGGTGCTTTCTCTGAGCCCTGGGGGCAGCTTGACCCAGGTCAGTGGAGGGGCAGTGTGCATGTCAGGTCTTCCCAAGTGAAGACCAAGAAGCTCTGGGAGTCAGGGTGAAGAGGAATGTTATACAAGGCGTCTCTGAGGTCTGGGACAGTGAACAGAGCTCCTGAGGTGTAAATCTGAGACAGCAGGGCATAGGGATTTGGGACAGCTCGGTGCGTGGGAATGATGGCCTGATTTAATCTTCCGGAGATCTTGGGCTGAATGACCAGAACCTTTGGGTGTTTTGACAGCTACACTAGGGGTGTTGTGAGGTGAAAGTGGTGGACTGAGGAGGCCTGGTGATAATGGGCTTTAGGCCCAGCTGGTCTTGCGGGGTGAGAGGGTGTTGGACAATGTTGGCAAGGAAAGTGGGATCCTTCATGGTGATGAGCACTGGGTCGAGGTGAGATGAAAGGAGTGGATGGTCACTGTGCCCGATTTGGGGGTTTACTGGAAGGGAAGGAGGCTGGGGGGTCCGAAGAGAGTGGAGAGGAAGGTCCTTGCGTTGTAAAATAAGTTGGGGAGTGTCGGATTGTGCAGGGTTGAAGAGAGAGGCCTTGAGTTTATGCAGCAAGTCCCTTCCCGTGAGAGGAGGGGCCAGTGAGGCAGCACTAAAAATGGACGTGTGAGCGGGACGTTACCGAAGGTGCAGTGTGAAGGCGGTGTTTGTCATGGGGGTTCGGGGACGCCTTTCATGCCGACAACAGAAAGAGGAGAGTTTGAGCAAGGTCCGGAGAACTCCAGAAGGACTGAGAGGCTGGCCCTGTTATCCAGTAAGGAGAGAGACAGGCTGTGCAGATACTGCCCGGGTGACCCTAGGCTCTGAGGACTGGGTGCCAGTGGGGGCAGCAGAACCTGTGTCCCGCGGTTCAGGGCTGAGCAGGGGACATGCGGGTGGACCAGGCTGACTGGGAGCCACTGGCCGCCTGTCTTGGGCGAGGTTCACTCAACAGTGTCCCCACCACCCATATTGCTGACAAGGCTTCATTGGGGACCTGGGTTCTCTTGTCCAGTTTCTGTAGTGGCCACAGTGCTAACAGATGTTTGGGGGCCTAGGAAGGAACTTTTGGGGCCCCCTCATTTTCCTGAGTTGACAGCTTTCTGGAAAAGAGCTTTAAATGGATTTGGGGGCCTCTGATAACAGCTTTGACTAGCAAGAGGTCGTTTGTCCTTGTTTAATTTTCTGTAGCCAGTTTTACTTTCCAGTCATTAAAGACGCAGAAAGCCGTGTTGACGCGATCCTTTTGTTTGTGGGTCTCACGGCGACTGGGAGGCCACTGGCTGTGTCC
>NW_006399838.1:6990219-6991071 GCF_000299155.1 Elephantulus edwardii
TTTTTAATTAATTTCTAGGCAACTTTGACTCCACATCCCTTGAACTTTGGGCCATCACCAAAATGTAAGGAAGTTTTATTGTGTGGTTGTAAATCTTGTCTTCCCAAGGAGGTGCTGGTTTTGGTCAGGGGTCTGGATCCAGCAGTTTTAGGTGGGGAAATGCAGCGTGATCTGTAGAAGACATTCAGTAAAGCAGTAGTTACCCACCGAGCCATGGCCTCCAAGCTGCGTCTGTCTAGTTAGACTGGTCATCACAGAGGATGTGCTACTGATTTTTCCCAAGATGGGTGTGGAAGGTCCTACCAGGGTGACTGGTTTGGCACCTGAATATTCTTAGGAGAATTCAAGATTGGTTAAGAGGGAAGAGGTGCGAGGTACCTAATTCACGTAAGGTGTGTTCCTGTGCCCCGTGATGCTCACAGTATTAACCTGAATATATTAACTTTTAGGTCTGAATAGCCTCGGGGGAAATCCTATCATAATAAAGTAAGAATATCTAATTTAGAGGAAAACCACATGGTACTTCTGTTAAAACTTAAAGCAAGTTTTGTTTCCTGTTTATTGAGAAGTCCATTTATGATACAAAAGTATAGGTCGTTCCCCCCTTGCCCTGTGATCGAAATGAAACACACAAATTGGTTGGTTTTCCATTCTGACATTTATTCAGATGCCCCTTCAGTCCTCATCTCATCTCAGATTACTGAACTGCTCATTATCCAATCTTTGAGAGAGCTAGAGAAATGACAGCCAGACACGAGAACTGAGACTCACAGAGCAAGACACACACAACGAGAGAGACACAGAGACTTCTCCCTGTCTCGAACCACCTACCCTGGGTGTTGGCAACACGGC
>NW_006399838.1:6991381-6999299 GCF_000299155.1 Elephantulus edwardii
ACACACACACACACACACACACACACACACACACACACACACACACACACGATAGAGAACGAGAGACACAGAGACTTCTCCGCCCCCAAATAACGGGGCGGTTTCCCTGTCTCCTCGAACCACTCACCCTGGGTGTTGGCAACATGGCTCCTTGTCCAGGTTGCCATCCAGGTTTCACATGAGTTGTCTGCTTTTTTTAGGGGCTTATTTCTTCAGTTGCTTTCCCCCACAGGTGGAGATAGTCGAGCTTAGAGCCAACCCTGACTTGGATCAGGTGTCCCTCATCTCACCCATACCATTTTCCCTGTTTATATTCTGCTGCTTTCGCCTCTCATTTCAGGGAAGTGAATGATGAACATTATGAAAGGCCACGCAGATTGCACAAAATCCCATGGTCATGGTGAAGGCTCAAGCCAGGGTCATAAAAGTCTCGAGACACAGGCCTGGAAATCTGATACCAATACTTTATTTCTTGACCACTCTGTAGAACACAACTTCCCCCCAACCTGTGGGCAGTGAGCTGTGCCTCTGTCCTGCTCTTTACGTTCATATCTGCGTGACACTAAGACCCTGTGTCCTCACTACTGCCCGGTCCAGTGACCTTCCTGAGACACATGGAAGGTGAAAGCCAGGTCTTCCTGATTTTCCATCACCTGGTAGTTCACTGCAGCCCGTTCAGCATCCTGGCGGTCAGTATGCTTCCGCTGACCGGGGAGTGGCCACTGCACATGAGGTGCACTGACCAGGGATGGAATTCCGATCCGCCCTTTGCAGGAGCCCACTGG
Organism: Elephantulus edwardii; assembly: GCF_000299155.1. Lineage (NCBI taxonomy): Eukaryota > Metazoa > Chordata > Mammalia > Macroscelidea > Macroscelididae > Elephantulus > Elephantulus edwardii. The sequence goes on from NW_006399838.1 coordinate 6,992,167, forward strand.
GAGAGAAAGAACCGGCAAGGTGCTGTTTGCAAGTTGTCTTTATGGTTGGTTTTTTAAAGCAGCTCCCTGTGGAAGATGGGAATTGTCCAACTGAGTCCACACGGCCTGCATTTTATCCAGTGATGAGAAAGGTTTGGGTTTCTCCAAGGTTCTCTTCCATTTGTCACCATCCATGAGCATCTCAAAAATCTATTTTAAAAGCAGACGTGGAAAGTTATTGTATGTATTCTGTCAGTGCTTTTGACAGACACAGAGACACAGACCACACACACACAGAGACAGAGAGTGAGACACAGAGAGAGCAAAACACAGGCACATAGACCAAGAGACACAGATACAGAGAGACAGACAGAAAGACACAAAGAGAAAGGCAGACATGGAGCACAGAGCAGGGAGAGAGAGAGAGAGAGAGACAGAGACAAAGAGGCAGAGAGACCGAGACACAGAAAGACAGAGCAACAGAGACAGACAGAGAGTGAGACACAGACACACAGCTACAAAGAGAGAGACAAGAGAGCACGAGACAGACAGACCCAGAAAGAGCGAGACAAAGAGCCTAGACTAGAGAAAGACACAGAGACAGAAACAGAAAGAGTCACATAGAGCAAAAGACAAATAGCACAGAACAGAGAGAGAGTGAGGCACAGAGACAGACAGAGAGAGAAAGACAGAGACAGAGCACAGAACAGAGACAGACACACAGAGAGACAGAACGAGAGAGAGAGAGCATGAGACAGACAGGGTATAGAACAGAGTCAGACACACAGAGACAGAAATAGATAAGAGTGCCAGGTACAGAGAGAGAGACAGAGACAGAGTGACAGTCAGACACACAGAGAGAGACACAGAGACAGACAACGAGAGCAAGACACATAGAGCAAGAGAAGAGAGCGGGAGACAGACATAGAGACAGCACAAAACAGAGACAAAGAGAGCCAGAAGACACAGACAGACACACAGAGACAGAGCGAGAGACAAACACAGAGAGACAGACACACAAAGAGAGCAAGACATAGACAGACACAGAAAGAGTGCCAGACACAGAGAGAGTGAGTCACAGTGAGAGCCAGTCACAGAGACAGAGCGAGACATAGAGACAGACAGAAAGACAGACTCAGAGACAGAAAGAAACAGAATAAGAGAGCTAGAGAGACAGAGAACAAGAAACAGCTAGAGACAGACAGAGAGACACACAGAGACAGAGAGACAGCCAGAGTGACAGCGAGAGACAGAGAATGTGAGACAAGAGTGATAGACAGACACAGAGAGACAGAGCGAGACACAGAGACAGAGAAACAGACACACAGAAAAATACAGCTACAGAAAGAGAGCAAGAGACAGACAGACGAGAAAGAAAGCAAGACAAAGAGACAGATGGAGAAAGAGACACACAGAGAGATAGAGACAGAGATACTGACAAAGAGCACCAGACACAGGGACAGAAAGCACAGGACAGAGGGAGGCAGAGACAGAAAGTCAGAGAGAGACAGACAGACACAGCACAGAACAGAGAGACACAGAGAGAGAGCCAGAAGACAGACACAAAGAGACAGACAGAAAGCACAGAACAGAGACAGACAGAGAGAAAGAAAGCATAGAACAGAGTGAGTGAGGAACAGAGAGAGAGAAAAGAGACAGAGAAAGAGAGTGACAAGAGAGCAAGACAGACAGAATAGAGAAGTAGAGAGTGAGCCAGCCAGAGAGAGACATGGAGCCAGAGACACAGAGAGAGAGCGAGATGGAGACAGACATACAGAGAAAGCAAGACACAAAGAGCCAGAGAGAGAGACAGAGAGCAACAGAGACCCAAGAAAGACCGAGAAAGAGCGAGACAGCACAGGACAGAGAGAGGCAGCGACAGATGGAGAAACAGACACAGAGAGAGAACCAGACACAAAAGAGACAGAGAAAGATAAAGAGACAGACAGAGACACACAGAGAGACTGACAGCAGAAAGGACAGAGAGGCAGAGCCAGACAGAGAGACACAAAGATAGACATACAGACAGAGAGAGAGAGACTGACAGACACAGAGAGAGGCAGAGCAAAACAGAGAGACACACAGACACAGAGCGAGACACAGAGACAGAGTTAGGAGACAGAGAGACTGTGAGACAAAGACACAGAGTGACAGAGACAGAGCGAGAGACAGACAGACAGACAAGAAAGAGACAGACAGTCAAAGGCAGAGAGACAGTGAGAAACAGACTGTCTCTGAGAGACAGACAGACACAGAGTGACAGACAGCATAGAACAGAGAGAGACTGACAGACACAGAGAGAGACAGAATGACAGAGAGCGACCCGAGGGCACGTTCTTTCAGTACCTGTGGTTTTCAGCACTTGAGGAAGCTCTGGTGGCCTCGTCACACCCGCCCTTCGGACCCAGAGCGTGTGCGGTGTTTCAGGAACCAGGGTCCGCCGTGGCCGTGGTCTTTACCGGGAAAAGGGGACTTTGTGGCATCTTTCCGAGAAGAAACACTCGAGGGATGGAGCCCATGCCTACTCTCTAGAGGAAAAAATGACAATGTGTATCTAAATCCTGTCCCCATGTAAAGTTATTTGTCTCCCCGCATTGCTTTTGTGCAGTTCACCTGTCTAGGATTGCCCATCAATTCAATTCAAAACTCAGGGTAGCTCGAAACGAAGCGAAGGGCATGTCTCTAAAAATGGGCCTCAGACAGGGCTGCCCGTTGTCACTGGACATCCTCGCCAGAGCCACCACAGCTAATCAAAGACAGGACGGGTGCAGAAGAAAGTCAGCGGGCACGTTGGGAAGCAGATGGAAACTGCTTTCTCTGCACAGTCGCTAAAGTCCTTCCGTGTCGTTTACAGGACGGCACCCTGGACCGTGCTCCCCATGCAGCACCCAGGAAGGACAGGAGAAGGTGGACAGGCACAAGGCCGTGTGAGCGGGTCCACGAGTCTGTTACCTGTCGTGCTCCCAAGTGAGCAAACTGGCCGTGCGGAAAACTGACCCTCAGTTCCCTCAGGGAGGCCAGGGTCCAGCGACAAAGGTGTCTGCTCCCGCGTCACTCTGTGCCCTCTGCCTCAGGGCACCCAGGCCTGTGTACAGTGGGGGGAGAGGGGGTCACCCCCTGGCGAGACCTGGATTTTAAAATAAAATCAAAGGGGGATCCGGTTACCTTCATGTTTGAGGCCTCCAGGAGATCCTGACGCTGTCTCATGAGGCCTCCAGCCGCCCTGACACGGTATTCGAAGGCGGATGGGCAGTGATGGTGCCTGGGAGTATTTGTTGTTGTTCACCATTGAATGAGATCCAACTGTCACAGGAGGCAACGGCCCCTCCTTCTCCGGCGGAGCATCTGGTGGATTCGAACTGTGTGCCCTCGGGGTAGCAGCACAGCTTCTTGCCACTAGGCCAGCAGAGCTCCCTAATCCTGATGGTAACATCAGTGCTTCCATGTGATCTTACAGGCTGACCACCTCGGATCCCCGGCTGGGAGGACTAACTCTCCTCGGCCCCCACCTGAGAAGTGAGGAGGAGACCGTGCGGGTCTTTCCTTACCCAGGACCGTAACAGGTAACCCAGAGGCCACGCGAAGACTTGCACCTCGGGTCTGTCAGGGAGTCCAGGGTCCAGGTGTCTGTCTGCTCAGCCATGGACCTTCGAGCCGTCAGCACACACGCTGCTGTGGACATGACGGGAGGGGAGGGAAGCCCGGGGGCCGATCCTGGATTGTGAAACCAAGTCACAGGAGCAGCCTGTGAGCAGGGAAGTTACCTCTCCTCCTCAGAGCAACAAAAGGGCATCAGAGCATCCCGGGTTTTAGGAACCACTTTAGGAAGTAGAATGAGAAGGTAGAAGCAAGTCTGGGCTATCTGGGCAGCTGATGGGCACGGATCAGTGCTGACACCAGCTGAAATCCTTCTGTGATTTTACAGGCTGGTCACCCTGGATCCCAGCTGTGTGGACTCCAGGACTCCCTGCCCTGCACCTGCTGAGTGGACAAAGGATGGGCAGGAGACAGTGTGGAGTGAGCAGATCCAGGCACCTCTGCTCACCTCGGACCTGACAGGGAGCTCACTCACCTGCTCAAAACTCGGTCTCAGCTGCATCACGGAGTCCAGGGAGGAAGGTGCCTGCTCACCTGTGTCACTTCTGGCCGAATCTTCCAGCACACACGCTGTTTCTTGAGGTGGTGGGAGAGGAGGGCCACCATCTGGAGAAAGCTGGACTGTAAAATCAAATCAGACAGGGAGCCTGTTGGCAGGGAGTTTGGACTCAGACATCCACTAGAGACTCGCTCGATGATCGTCTTTTTCTCAGACCAGCAGGCTGCTGACTCTACTGGGGTGAGCGACACCCTGTTACTCAGGCCTCAGGATCACAGAGAAATGCACGTCCACGAGGGTTGTTCAGATGTCCCCAGAAGCAGCAGCTGAGGCTCCTCTGAGAAGACAGTCCTACAGATAAGCTGGGACACCGGGTCCACCTGTTCCTTGGTGCTTTTGGGAGCTGGTTCAAACCAACCACAATGCCCAAATCACCGTCGTGGTCGGAAAGGACTCAGAGCTGACACTCCAGTGGGTCTGCTAGGACTGTCCGTCCCCAGGGGTGGGGAAATAGGGCTTCCTCCTGTCTAAGCTGCTGGTGGATTTGAACCGCTAGAGGTACAACAAAACTCCCCGAGGGTTTTGCCAGCACCAGGCAGCTTTCTTTCTGTAAGAAGCTTTCCTGGGTTTTCATCCAGCATTTATGAACTGAACAGGGTTTCTGGACAAAAAGAAAGACGCAGAGAACAAGGACTCGCACTGTTCTCATCTCCCACGTGGCTTAACTCTCATAGTTGGCAGTCTGTAAATCTCCAGTATTGTTCCCCAGGAGGGGGTCTCAGAATGTGCCAATCTTATCTGAAACCTCCCAGGAGTGAGGACCCTGGCGAGAGGAGTGAGCGCAGTCCTCAGCCCCAGGCAAGGCGTCCCCCGTTCTGGGTGCTGCAGACCTGCCGTGGGAATGTGGAACCACAGGAAGGAGAAATGTGCAGCCAGGTTTTCTTTCTTTAAGGAGTTGCAACCAAGGTCCCGCTGAACTCCAGTGGGTTTTCTTACTCGTTAGTTTAAACAGGTGCACAACAAAGAACCTGGACTGTGGCTCAGTCCTCAGAGAAACAGAGTCCTCATACATACCGTGACATGGATTAGTATTGACTCAGTGAAGAAAGTTAAGCATAACGTAAGCAGATGTCTCTATGCAAGTGGGAGGTCACTTGAGAAGAACCAGTTTGTATTCTGAAGGAGAGATAATGTTGGAAACCAGGAACAGGGATGATGGTGCGAGATGTTAGGGGCTAAAGGCCCTGAACCACATTAAAACGGTGCTGATGTTGCAAAAAAGCTTGGGCTCCTCTGTTTTTTACTACGCTGTTCCTTCCCCACCCCCAAAATTAAAGAATAATTCATCCTGTTATAATAAAAAGAAACAGGACTAGGTCTAGAACAAGGTGGGGGAAAGTCCCATGAACTATTTGTAAGGTTCTCTGGAGAGAATCTAGTTCTAATGGAAGTTTCTGAGTCCCTCTCTGGTGACTGACAGAAAGGCAGGTCACCTTCCAGGGGCGTCATGTTGAGAAGACTCAAAGCAGATCCACTTACTGATAAGGCTCAAAGACAGGAATCCTTGGAGGTCCTGTTGTTATGAGGGGAAGGGACCTACAACAATGGAGTTTCAGAAAAAGACACCTGAACATGAACTGAGACCCAACCACTCAGACGTGATAAGGGTGGTCAAACAATCATCCCAGACCTCTCAGTATATTGCTGTTTTGTCCACCCAGAACTGTCCTATTGCCGACCAGCCTGGGGGGGGGGGTTAGTGGCTATAAATCACATGGGAGGAGACTGTCCATCTGCCCCCTCTGAGCAGCAGGTGGATTCAAACCACTGGCCTGGGAGTAGTCAGTGCAACTCTTCACTGCTGCCCAAATGGGCACAGATTTGGGGATAAACCTAAAAGGCACCTTTATACTCAGTAAACACCAGAGGCCACGACAACAGGAACCAAGGGAGCGTGGATGAGCGGGCAGCTGAGCGCAGGGTGGGACGCGAGGGCCTGGGGCTGCCCACGCATCTCCCCCAGGCACCGCCACAGCCCCTGTAAAGTTGGGGACCAATGGCCTAAACCCCGATTTTATACAGAAGAAACCAGGGCTTTACCCTCTTGGGGACACAAGGCAGGAAGGGACACCTGTAAGAATCAAACCTCAGCTTAGGCTAAAGTGCAGCTACCTCTGCCTCCTTCAGACCGAGTGCACTGCTCCCACCTGCCTGCGTGGCTACCTTATCTCCTATAGAGGCAAGATGTTCTTTGTAAAGGCACAGAAAAAACTTCCCCGCATTCCTGTACCTAAAGGTGACTACTCACCAGTCAGACCCCAGCAAGTCTCCAGGCTGCCCCCCTGCGCAATGGTCAACAAACCTACTGCAAGCCATTATACCAGCTGCTCTAAATAGCCAACCATAGCTCAATTAGACAAAGAATTAAAAAAAGGTATAAAAGGAAAAGCTGGCTTTGTCTCGGGGCTCTCTCACATGGATGCTGCTGTCAGTCCATGAGTTCTAACTTGGAATAAACTTTGTTAATTTGGCTAATTGGCTCGGTGATCTTTTGGGGGACTCGCTCCGTTACAACACCGATGGCGAGGGCACGTTCACTCCAGAAGAGGCGCCTGTGCCGTGTTCCCACCTCGGAATACGACGTCCACGACAAGTCCTCCAACCCTGGACTCGAGTCGTCCGACCAAGTCACAAAAAAGTCCACTCCCGGAACTAACCCCACTCACAGGCGGAAGAAGAGCCGAGGACCCTTCCTGTGCCGGACCCAGACACTCATCCACTGCGGCACGTGGACACACTTCCGGCACGGACCCAGACACATCCGGTACACGGACATAATTAAGGACGGACACATTCCAGAACGGACATAATTCATGAACGCACCAGACACACATCCGGTATAAAACACGGACAGACTTCAGGGACGGACCCAGACACACATCCGGTACAGAACACGGACAGACTTCAGGGACGGACCCAGACACACATCCGGTACAGAACACGGACACATTTCAGGGACGGACCCAGACACACATCCGGTACAGAACACGGACACATT
>NW_006399838.1:6999399-7011504 GCF_000299155.1 Elephantulus edwardii
ATTTCAGGGACGGACCCAGACACACATCCGGTACAGAACACGGACACATTTCAGGGACGGACCCAGACACACATCCGGTACAGAACACGGACACAATTCAGGAACGGACGCAGACACACATCCGGTTTTAGGACGGAGCAGCCCATGGTGACCTCCTAGGGGTTAGAATGAGGAACAGGATAAAAGCACCACTTCCCCATGCACATCCACTGTCAGACACTAACACACATCCAGTACAGGACCTGGACGTGCAAACTGATGTGGCCGGCCGTCTATGCTACCTGTTTATGACTTCTTTCTCCTACAGACAGTAGCCTGAGTTTTCTTTAATAAGGTACATTAAATTCTTAAGAACTGAGTGCAGAAAAGTCCTCATCTCAAATTAATAAAATATAATTATAGAAAAAAAAAATATTCTTAATAAAAAAAAAAAAGAAAAGAAAAGTCCTCATCTCAGCTAAGGGTCTGTAAACAAAAGTTTATCGAATTCTGCTGTCCCTCCATAGAAAAGGCTGATGACCCACTTAGAAAATGAGCCAAAAATTTCAACTTTTCACAGAGGGAGGTATTCAGATGACCAGCAGGCACAAGAAAACATCCTCAAAATCACTGACAATAAAAGAGATGCACAAAAAATTACAATGAGTCACCATCGGGCACCTGTAGCTCAAGGTCATCCATCCATCCATCCATCCATCCATCCATCCATCCATCCATCCATTCATCTCGAATCTTCCTTTGAACTTTCCAGAAATAGACAATTCCTATTGGAACAGCAATTCATTTTCTGTAAAGTACATTGTGCTGTCCCTCTGGTGCATGTCTACGATTAGAAATGCAATTAAGGGAAATGCAAAATCATTAAACTTTCTAAGAATACAGAACCAACCAAACAATACCAAAGTGCACGGGAATGACTGTGTGAAACAAAACGTGATTGAAGGAAAGTGTGAAAGACAGTGTTCTTGGATGATACACAATGTGTATGAATTTTGGATGGAAACCAACAGAAAAATTTTTTAAAGTGAAGAATAAAAGACCCCTCTACTATAAGAAATAGAAAGTGCTCGCTTTGGCAGGACATATGCTAAACTGGAATGATACGTGGAAAACTAGCATGATGCTAGTGCCACGGATGACATGAAGTATTCCATATAATTTTTTTTTTTTTTTTTCAAAAAATGGTGGGGGGGAAGCCTTAAAGAAATGGTTGCCTATACCAAGTTTGCAGAACTGTTGATGTTAGGCATTGTCGAGTCAAATATGACTCATAGCAACCTGATGAACCACAGCTGTGAACCTTGTCCCATCCATTCCATGCCGTTCTCACAAACTCTGACACACCAGAGCCCGTGGCTGCAGTCCCTGTATCCATCCACTGGTTCAGGGTCATCTGCTCTTTCCCCATCCATCTTCCTTCCCAAGAATGATACCTCTTCTCCAATGGCACCCTTCTCTCGCAATGTGCCCAAAGTCTGAGCGATGAAGTTTCATTATCTTTGCCCCCAAGGAGCACTCTGGCTGCACCCTCTCCAGGACATCATCTGTTTGCTCTTTTGACCGTCCGTGGGATACAGGTAGACTGAATATTATGAACATGACTATCTTGACAAGAGCAATCTACAAGATCAGAACCATCGTGATACTGATACTCATGCGGTTCTTGAAGGAGACATGAAAGGCAATGTCACGCTTCCTTTGGAAAGGAAACAGACACCAAATAAACAAAGCTCTACCGAAAAATAATACCAAAGTAGGACGTTTCATACTTCTCTATCTCAAAACCTACTGTACAGCTATGGAAATCAAACCCACACAGTCCTCACAAATGCAAACAGCAGCGCTGACAGTCGAGAGCCCAGAAATCCACCCAGCCACTGATACCAAATTGATCTTTCAAAAAGAGACCACAAAACTGGCAGTATCTTTAACAAATGTTGTAGTTGTTGTGTTTTATACAATCTTTTGTTTATATTGTTTCGTGAGTTCTTATGCATTGTGTTTTATGTCATCAATTACTATTGATCTATGCCTATGATTATCCTGTCTTTTCAAATCCCCATTGAATCTTTCATATTGCTTCATTCCTTCCCAATCTTCCCATTAAACTCTGTTACACATCTATGTAAAAGAAAAAAAAAATAAAACACCCAGAAGTTGTAGTTGTGTGTGGAAACGGACACTCTGTAGCAGGTTTCCAGAGGCAGGAAACCACAGAAGAGAAGAATGCCCACCTTTCTCCCACGGGCAGCTGGTGGATTCGAGGCACATGCCTTTAAACTGGCAGTGGAACTACTTATCACAAAGCCCCCAGAGATTTCAGAACACACCCTGGCAAAATGAGACATCTGTCTGTAGAAAATTTGAAACAAAATGCACATTTCATACCACATGCAAAAATCAAGTCAAGATTATTTGAATATCAAAAGTAAAGTATAAATAAATCATCAAAGAAAAAAGAGGAACAAATTTCAAAGCCCTACACTATGGAATTAACAGGGTTACTAATAAATTAACAGGATTAATGGGATTTCAAATGGCCAAAAAGAGACAACCAGCAGAGAAGAAAATAGATAAACGGGACCTTCTAAAGCTAAAAATCCTTGTAGTCATCAAAAAACTTCTGTATTAGGGTGAAAAGAAAGTCTAAAAACTGGGAAAACTATCAATGACATAACTGATAATGGGGTTCATATCTAAAATTTATAGAATTCCCCTGCACTTGAACAAGAAAAAGACATGCAATTCATCTAAAAAATAAGTAGAAAATATGAAAATGCTCTTCACCATACAGGATATTCACATAGTCCACACACACATGAAAAGATATTCAATATCACTAGCTATTGGAGAAAAGCAAATTATAGGAACAATGAAATATCTCAGCCCAGCAACAATGGCAAAGTTCAAAAGGACAGCAAACAACACAAGCTAGTGAGGATGTGGTGAGATGTGAACTCTCATGCACTCCTGCCTGGTGAGATGGTAAAATGGTACCACCACCATGGAAAAGTAGTCAGGTGGTTTCTCTGAAAGATAAAAAGAAAAGTATCATTTGACCCAGTTTTTCCACTTCTGGAAGTATGATCTGAAGGTATCAGAGTTGACACACAAAAGTTATGTATACACACCCATATTTACTGCAGCATTATTCACAATGGCAAATCGTCTGAGACACACTGGGGTCTGAAGGGACAGCAAAAACCCCATTATTTTTTTTATAATATATAACCCCCATTAACACCTGAGGCAGAAGCGGACCATAAAAATTCTTAGCTTAGGGCAAACACAAGTGCCCCGGGTAAAGCCTGGTCTGTCCTTGAAAAGTAAGATATTAACTATTGTCTACGTGACACAAAAGAAGTAAAGGTGGGCAAAGTAGCCAGTCCATCAAAAGCCAACCCACCAACCAAGATAGCAATCCCCCCGCCCTAAGAGGGGCTCTCAAAAGAGCTATAAAAGCAAGTGGGAGGGGAAACTCGGGCTTTTTTCCTTCACCACCTCCCAGAGGAAGGAGAAAAGTCTCCACGCGTGAAAAATATATAATAAACGCTCTTGAAATTTCAGATGTGTTTTTTTTATTTCTTGAGGGCACAACAGGGCCCATGACCACATTCGCCATGTCAATTCACCTCCTTAAGGAAGGGTCTTTCTGTGTCTCTCGCTGAGACCTATTTTTCCAGCCCATTTCCCCGGGAATGGTATGACTGGAGGAACGAAAAGAGGGTCCCAAGCACCGACTCCACGGAAATGAGCAGAGTCGGGAAGGAGGGTGACCTGCAAGCACATGACCCTGGGAAGGCTGACCTTGAACGCAGGCAGAAGCAAAATGAGTCAAGACGCCGACGTGAGAATTAGAGAAGAGGCGGCTGCACCTTGACCCCGAGAGAGCAAGTGGTCAGGGTCCCCCTCACAGAGCAGGGCAGTGAAGGCGAAGGCTGGGTCCGCACAGCCCGCGGTCGCCGTCTAGTGGTCAGGACGCGGAACAGCGGACCTGCGTGTCCACTACGGAACCACCAGGCACAGTCCCTGCCTGACCCGGACACACAACAGCGACGGAACACAGCACACATCCGGTCCCGGGCCCGCCCCTTATCAGACTAGCTTTTAAAGTCCTTTTTATGATAAAACTAGTTTGTCGAATAAACTAAAGCTCAAGTTATAACCGCTGTGTATTAACTGCTTTATTACTGATTCTCCGCCGGAAAGCGACGTTGCTTGCACCCGGCTCCCGGCGGAGGATGCGCTTTCAGGCCCCAGACGTGAGGTCCGTCCACTAGCAGGGTCCGTGCAAGAGCACGCAGTGATGATCTATGTGTCCGGCTGTGTAAAGGTTCCCCGAGCTGCGTGAGACAGAGACCCTCAGCTGCCCAGGGGATCGGACACCTGGGAGTCCAAGTCCTGCAGCACTGAGAACAGTCCTCCCCACTCTCCCCACATGGACGGCCCAGGGCCTCCTCTGGTCCAGCTCTGCCAGAGGCCAGGCCCCCACCGCCCTGTGTCTGCACCAGGACCGAGCCCCGCACTCCGCCCGCCTGCAGCCCGCTGCGCAGTCAGTCCTGGGATCAGAGGGGCACCAGCTGAAAGGAGCTGAGATGCCATCCCAAAGGGACAGGGTTCAAATCCACTAGGTGCTCTGCCGGAGATAAAGGGACAGCCTCGTCCCGCGTGATTTGCTGACCCTGAAAACCCACTGGAGGGTCAGCTCTGAGTCGGTTCCCACTCAGGGGCCCACAACAACAGCAGTAGCACTGACTGGGGTCCTTTCCTCGGCTTAAACCCCTTGCTAGGCACACCCCACGGCCACAACTGGAGGAGTGGACCAGCCATGGACATTCTAAGCCTGCACAAAGCAAGCCGTCATGCTGGCCATCTGTGACATGTCCCATCCCATGTCGTCCTCACAAACTCTGACACACCAGAGCTCTTGGCTGCAGTCACTGTATCCATCCACCCAGTTCAGGGTCATCTGCTCTTTCCCCATCCCTCCAGCTTCCCAAGGACGATATCCCTCTCCAATGACGACCTTCTGAACGATAAAGCTTCAAGATCTTTGCCTCCAAGGAGCATTCTGGCTGCACCCTCTCTCCAGGACATCATCTGTTTGTTCTTTTAGACGTCTGTGGTATACATACAGGCAGACTGAATATTATGAACATGACTATCTTGACAAGAGCAACCTACAAGATCAGAGCCATCACGATACTGATATTCATGCGGTTCTTGAAGGAGATATTAAAAGCAACGTCACACTTCCTTTGCAAATGAAAGACACCAAATAAACCTCTACTGAAAAAGAATACCAGAGTAGGAGGCATAGTACCTCTACATTTCACAACCTACTTCACAGCTGTGGAAATCAAAACCACACAGTCCTCATAAATGCAAACATCAGCGGAAGAGTCAAGAGCCCAGAAATGCGCCCAGCCACTTAGAATACCAAACTGGTCTTTCAAAAAGAGACCCAAAAAACTGGCATTATCTTTAACAAATGTTGTGGTTGTGCACTGCTGAGTGGAAACGAACACCTCGGTGACCCTGTAGCAGGTTTTCAGAGACAGGAAACCACACAGGAAAATGCCCACCTTTCCCCAGGGGCAGCTGGTGGATTTCAAGCATATGCCTTTAAATTTGCAGTGCAACTCCTTATCACGAAGCCCCCAGAGATCGCAGAAATCACTCTGGCAAAATGAGACATCTGTCTGTAGGAAATCTGAAACAAGATCCTCATCTCACATCACATGCAAAAAAAAAAATAATCAAGTCAAGGTTTATTGGATACCAAGGGGTAAAGAAAAAAAGAAAACAAACACAAACAAGCATGATCAAAGACAAAAAAGAGGAACAAATTTAGATATTCTACACTGTGGAATTAATACGATAATTCATTAATAGGGTTGCAAACAGCCCAAAATGGAAAACCAGCAGAGAATAAAATAGATGAATGGGATCTTCTAAAATTAAAAATCCTTGTAGACATCAAAAAAACTTCTCCATTAAGGAAGTCTACAAAGTGGGAAAAATATCAAGCAATGGCATATCTGATAAAGGACTCACATCTAAAATGTATACAATACTCAAGACCTTGAACAAGGAGAAGACACACAACTCAATTCAAAATAAATAGAAACTATGGAAATACTCTTCACCACACAGGATATTCACAGAGTCAACAAAAACATGAAGAAATGTTCAGTGTCTATTGGAGAAAGGCAAATGAAAATAACAATGAAATATCATCTAAGTCCAGCAACAATGACAAAGTTCAAAAGAACAGCAAGTGACAAAAGCTGATGAGGAAACAGAGAGATTTAAACTCTCCTGCACTGCTGGTGGGATTGTAAAATGGTTCAACCACCAGGAAAAATAGTCAGGGGCTTTCTCAGAAAGTTGAAAATAGAAGTACCAATTGACCTTACTTATTCCCCTACTAGAAATATGTTCTAAAAATATCAGAGTTGCCATCCCAAACAGATGTACATAGACCCATATTTACTGCAGCACTATCCACAATAGCAAAATGATGCAAGCAGCCCAGAGACCATCAACAAATGGATACACTGTGTTACATATTCATACAATGGATGATGACAAAGTATTGAAAGCAACTATACGTTTGTGAAACACTATGCAACACAGATGAGCCTACAGGACATCCTGCTGGGTGAAGTGTAAGTCACAGAAAGAGAAATACTGTATATAATCAGGGTTACAAAAGTAGCAGGGTTGGGGCCAGTGGTGGAAAAAGCAGGAAAAGATTTAATAGAGAATGAGCAATTCACTGGATTAAAAAAGTCAGTCTGCAATGATTAGAGGATCAGACATCATGTGTACCACAATTAGCAATCCAGGAACAGGACCTGTAGTGAGGACTGAAGGGGTGGGGCATCTGAAGGAATGCAGAATGGGAAAACCAATTTCTTTATAAAGTTTCATTCAAATCACCATTTAAACAGCGGGGGAGGTGAGAGAACCTTCATTTTTGCATTGAAAGATGGACTTTTCAGTAAATAGGAAAGAAAACCTTACATTGTTTTCAATTTTAACAGAATTACTATGTGTTTTTGTCTACATTACAGACTTTTTCACTTTTCCATTTCCTTTTTATCACTACAGGACTTCCCCTGGGACCAGAGAACTAATACATTCGGGTTAATAATGGGCAGAACACAAATTACGTGTGTTACGTACCTCACACATGTTCCTTTTTAAGGAATCTTTAATTCTCCTAAGAATATTCAGGCGCCAAACCACTTACCCGGGTAGGCCCTTCCAGAAGGCAACCATCTTGGGGGGAAAAAGGGAGAAATCAGAAGCATATTCTCTGTGAGAACCCAACAGTTTCACTAGAGAGATATGCAGTTTGGATTTCACCGGTGGGCAACCAATGATTGAATTTCTCCTTTTCTGAAGATGAAGCTTCATTTCCCCACCTAAAAAAATCCACGTGAGCTCATGCTCAGACCCTTTCCCTAGCCAAAAATAGCACCTCAACCCTTTTCCTTGGGGAGACAAGATCTGCAAACTCACAATATAACTTCCTTACATTTTGGTGATGGCCCAAAGTTCAAGGAATGTGGAGTCAAAGTTGCCTGTAAAGTAATTAACAATGAAACTGCTGTTTCAGGCCAACTGTTGTCTCCCAGGTTTTTTAAACGTTGTTGGGCTGAGCGCACTCAAGTCCAGTATCATTCACAGAGAGTCTGTGGACAAAAGGTCTGGACCCTGCCTGTCCTGTGTCAACCTCATCTTCTCCGACACACTTGGCCCCAAGGCATGTATGGTTGGTTTACAAAGTACTGACATGGTCGGATTGTCCAAACATTCCCTAGGGGAGAGTCTTCCATACATATATATCTTTCAGCAGGTTTATGATTATTAATAGCAGGAACAGTCAAAGCAAATTTTTCTCGGTCTCTAGGTTGCAGTGGGATATTTAAAAAGCCATCTTTTAAGATCAGTCACAGTAAGGGGCCACCCGTCAGGTATCATCGAGGGAAGAGGCAGTCCAGGTTGTAAAGCACCCATAGGCTGAATTACTTCATTAATTTTTCTTTTTTTTTTTAAGATGCTTTAATTTATCTGGAGGTGTTTTCTTTCTTTAATTTTTTAAATTTTATTTTACTATTTTGTATGTGTGTGCCATCAAATCGGGTCTGACAGATACAGGAAGAGATTGCCCCTCCTTCTCCAGCAGAGTACCTGGTGGATTCGAACCATGTATCTCTGGGATTGCAGTGCAGCTTCTGGCCTCTAGACCACCAGAGCTCCCTTATTAACTTTTCTTAAATCAGTTCTCATTCTCCAGTTACCTGATTTCTTTTGTTATTACAAACACTGGAGAATTACAAGGTCTGCTGCTTTCTTCTATATGACAGACTAGATGTTTCTTTAATTAATCGTCCTAAACTTCTAATTTTTTTGTGGTTAAGGGCCACTGCTCCACCCAAATTGGTTTTTCAGTTAGCCACGTTAGGCGGAGAGCATGAGCAACAGTGGCCCTCACTATAAATTTGGATATCCTAATCCTTCCCGTGATAGATTTGTTTAGGCTCTTAGAAACTAGAGAGTCCTTGTTTCTTTTCTCCTAACCCTTTTCCTGGGATATATTTATTGTTGTTGTTATGTGCCGTCGAGTCATTTGCGACTCATAGCGACCCTATGTACAATAGCCCTAAACCCTGCTCTATCCTGTGCCAATTGCATTGCCTCTGACACACTCATCCCGATTACCCCAGTCACTGAATCAATCCACCTTAGCATCCTATTTTTTGCTGGAGTCAAAATAGTGGAAATTTGTAATGTTGCTCCTCACTGAGATAGTAAATCTCTGCTCCATCGAGTAATTGCAATATCAGCTATAAATTGTTGCAATTAATCCGTTTGACTTTCTGGCCACATTTCACTCACTTTGACTCCAGTCCTAGCACCAATTCCAGTAAAAGTAACAGACACATCTTTTTTTTTTGTTGTAAGAAAAATTTGTGTTTAGAATTAGCCACCTGGACTCAGTTTAGATGATCCCAATTTTGTTGGCAACAACATCCAAAGCATGATAGTCAGGAGGGAGTCGAACATAGGCCTTCTTCTCTCCATCAGGCCTCATCAAAGTGTTGACCTTGGCCACATCAATGTCATAGAGCTTCTTTGTTGACGGCTTGTTTAATTTGGTGTTTGTTGGCCTTGACATCCACAATAAACACAAGTGTGTTGTTACCTTCTATCTTCCTCATGGCTGACTCAGTGGTCAGGGGAAACTTGATGATGGCATAGTGGTCAAGCGTGTTTCTCCTGGGGATGCTCTTGCGGGGGTATCTGGGCTGCCTTCGGAGTCTCAGGGTCTTAGGCCACCGATGTGTGGATCTTCTTTTTTTTTTTGGCTGTAGATGCCCTTCAGGGCGCCTTCTCGGCCTTGAATGCCTTTGCTTTGTCTTCAGTTTTTGGGAGGGACAGGGGCTTCCTTCTTTGGAGAAAGGGGCAGACACATCTTTTAATGGTAGTTCTGGGGGTCAATGATAAGTAGCTACAGTTGAAACGTCAGCCCCAGTATCAACCAAGCCTTGTAGTGTGTGCCTTTCAATTCTAACAATTATCTGTGGTCTCTCATCATTAATCATGGTATTCCAATATATATTTGCTCCTGTCCTGCCAAAACCTCCTTATCTTTTCACAGGGACAACCTTCTGCTTAAGACAGGGTAACAACAATAATTGAGCAATTCTTTGACCTTTCAGTAAATTCTGAGGTTGTCTAGTACCCACCATTATACTTATTTCTCCTTCATAATCAGAATCAATAATTCCCAGATGAACAAAGATACCCTTACTAGTTAAATGACTTCTTCCAAGAATTAATCCAACACCGGTTTCTGGAATTGGACCCAAAATATTAGTCTGTATTTTATAAACTCACAGTTCTGGCAGGAGAGTAACATGGTCAGGAATTTATATCTAATGTGGCACTTCTCAAGGTGGCATGAGATAAGTCTGAGATATGCTGCCGCTGTTCACGGAGAGATTGTCTTTGCCCACAGGAAACTGCTGGCAGCTTGCATTGTTTCCTGTGGGGCCCAGAGCTGACAGGTGCCTTCGGAAGTTTCCTGACCCAATCCCGTTAACTTGTTGGTCAAATACAGATATAAATTCATTAGCCCAATAATATCCTTTTCCACATTTTCTACAAAGCACTGAAGGCGTGGATTTTTTTTTCTTTCCATCACTACTCTCCCCTCTTTCTTTCCAGCAATCTCTTTTCTAATGTGCTAATTTTCCACAATTTTAAAATTTGGTCTGAGATACATTTAAAGATCCTTTTAAAGTAGCTGCTGTCAGACTGGCTTGGTAAGAACTAGTTCCAATATCGATGCAAGCATGGATGCATTCATCTAGGGAAGTGTTCTGAGTCTTCAATGGTTTAATAGCCTTTTGACGTTCTGAATTAGTGTTTTCATATGCCAAAGTTTTAAACAAAAGCTCACAAACCTCAGGTTAAGGTACTGCTCTATTAAAAACATCTTTTAATCTAGACAGAAAAACAGTATATTTTCCATTTTCAGATTGTGGTGTTCTGATAAAAGATTGTTCTCCCTTTCCTGAAACTTCTACTTTATCCCAGGATTGCATACAGAAAAGTCTTACTTGTACAATCACAGCATCATCGTAGTGTAACTGAGATCATTCTTCAAGTCACTGACCTCCAACAATTGATTAGCAGTAATATTAAGAAGATTTCTTGATAAGTTAATCCTTTCCATATTTGTATCTTCATCAGTCCACCAAGTTCTAAACTGTAAATATACTCCAGATTCTAAAACTGACCCGACCATGGACGCCCCAATCATAAGGAATGAATCTAAATTCTGTAGCTAATCCTTGCAATATGCCCTTTGCATAGGTAGAATGCATACCTAAGAAACTATGGCTTGCTTTAATTCTTTGATAGTCTTATAACGACTGATGTAAATATAATTGATACATTTGGGGATAATCTCGGTCAGGAGGCATATTACTGGAAATACAGAAGCTCCTTTCCCCCTTTAGATAAATCATCCTGCTTTGCCTGTTGTAAGACTCTGGACATAGCCGTGAAAGGCTTCTTGAATGTAGTTACTCCTAACAGAGCATGATTCATATCCTTCAAATCATTAAATAACACAGAATTGGGAACAGTAGCTGCTGATGGAGCTGTACTTTTACTTTGGTCATAGGTTCCATTACAAGAACCCAATTTTTCTATTTTTTTTAAAGAAAAGCAAAATTTCTTTTTCTACCAAAACCCCAATCCATGCTCTAGCCAATGGATGAAGGGTAGTTTAGGCACACAGAGTTTCCTGGTAAATATATATCTCCCCATATATATATATATATGTGTGTGTGCGTGTGTGTGTGTGTGTATCTATCTATCTATCTATCTATCTATCTATCTATCTATCTATCTATCTATCTCTACATCTATCTCTATATCTGTCTGTCTATCTATCTATCTATCTATCTATCTATCTATCTATCTATCTATCTATCTATCATCTATCTATCTCCCCTGGACATCTGTGAGCAGATGTTTCCAGCTGCTCCTTCCTTGCTGCCACTTCTTCCCAAACGGGACACTAAGCAGTCCTGTGACTGCACTTAACAGTCCTATCTCCACTCTTATTGTCTGAAGACTTAGGACCATGGATGATTATAGTGTCCCAACAACAGCCGAAAAGATCTGAATCAATTCTTTAAAAACACTGACTGAAGTGTCTGCTCTTTGCTGGACACAAGTGGAGGTACTGGGAGTGACTCTGCTGGTTCTGAGGAAGAGAGGGCTGGCAGGAGGAAGGGTGCTGGGGGGCAGAGGGAGAACACTCCTCCTCTGCTCACACCACCCGAAGCAGGCATGGAACGGGGGTCCTGTGAACAGTCGCTGCACTATCTGCTGAGAGGGGCTGCCACTGACGAATGGGACCCGTGGAATTTCTTCCACAATCTACATAATGATGTGTCTGTAGGCTCACGTGGCCCATATATGAGCTCTTCACTGAAGTTCGCATTTAGATCACTATGTTGTGCACCAGGCAATGAGCAGAAGGAGTACACAGAGGAATATGGTCCTTCCGTCTCC
>NW_006399838.1:7012659-7013737 GCF_000299155.1 Elephantulus edwardii
GTTTTCTATCTCTACCCTCCAATATATGTCAAAATTCAAGAGGTGAAGAAAACCTTATAACATCTTTTCTACTTGTTACTCTAAATCTAGCCAAATTCAAGGTTTGAGGATTTCTTCATGACCCTGCCTTTAATTTTTCTGAGAGTTTCACTTACCTCGAGAAAATGCCCTTTCGGGTTTCCTCGTGTCTGCAAGACAGAGAGACAGAGAAACTACCACCTCTTCAGGTGCCCTGGTCCAGGCGCCAAAATGTTGTCAACTGAAGGAAAAGACAGAGAAGGGGACACACGGGAATAGGGATCAGGTCAGAAAGCTTGAAGACAGCTGGGAGAACTGAAGCCCCTATGTTATACCTTTCTGGGGTTTTATTAAGAATTATCAGGAAGGTCAAACAAAACCAAAGGATCATGGGGAAGTCTTCTATAAATAAGGCCAAACCCTTTTCTTTTTCTTTTTTTTTTTATCTAGGCGGGAGGGATTCAGTAAATACAAACTAAAAATTATGTAGACTCTTAAGGACTGACTTAGTGTTCCAGGGTAACCATCAGCCTCTCTTCTATCCTGACATGGAAGTTGGGTTATTATTAATGTTAAATTTGATAACCGGCTTCCCACATCTGTTTGTTAAGTCTTGGCACTGGACATAAGGCCAAGGACACAAGGAAGGGACCAGAGGAAGGAAGGAAGCTAAAGAAGCTTTATTAAGGGGTCTCTCAGGTGGGATTCCAAATTAAAAATTTTTAAAAACTAAGTGCAAAAAAACCCCAAACCAACCCCCCAAACAGAACTACACATATTGGACAAAGAAATAAATATCCTGTGAATTTTATTTCCAAGTACTTTTTAAAACATTAAAACAAATCAATTATGAGAAGTACAATGAAAGAAATATTTTATGGTAAGGTCACTGACGTTGTCATAACAAAACAGTTCACAGGGATTTAAGCCCTTTATATTTGCTCCACTGGGTTTCCATGCATGTCAACTTTCTTGAGAAAATCCTCAGTGTCTCTATTAAAAGGTATTTGGGTTGGTCCCAATCGCCAACATTTCAATTACTATTCACACACACACACAC
>NW_006399838.1:7020621-7021222 GCF_000299155.1 Elephantulus edwardii
TTCATAGGGTCACTATGAGTCATCCACGACTGGAAGGCACTTAACAACAACAACAACAGCAACAACAACAACAAAAATATATGCTCCCAGACTTAACCCACAAATGTCTTTTCCATTGTGTTCCAGTCTTTCTCTGTGAATATATCTTTTACTTCTAATGAAATGTATCATAATGTTAATACTGTATTGTTATTTTTCTACTTAACACACTGAAAGCCTCTTAGTCATTTAATATTCTTCTGTTGTACCTTTCTTTTCAACTTTTTTCACATGCATTATGTTTTATACTTTCCTTATTTGACATTGTGTTTCATACAATCATTCCCATACATGATATTTATAAAATTAGTCACCACTGAACTATACCTATCATTGTTGTTGTTGTTGTTGTTAAGTACCATCACATCCTAGACGACTCACAGCAACCCTGTGAACAAAAGACCTGAACACTTGTGTAACTATCATCGTTTCTCACCCCATCTTTTCAGGACCCTGCTGGATCTTTACCATTTCTTTACCTCCTTCTTCCACCCACCAAATTGTGCAGCCCTGTGATTTCCCCCTGCCCATCTCGACCCCTCTCATCGCACCATTTTTCATG
>NW_006399838.1:7021859-7023666 GCF_000299155.1 Elephantulus edwardii
CTCCTGTGATGACAGAAATACCTAGTTATATATCTCTTTTAAACAGATTTCTCCCTCCTCTGTTTCAGTGCAGTATACATTATTGAACCCATCTTACTCAGTCTCTCCCCAACCCCAAGGACTCCCATTCTACAAAAGTGGCATCATGTAATATTTGTCCTTTTGTGACTGGGATATTTCACTCCCTGCTGAGCTTTTTAATAAAACATGCCCTATCTAACTTTCTTATAGTAAATCTTGGGACATTTTTACTATATTCTTAGCATATATTCATAGAAGTGGAGTAAATGCAAAAGTTAAACAGTTTTACTAGCTGGGGCCAATTTTACTTCAAGCCGATGAGTTTTTTTCGTAGGTGTGAGATGCTGGTTACAGAAGTTAACTTTGAGAAATATTGAGTTCAATCCCACTGACCTTATGTAAAATTATAAAGAAAAAAATACACAGGTTCTACCTGGATGGTTTTCATGGATTAAATTGTGGCCTCCAAACAGATGTCATAAAGTCTTACGCCTGTAGGACCTGGGGCTATAAGTTTATTTGGAAACAAGGACTTTGTCCGAGTAATTAGTTAATATCAGGTCATACTAGAGTCGGGTGGGTCCTAATCCAATATGGCGGGTATTGTTACAAGAAGAGACATGAAAAAACCACCCAAGACCACCATCAAAGACCGAAGTCTACAAATGCCTGAAGTTAGCAGATGCTGAAAGAAACCAACGCTCTTCTCATAGCACCTTCTGAGAGAAAACAACCCAGAGACACTTAAATCTGGCCTACAGCTTTTATAAGACAACCATTTCTGTTGTTTTGGGGTTTTGTAGGCTTTTTGCTTTTTTAAAAAAAATATTATTTTAGTGCAACAATGAATGAATGAAAACCCAAAATCTCTGTAAATGTTCCTTAAAATTAGTAAAATTTAATAATTAAAAAATATTATTTTATACTGGTTACTTACAGAGTCCGTATACTTTGTTTTTCACACCAGATCTTTAAAATAGCATAGTTTGCAGTAGTTTGTGACTCAGCCCTAGGAAACGAATACAAAGTTGTTTTTATGTATTCACATCTTATTATTCCGTAATAAAAAAGTGTAACAAGTACCTAAGAAATGACAAAGGGCTGTAGGGAAAGAAAGATCTCTCAATAGGGTGTTTGGGAAAGGTTCATGAAGGAAATGATGGTAGGGAACTCTGAGATGATAAATGAATGTTGTTTCCTAAAAAACAATCAGGAACTTACGAGATACTACACAACATAGATGAATCTAAACAAACTACACTGGGTGATACAAGTCAGTCACAGAGATAGATAGAGATAGAGATAGAGATAGAGATAGAGATAGAGATAGATAGAGAGAGAGAGAGATAGAATTTTTTTGGTTGTTGTTGCTGTTTACTGTAGTATCGGAATCGACCTGTAGCTGATTCCCCTGCAGGTTTTCAGACGCTCGCAGGGCCTTCAGGATTGCAGTGCAGCTTCTTGCCACGGAGGCCACCACAGCTCTCTAGTTGTGAAATAGGGAATTATAAAAAGCTAAGGAGAAGTTTACATGCAGCTAGCATCAATCTTAGAGGGTTAATAGGGATGAGGAGGGAAGGAGAGGAGAGTAACAATAATAGGGAAGTTGGGTGAAGAAAGGCAACACAGAATAAGAGCTTGATTACACATTCCGATTAATTAGTTGCCTTACCTTTGGTTTTCTTAGGTGCTTTCTAGTTGGTGACAAGTCATAGCGAGCCTATGAACAGCACATCAAAACATTTCCCTATCTTGTGCCATCCTCACAGTCTCCAATATGCTCGAG
>NW_006399838.1:7023861-7024775 GCF_000299155.1 Elephantulus edwardii
CTTTCTCTAGCCCTCAAAGGTTCCCAGCATCGCGTCTTTGTCCAAGGACTGGCTTCTCCCAGTAACATGTCCAAAGCATGTGAGGTGACCTTTCACCATCGTTGCCTCTAAGGGAACCCAGGTTGCACGTCTCCCAGACAGATTTGCCCAAGAGATACACAAAACTCCACCAACATAACTCAAAGGCACTGATTCCTCTTCTGTTGTCCTTATTCACTTCCCAACTTTCAGATGCGTAGGAAGAAAATGAAGACTCCACAGCTTGAATCAGAGCCCCTTTGGTCTTTAGACTGGTATCCTTGCCCTTTGGAGAAGAACTGGGCAGCAGATTTCCCCAGTGTGACACATTTTTGGATTTTTTTAAAAATTTAATCTTTTTTTATTAATTTTAATGAAAATTTAGTCTTTGAATTTCCATTCATTCATTATTGCACTTTTCTCCCTGCCCACCCCTCTCCCACCAGTACATTCTTCTCTTTGAAAAGTAAAATAGAAGTTCCCCCATTGTTTTACAATCCCTCCCCCCAGGTCCACTCCACTGTGCAGCCTTCGTTCTGGACTCCTGTCATGACAATAATACCCATTCATATATACCTTTGAAATAGTTTTCTCCCTCATTTGTTTCAATGCAGTATTACATTATTCATCCCATCTTTCTCAGTCTCCCTTCAACCCTCATGTCAGTCCTGTTTTACAACAGTGGCACTATGCAGTATTTGTCCCTTTGTGAGATATTGACTGAGATATTTCACTCAACATAATGCCCTTCAGGGTCACCCATTTTTAATAATATTGCACAAGTTCCTTGTTTTTCAATGCAACATAATATTCCACTGTGTGAATATACCAGAGCTTCTGTATCCATTCGTTTGTTGATGGGCACTTAGGTTGTTTCCAACTCTTTGCTATCATGA
>NW_006399838.1:7025013-7036045 GCF_000299155.1 Elephantulus edwardii
TTTGACTGGGGTGAGATGATATCTCATAGTTGTTTTGATTTGCATCTCTCTTAGAGCTAGGGATTTTGAACATTTCTTCATGTGCTTGTTCTGAATGTCTTCTTTTTTTAATGCAAGAACATGAGGGATTTTATTACAACCTCTAGAGCAGGGACTCTACACACACCCTGACGTAGCAGCCACGTGGCAGAGCCCCTGTTCTGAATGTCTTCTGTGGTGAAGTGTCTGTTCATATCCTGTGCCCATTTTTCTATTATTTACCTTTATCTTGTTGTGGTGCTCAAGTATTTTATAAATTCTGGATATAAGTCCCTTATCTGATATGTCATTACCAAATACTTTTTCCCTGTTTGTGGCTTCCCTTTTTTACCTGTTGGAGAAGTTTTTGGATGTACATAGGGATTTGATTCTTAGAAGGTCCCATTCATCTATTTTATCTTCTCATGGTTGTAGATACATCTTTTGATTTCTTGACTGCTACTGCCTCATGGCTTTAGGCCAGTCCTGAGTGACAATTATGGCTCTCTCCTCCTTAGTCATCCAATAAACTTAGGCAAGGACACTTAGCTCTGGTTCCCTGTGGGGTAGCAGTTCCAAAGTCTTCTCCATCTCATGTCAGGTCTCTGGTTCTCTGCGACTGTTATTGCTGCTGCTTCTGTACACCCTGGAGTGGTGGGCACGAGAATCTCTGGCCCCAAAGGGTGTGTTGCATTCTCTTGCTTCATCTTTGCTGGTGGGGAAAATTCTCCAACTCTGCTGCTGGATCCACTCAATTTAATGGCAAGATTAGCCAATCTCCTAATGGATAGGCGACTACACCCTATTCACACAGTTCCACCAGTACACCTGGTAAGCTAGAGAAACCATTTTGAGCAATAAACCCTTAATATCATACTTCCTCTTCAACTTGTCTTTGCTGGCATAGTAGAAAATGTTTATTTTGTTAAATATTGCCAGTACCAGTCTGTTTCAGCTCACTGCTTTCTGTTGTTAAGTGCTGTCAAGTCAAGGACAACTCTGAGTAATCCTATGAACAATAGGCCTGAACCTGTTCTTTCCTGTGCCATTCTCATAATTTCTGACATGTTGTTGTTGTTATGTACCGTCGAGTGGAGACCCTACGTATCACAGCCCTAAGCCCTGCTCTATACTGTGCCAACCTCACTGTCTTTGACACACCTACTCTCATTACCCTAATCACTGAATCAGTCCATCTCATGAGGGTCTTCTTCTCTTGTGCTGTCCTTCCAATCTCCCAAACATGATGTCCCTCTCCAAGGACTGGTCCCTGCTTGCAACATATCCAAAGTATGTCACACGAAGCTTCAGAATCCTTGTCTCCAATGATCAGTCCAGTTTTACCCTCTCCATGATGAACCTGTTTGTTCTCCTAGCAGTCCATGGTATATCCAATACTCTTCTCCAACACCACAGCTCAAAGGCATCAATTCTCTTTCTATCATCCCTAGTCACTGTCCAGCTCTCTGACTGCAAAGACCATGGCCTAGATCAGGATCACCTTAGTCTCCAGCCTGACATCATTGCTCTTCAGTACTCTGGAGAGGTCCCTGACAGCTGACTTTCCCAATGCAATTCATCTCTTGATTTTCTGGCTGCTGGTGCCAAGAGTGTTGATTGTGGAACCAAGCAAATGAAAACTGTTAACAATCTCAATCTCTTCACCATCCATAATGCTGTTGCCAATTGGTTCAGTGGTGAAAATCTTTGTCTTCTTGACATTTAACCTCAATCCATATTGGAGGCTGCAGTCCCTGACCCTCTGCAGCAAGCGCTTCCGGTCCTCCTCAGTTTCAGCAAGCAGAGTTGTGACATCTGTATACACTGGTTACCTGTCCATTATTGCAGTCACTACACCAATCCATCTGATTGAGGTGATTCCTCTCTCCTGCTGGTCTTCCACATTTCCACGCATACTCCCTTCTAAGGAATAGCCTCTCCTACCAACATGCCTGAGTGCATGAGACAAAGCGTTGTAATCTTTGCCTTTAAGGGGCACTCTGGCTGCACTTTCTCCAAAACATCTGTTTATAATGCCTAGGATATGGAGGCAAGGATTCAGAAGCTTCATCTGACATACTTTGGACATGTTGCAAGGCAGGATCAGTCTTTGGAGAGGGATGTCATGCTTGGAAGGGTAGAGGGACAGCACAGGAGAGGAAGACCCTGGATGAGATGGATTGATTCAGTGACTAGCTTAATGGGAATAGGCGTGTCGGAGATGGTGAGATTGGCACAGGATAGAGCAGGGTTTAGGGCTGTTGTACGTAGTGTTGTTATGAGTCGCAGGCGACTTGACGGCACATAACAACAACGGCTCTGTTTCATTTTTTAACAACTTTCAATTTTCTTCGATTTACACTCTGTCCATTCCACAGGGAGCTTGCTAATAAATGATTGCAGCGAGGAGTAGAGGGGCTTCCCAGTTCTTCTGTGTCTTTGCTATTTTTTTCACAGGTCTGATCACGGTCCCTTTCAGGCACCTGTCTTTCCCTTCAGTACTGGAATGGATCCAACACAAGGAAATAGAGGAAATTAAATGGTACAAGGAGATTGGATGTCCACGCAGTCATGGATAAACCTTTTCACTAAAGGTGTGAAAGTTTCAATAAAATATAATCTTTGAATGATGCATGTATCTCATCTGATATGAGTTTCCACACTGCTTATGGAAAAATGTAGTCTATTAAGCCCTTGTTAAAAAAAAACAAACAAAACAACAACTTACCAGCATCTAGAAGCTCCCTTTCATAAAAAAAATAGCTGATGGTACGTCTCAGAGCAGAAGCTTTATCAAGATCTGAGCTGACATTCTGGGGAAGAGGTTACTGTTCAACAAGGTCATAAAAAAACCTTCAAATTCTTACTTAGAGGAGAGCAGGCTGCATCTCGGGATTTTTCTCTGCCATATTAGAAATAATTGTAACAACAGCAAAAAAAAAGGGGGGGACAATTTATGTTAGGAAATCATATAACAAGTCAAAGATGAAACTTTAAACCCCTCCAAAGAAGAAATTTCCTCTTGGTCATGTCAGATTGTGAGCTATGTTTTTATGTTAGCCAAAAACAAATACAACAACCAAAACTTTGCATATGTAAGTTTGTAGCCTTTGTTTCAAAAGCACTCTCATTGTACAGAGAACATGTTAAAATCAAGAGAAACTATTTACAATCTTACATATAAACTTTTATGATATTAAGGATAAAAGAAAAATATTACAGCTGTTTCTTCTCATCTTAAGTTTTTCTGTAACAGTAACAAAATGTCTTTCACTGGCTAAAAGTTTGATACTATCCACATCATTAAGGCAGCTGTTACTCTGAGGAGTAGAAGTATTTTGAATGTTTTCCAATTAGAGGGTCTCATCTTCTGGCATTATATAAGACATTACTCTGCTGTTATTCGTAAGATTTTCACTGGTCCAGTCACTTCAGAGGTCACCAGTGTGTCCTGCTTCCTAGTCAGTCTTAGCCTGGAAGTTCCGCTGAAATCTGCACACCGTGGGTGACCCTCCTGGGATTTGAAATAATAGTGGCATAGCTTCCGGTGTCTCAGCAACACAAGCCATTAGAAGATGAGAAACTGACAGATATGTAGGGTATAACAACTCTGATGGGAATGAGTGTGTTTTTTTTCAGTTGTTTGTTTGGAATTTTTGGGTTTTGGTTTGGTTTGTTTTGGGAGGTTTTTTGCTGGGCAGCTGGTGCCAGTAAATCAAAAGGAACGAACTCAGCATTTCTCCAGCCAAAGGAACTAAAGAACAATTTTAAGCCTCGCGTTGGAATAAACTCTCTCAAAACACTCCATGCAGAACCTGTCAGGCCAGGAAACTGCTTATTATGAGTGAAATCGTCTACCTGCTGCACCAACTATATTCTGACATATACCTTTGATAAGCCAGTAAAACCTGATCTATTTATTTTCTCTCTGTAGTTGAGTACCCTCTATTTCAACAAATAATTTAGATCCTTTTTATATAAACCAACCCTGTAAAGTGTGTGTGTGTGTGTGTGTGTGTGTGTGTGTGTGTGTGTGGCTATATTTGTTGCTTCCAAATGGGGGTTTGGATTCTGGTCTAAGTAACAATGAAGGGTGGGCCTGAAGGGAGTCCCTGTGTTTCTGCCTTTTAAAAAAATGAAACTAAAGCCCCTTGTTCCCGTCAAGTCAATTCTGACTCTTTAATCCTGAGGGACAGAACAGAACAGCCTTACACGGTTTTCAAGGCGGTAAATCTTTACTGAAGCAGATGAGCACGCCTTTCTCACTCAGGACGCCTGGGAGATTCAAACCACTAACTTTTTGGTTGGCAGCTGACTGCTTTATCAGTGTGCCACCAGTATACGTTCTGCTTAAAAGGAAATGATAGTTTGCTCAGGTAAAGGAGAGACCACTTCTTTTGATAAGAAGTTTGGTTAATGCTCTTTGGAATCCAATGCTATTCCATCTTAAAAGGGAAAGATAGGCCAGAAATTCTATGGCAAACGTAATTACACATGTAAGACGACTGGACCAGGATGCTTTGTCAAGGAGTCGGCAAGAAACAAAGCATGTTCGTGTCTGCCAATTGAACCCCGATCTCCCATGTGACAGAAACGGATACTCACCACTATTTTAAGGAGAGCAGCTGCTGTCCCCAAATCAAAAGGGACGAACTCACGCAGCATTTCTCCAGCTGAAGGAACTGAAGAACTAATTCAAGCCTCAAGTCGGAATGCTTAAAGATGCCATGATGGACAGTGTTTGGTGGAGCTTCCTGATTAAAACAAGCTTGGACGCAGGAGTGGCATCCACTTCTGAAATAGCTTGCCTCTGGAAACTCTATGAACCTGGAGAAAGGACGAAAGTTATACAAGCGCTCAGGTCTTTCATTCATAGGGTCACTATGAGTCACCTATGACTTGACGGTACCTAACAACAACAGCATAGACAGAGATCAGTTGACCTAGTGGACAGAAAGTGATGCTACCAAGACAAAGGTGGGTGACTCCTCTGTGGCCCTCAGGCCTGGTTTTAATTGTTTTTGGTCAAACATTCTTCTAAGTGGTATAACACTGGTGTGTCCACTTGCTGTACAGAGGTAACTCATTGTTGCTGTGATGTTAAACACTGTGACACTGATGTGTCAAATGCGATAACAGTTACCCATGGCTGACAGTGTTTGGTGGAGCTCCCTGATTAAAACAAGCTTGAACACAAGAGCGACAACCACTTCCGAAATAGCTTGCCTCCAGAAACCCTATGAACCTGGAGAAAGGAGGAAAGTTATACAAGTGTTCAGGTCTTTCGTTCATAGGGTCACTATGAGTCACCTATGACTTGATGACACTTAACAACAACAACAACTTGGATAAAATATAGAATGATCCAAGAAGCAGCAAAAGCAGATGGAAAGCGTACACAGAGTCATTGTACCAAAAAGAATTGGCTAACACTGTAGAATTTCATGGAACAACATAAGAGCAAGAGGCAACGGTGAGAATGGCTGTGAGTGGGCCTGGCTGAGAGCAGAGGAGCACTTGAGGCAGATGAGAGGCAGATGAGAGCGATTCCTCCAGCCTTGGAGCCGGGCAGAAGCACTGGGTACCACGAGGCGTAGGTATAGAGATTATCGCATCTGAAACCCACAGTGTTAAACAACAGAACTTTTGTAATAATATTGAGAATTATTCCTTTGCTCTTCCTAGAAAAAAGAACACTCATTTTACTAAAAAGAACGTGAAGGAGGTTAAGAAATCTCCAAAAGAGTTGGCTGCTTACATAACTAGGACAGCTGGACAAGCTGTGAAGAGCCTAGGCAAACTATGAAAGCCAGTCCTTGGAGAAGGACATCTTGCTTGGAAAGGTGGAGGAACAGCGCAGGAGAGGATGACCCTGGAGCAGAAGGATTAACACAGTCACTAGGGTAATGGGGGTAGGTGTTTCAGAGACACGAAGATTGGCTCAGGACAGGGCAGGGTCAGAGCTGTTGTTCATACAGTCGCTGTGAGTCACAATCGACTGGGCAGCACATAACATTAGAGCATAAACAAAAGGTAGGCCTACAGAATTTCTAAAATCGTATGGTTCCTTTCTTCACAGGCTTTCTTTCAAAGGTGGAGCTCTTCTCCATAATTCCTACAAACTTGCTTTTTGTTTAAGTTGGTAAGAGTTGGTGTTTCAGCTGCTTGCAACCGAAGAATCTTAAGAAATACAAGGCTCTTTTCATTGTAATCTGAGCATTACTTAAATGTCCTAGACAATCCTATTTCCACAATATACACTTCTCCTAAGAGATTTCATTCTTTTCAGTGACGTTAATCATCTTCTATATACTGAAGATTCTCAAACATATTGGTGATTCACAAAGATCTGTTTTTAATTTTATACTGGTTTGCACACAAAATTTGTATATGTTGTGTTTCATTCACATACATTGTGTTACACACATTTCTTCATTCATGCTGTGTTTCATACGATCATTCCCTTGTGTTACATTTTACAAAATTAATCACCGTTGATCTATGTTCAATATCACTCGTCTTCTCAGGTCCCCAATAGATCTTTCCTAATTAATTCTCCTCTTCCTTCTACCCACCAAACTTTGTGAGCCTGTGATTTCCCCCTCCTCCCCAATCTCCACCCCCACTCCCACCCCGTCCCCTTTCCTTACATATTTGGACTTTTATCCACATCTTACTAGTTATCCTTCTATTTTTACAATAATGGTTTTATGCAGCATAAGTCCTTTTGAGACTAAATGAGTTCACCTAGCATAATACTCTCTAGCCTCTCCCATGTTATAAAGTTTTGAATCATTATAATCATGTTATAATGCTTTAAATCATTGTTCTTGGGTGCTGCATAATATTCCATTGTGTGAATGTACCACAATTTCCCAATCCATTCATTTGTTGATGGACATTATGGCTGTTTCTATTTTCTTCTTATAGTGAATAACGCACTAAGAGCATCAGTGTACAAATCTCCATTTGTCTCAATTCTGTTTTCCTCATACTGTATTCCTAGCAGTAGAATAGTTGGGTCATGTGGAATTTCTATGCTCAGCTCTTTGCGGAAACACTACTCTGCCTTCCTTCCTACCGTTTTACAACCCCCCAAATAATGTATGAGAGTTCCAATCTCTCCACATGCTCTCTGACATTTATTGCTTTCTGGCCTGGTAAACTGACCTACTCTGGTGGCCTAGTGGTAAGAAGCTGCACTGCAATCCCGAAGGCATGAGGTTTGAATCCACCAGCTGCTCTGTGTGAGAAGCATGGGCAATCTCCTGTTTGACTAAAAGCCTGCTGGAGGGTTAGCTATAGGCCGACTCGAAGGTACACACAACGACTGGGAGGAGATGGTTGAACATTTGATTGTGGTTTTGATTTGTATCCTTACTATTACCAGTGATTTTGTTGGCCATTCAAATGTCTTCCTCTGTGAAAAGTCTTGTCATGTTTTTTGCCGATTTGGTGATTGGGTTATGAATCTTTTTCTTGTAGAGTCCCCATGTCTGAGATGTCTTTGGAAAATACTTTTTTCTCCAGAAGGTAGTTTTCTTTCCACACTATTACAAAAACTTCTGATGCATACAGAGACTTAATCTTAGGAGGTCCCATTTATCAGTATTATCTTGCCCTATTTTGCATCACAAAGACCCTTTTCTATTTCCGATACATCTCTCACACAGGAACCTCAAATTCAGGCTTCCCAAATTTATTCCTTCTCCTATTTTTCTATCAATAAATGATACCTTTTTAATTGGTTTGCTTACAAAGTTCATACACATTGTGTTTCACACTATTCTTTATTCATACTGTGTTGCATCCAATCGTTCTCTTGCATTAGGTTTTGTAAAATTAATCGCCATTGCACCTTGCCCATCATCACATCACAACTCTGTCATTTTCACTCAGATCCTTCTCATTCTCTTCTCTCCCTCCCTCCACCTACCAAACTGCGAACCTCTGGGTTCACCCTTACCTGTTCTCACCCCTCCAGTACTGTCCCTTCCCTTTTGGTCCCCAGACATGGTTTACTAGTTTAGTCCTATGCAGTATTTGTCCTTACAACACTGGGTTAGTTCACTCTGCAAGATGCTCTCCAGTCTCTCCCAAGTTATTTTTCCAAATTGTGGCTCCTTAGTGCTGCAAGTATTCCATTGTGTGGTGTTGTTGATGTTATGTGCTGTCGAGTCACTTGCAACTCATAACAACCCTATGTACAACAGCCCTAAACTCTGCTCTGTCCTGTGCCAATCGCACTGCCTCTTACACTCCCACCCGATTACCCCAGTCACTGACTCAATCCACCTCACAGAGGGCCTTCCCCTCCTGTGCTGTCCCTCCACCCTCCCAAGCATGATGTCCTTCTCCAAGGACCAGTCTCTCCTTACAACATGTCCAAAGTATGTTAGACGGAGCCTCAGAATCCTTGCCTCCAAGAAGCCACCTGGTTTAACCCTTTCCAGGATGAATCTGTTTGTTTTTCTAGCAGTCCGTGGTACAGTCAATACTCTTCTCCAGCACCACAGCTCAAAGGCATCAATTCTCCTTCTGTCCTCCTTGGTCATTGTCCAACTCTCTGATGCATAACAAGTGATTGCAAAGACCATGGCCTGTATCAGATGCACCTTAGTCTCTGGAGAGACACCATTGCTCTTCAGTACTTTGGAGAAGTCCCTAACAGTAGACTTTCCCATGGCAATACGTCTTTTAATTTCCTGGCTACAGATGCCAAGACTGTTGACTGTGGAGCCAAGCAAACTAAAGCTGTGAACAATCTCAGTCTCTTCACCATCCATCCTGATGCTGCCAATCGGTCCAGTGGTGAGAATCCTTGTCTTCTTGACATTGAGTCTCAATCCATACTGAAGGCTGAAGTCCGTGACCCTCTGCAGCAAGCATTTCAGGTCCTCCTCAGTTTCAGCAAGCAGGGTTGTGTCATCTGCATAACGCAGATTGTTGATAGATCTTCCACCAATCTTGACCCTACATTTCTCCTCATAGAGCCCAGCCTCCTAGATAATCTGTTCTGCCTACAGGTTGAAAAGGTATGGAGATAGGATGCATCCCTGGCATACGCCCTTCCCAATTTTGAACCACGCTGTGTTCCCTTGCTCTGTACCATAATTTCTCAATCCTTTCAGTTGTGGTTGGACATTTGGTCTGTTTCCATATTCTTGCAATGCTTGCTAATGACACTGGTATACAGAGAGCTCTGTTTGTGACTCACTTCTAATTTCCTTGGGATATTTTCTTAGCATTGGAATTGTTGGGTCACATGGAATTTCTAGTTCAATTTTTTTAGGAAATACCAAACTGTCTTCCAGAATGGTTGTACCATTTTACAGTGCCACCAACAGTGTATGAGAGTTCCCATAATAAATGGTATTTTCTGTCTTTTTTTTCATGCCTCAGAGAGTATCAGTTTGAATCTCCCATTGTTCCACATATGCTTGTCCATTTTGATCTTAACCAATTTTTATCTTCTTTCTGTTCTCTGATATAGCTCTCGTAAAAGGCACTTTCTCTCTATTTTGCATTGTCACTGTCACTATATTTATTGCTGTATGTCTTTGAGTCATAACTGACCCTCCAGTGGCTTTTCAGAAGCAGTTAATCACACAGGAGGAGATTGCTCCTCTTCCTCTCAAAGAGAAGCTTAAGGATTCGAACTGTGTGCCTTAGCGTTAATGGTGCAACTCCTTACCACTATGCCTCCAGAGTTAAGGGCATGGTTATTTCTTCCTACCTGATTTCCTACTTCCAACATTTTCTCAAGAACAGTTTTTCTAAAGAAAAATATATGTTCTCGTCTTTTTCTTATAGACACTATGTTCTCATTTGCTCTTAGGGAAGAAGTCTACATTCACTCATCTCTCTTGACAGTACACAACCATCAACCACACCAAGTCATTTGCAGTCCAGGATGGTGCAGCAATTCTATCATCCATAGGTCCTTGTATGCCCATTTTCTTTCCCAAAATGCCTTTTCCAATCTCCTCTTTATCTTTCAGATCTCAATAGATATATCTCCCCTTCAAGATAAGCAGTTTCAAATTCTCTTATTTAAACCCACATAGTGGCTGTAACAATAAGCTGTAGTGTATTAGAGATGGTTAAGATGGCACAGGAGAGGGCAAGGTTCAGGTCGTTGTTCATAGAGTCATGATGAGTTGTGGTCAACTCAATGGCACCTAACAATAATTCTACCATCCCTATGACCCAATATGATTGTTACTAGTCATGCATAGCTACTGAGCCTTTGAAATATAGCTTCTGTGAATGGAAATGTGCTATAAAATATATACCAGTTTCTGAAGTCTTAACATGAGATGAAGAATGTAAAATATCTTATTAATATATTGGCTACATGGGTTCATTGCTGTTGTTTCAAAGCTGACACTTCAGTAGGTTTTCAGAGGCTGTAAATTGTCCATCATTCTCCAAAGGAGCAGCAGGTAGATTTTAACTGCTTACATTGGGGTTAGGAGAGCAACTCTCTATCCACTAAGCCACCAGAGTTCCCCATTATTTCTTCAGTAACATTTATATTATAAGCCTTGGTGACTTGGTGATAAGAAGCTGCACTGCAATCCCGAAGACATGTAGTTTGAATCCACCAGCTGCTCCACAAGTGTTGGATGGGAAATCTACCATTTGACTAACTAACGGCCTCTGAAAACCCACTAAAGGGTCAGCTATTTGTTGATTCCAACTTGACTGTAAACAACCACAACAAACGACATCAGTTAAAATTGCTAGTTTACCTCTGTGCTTGGACTGCAAGTATGTTATGGCCCAGAGAGTATTTTAATTAACATAGAATTCCACACTCTGTTGGGTCACCTTTCTTTGGAATGGGAAGATATATCGATCTCTTCCAGTCAGTTGGCCAGCTGGCTGTCCTCCAGATTTCCTGGCACAACTTAGTGAGCACATCCAGGGCAGCATCTGTTTGTTGAAATAAATCAATTGGTATGCTGTCAACTCCTGGAGCCTTGTTTTTTGCCAATTCCTTCAGAGCAAC
>NW_006399838.1:7036560-7037148 GCF_000299155.1 Elephantulus edwardii
GAGATGGTTTTGAAATTCGAGTGGGACAGACTTAAGGTCAAATCTTGGTTCCCGTGGACTTGATTTAATTTTCCTCAACTTCAGCTTGAACTTACGTATGAGTAATAGTTGGTGGTCTGTCCCACAATCAGCACCTGGCCTGGTTTTCACTGCTGATATTGAGCTTCTCCAGCGAGCCTTTCCACAAATGTAATCGAGTATTAAAATAAATATTTATTGATTGGGTGAAGTCTGATTCCAAATGCAAATCTGACATGGATATTGCATGTATTGGTGCTTAAAGCTGAATGGAGTTTAACTACCTAGTGTGGGAAGCCAAATATCAAATTAAGTATTAAACTAAATGATAAACCAAATGCCATATCAAGATATGAGGGAGGAGCAAATACAACCTGGAATTCTTCCTGAGTCGGGTCACAGGGGTCAAGCACCAAGGCCGACCTTCCGGCATCTTCACAATTCTTGGATTGTATTTGCTAACCCCTCTTGAGTGAGTGAAGCATAAGGTTTCGATAGAAAGAGCCTAGCTTTATTTGCATAGAATTCTCTTTGTGATTTGTTCCCTGGCAATTCTTTTTTTTTTTTTTT
>NW_006399838.1:7038348-7054905 GCF_000299155.1 Elephantulus edwardii
TATATATTTAGATTTTGTTGTTGTTATTGATTGCCTTCAAGTTGAGCACAACTGATAGAGACTCTATGAACAAAAGGCCTGAATCCCCTATACAACTATTGACATTTATCAAAGTTCATAGAGTTTTTGGAGGCATGTTATTTAGGAAGTGGATGCCACTCCTGCTTCCAAATCGGTCATAGTATGTTATTGTTGTTATGTGCCATTGAGTCGTCTGAGATGTATAGCGATCCTATGTACAGCAGCTCTGAACCCTATTCTGTCCTGAGCTAGTCTCACTAATTCTGACACACCAACCCCCATTGCCCCATCCCTGTATCAATCCATCTCATCCAGGGTCTATCATAATGGCTGTTAATGATATCCAGGAAGTGGAGTGAGGATAGTATACTTAGCACACGAGGCACAAGAAAACCTTTTGAAAGAGAGATATATTTACTATCTTGTTTGTAATAGAATGATGATTCTCAGAACTCATAGAAGACGACTTAATTTTACTTTCTATTACTTATATCTTAACAAATCCTTAAGTTTAAAAATGTGCATTAGTACATAAAACATTTAGCATAAATTGTTGTTGTGTACCGTTGAGTCATAACCGACCCCTGGCTGACCCTCTGTAGGCTTTTCAGAGGCAGTTCATCAAAGAGCGATTGCCCATCCTCCATCTGCGGAACAGCTGGTAGCCTCGAACCACTTGCCTTTAGGCTTGCAGTACAGCTTCTTGCCACTGGGCCACCAGACCTCCCTATTAGCAATCATTTGAATGACAATTGACAGAAAAGGTTAGGCAGTTTAAGGAAAATTAGAGGTGAACTGTGGTTCCAATCTAGATTGTTCATATATTAACTAGGGGCTGAGTTTGTAAGAGTCCATTTGCTTATTATGAAGGTTTGACAATGAGTATAAACTGTGTAAACGGTAGCGCCACAAAAGGACTTACTGACAAGACAGCAAAACAAAATGAAAGGGTTGCATAAATTTGGCAGTGAGCTGGGAAGTAGTTTGCGAAGTCACTGCAGTGTAAGAAAACGTGGTTGTGAAATGAACTGTGTAATGGAGTGTGCACACGTCTTGTTCCTTAAGTCCAGAGTTTAGTCCAGGTCCATTCTGTAGACTGTTTAACCACTCTAATGAGATTAGCAAGCCCGAAACGAAAAGGATATCAACCCCAGGGAAGCGCTGAGTTGTCACAACTTTCAGGATTGGACAATGAGCCTCGGAGACAGACCACACTCGGCTTCCACAACCACAAAAACAGACTCTGCTGTGAGGAGTGGGTCAGATCCTTTCCTTGCTGCTCCTTCCATCCAGGCCATCTCAAGAGTTCCCACCCCAGATCACTGCTGAGCTTCCAGAGCCTCACTTAGTGGTGGCACAGTCTTTCAGGGTGGAGCCAGGGAATAAAAAATTAGCTGCATCTGCATCTTCTTCCAGCCACAACCTTGAACTTGGACCCAAGATGAGTGGTAATCAGTGCCTAAAGCTTGACCTGTCAAGTGTATCGAGAGCACGTGGTGCGCACGTGTTTGCACGAGTTTGCGCCTCCTCGCGAGTTCTAATAACCATCACATGACAATGGCCATGTACCTCTGGGCGCACTGTCTGCACCCCCAATCCTTCCAAGTCACCTTCAGTGACACAAGGAACCAAAGAGCATGAGCCAGACCCCGCCCCCTCGAAGCAGACCCCGCCCTCCCGTGTCAGACTCCGCCTTCCCAAGCTAGACTCCGCCCTCCCAAGCCAGACTCCGCCCTCCAGAGGCCGACCCCACTCCACGCCGGAAGTGTACTAATCCGCCGCACGTGGGGTTGCCAGGGCTCAGTTCATGTGACTGGGCGGGGCCTCAGGGAGATGGGAGCCAATGGCAGGCGGCGGGGGCGGTGCCTGTGACGCTCCCGGGGCCTATCCCGGAAGTGGAGGGGCGGTGGGGGCGGGCACGGGCGGGGAGGCAGGGGTGTGGAAAGTGTGGCGGCCCCGCCCCGAGCCTGGGCGCTGCCGCCGCAGCCGTGGGGGGGCAGCCGTGGGGGGCAGGCGCCGGGGCTGCAAGGTGAAGACGCGGGGGAAGCGGGTGGGCAGGGCGCGGAGCGGGGCAGGGCCGGGGAAGGCGATCCGAGACCGCGGGGAAGGAGGGATGCTGGATGCGGGGATGGAGCGAGCCCGGGACCCGCGCAGTCCAGGCCCGCAGCGGCCGATCGGGCCCGGGCTGCCTGCAGGATCGGGGCGCCCCGCGACCCCGAGGGCTGGGTGCAGCCGGCCGGGCCTTGGGAGCCCGGGCTGTGCGGGAATGTGCGGCCTGGGCTGCGCCGAGGGGAGCTGGGCTGCGGAGCTGGGCTGGGCCGCGCGGGAAGGTCGCGGGCTGCAGCTGCGGCGGGGCGTTCGGGACCCGGACCTGCTGACCCCTCTGCACAGGGGAGAGCACGGCGGGGCCGCCTCCCTCCTCCCAGCGAGCTCCTCCCCTGCTCCCACCAATGCATGCAAAAGTTTGTGGAGGCCACACTTCCAAAGTGCAACGGTAGCTCGGATTGCATGGTATAGAGAAATGCAAAGCTCATAGTTCCCCCAGGGTGCAAAATCAATGATCCCTGTGCCCTGCCTGCACATTGGTTATTAAAATGCAAACTCAAACTTTTTTTTGCCTAGTTCCCTGGGAGAAAAAGCGATCCTCTCCCCAGCACACCATGGCGGATGAAATTGATTTCACCACTGGAGATGCTGGGGCTTCCAGCACTTACCCTATGCAGTGCTCGGCCCTGCGCAAAAACGGCTTTGTGGTGCTCAAAGGACAGCCATGCAAAATAGTAGAGATGTCAACTTCCAAGACGGGGAAGCATGGCCATGCCAAGGTAGGTGCCCTGCCGGGTCTGACTTTGACTTCAGCGTTGGAATTTTGAGAATCCATATTCCGTGCGGATGATGAGATTTTTTTATACTTAAAATTTTATGGTAAGCTCCCTTTCCCCACCCACTTATCACTAGGGGTTCACCTACTACTTTGAATACTGAAAGATGGCATTTCTTTCTTGTACTCTTGTAGTGCTTTTTCTATGAACAGAACTGAAGCTTTCTTGAATCCAGGTGAGGTGAGAGATCACTTCTGTAGGGGAACAACCACAATGAAATCCAGGGTGACTGTGTCACACACATAATGAAAAGGAAGCAGTATCACTGGACAATTTGTGTAGAAAAGGTTGTTGAAGAGGACAGTAAACTTGCTCTGTAAACCTACATGCAAAACTTAATAAAATACTATTTAGAGAATTTATTCTAAGACTTGACTGTTCTAAGAAACCTAAATTTGTTATCTTGTCCACTTAATTTGTATGACCGGACTCTGATTTTCAGTCTTAGAATGTCATGATACTGGTTAGTTGTTGACGACTCTCAGTTCTATGACCAGTGCTGCTTTTTTTTTTTTTAAAAAAAAAGAGTAAAATTAGATGACCTTGAAAGGAGGAGAGAGAATCTGTCATAAGCAGCGTTGGTCTTGTGCTTTTGGTTGGTATGTATTGACTGATACACTTGGCAGAGACTGACCAGGTTACCTGTTCTCTTCCTGTTAGGTTCACCTTGTTGGAATTGATATTTTCACTGGCAAAAAATACGAAGATATTTGCCCGTCTACCCACAACATGGATGTTCCAAATATTAAGAGAAATGATTATCAAGTAAGTACTAATTTTTTTTTATAGAGTGCTGAGTGTTTCTTAAAGGTGCCACTACTTTCTACTGTCAGTTGTAGTTTAACAAAACTGAGAGTGACTTTGTAGGTTTTTTCTAACAGTCATTAGCCACTACTCATCCTCAGCTTAGAAACTGTAGAAATTCCATAATATTTCATACTTGTGCCCTAGGTTTATTGCTGGTTTGTGATACTATTTTTCCCTTAAATTATTGTGCTTTTTTAAAAAAATTGAAGGGCGCTCTGGTGGCCTAGTGGCAAGAAGCTGTACTGCAATCCCAGAGGTACATGGTTCGAATCCATCAGATGCTCTGCTGGAGAAGAAGGAGCAATCTCCTCCAGTACCAGTCAGATCCAATTTAATGGTACACACACACAAAATAATAAAATAAAAAATAAAATTTAAAACAAAAAAATTGAGAACTTAAATGGAAATCCAAATTCATTATAAACTCATTCAAATCTAAAAAAAAAAGGAATGGCATTAAAAAAGAGAACTTAGTGTTCCTCAGAGACAGTAGCAATAAATTCCATGTTTAATAAAATTACTGTTTTGTCTCTTGTAAAAGAATCCAAAGTTAGATGGCTCCTTTCTGAATATCTTCTTTCTCACTGACCTGAGACACTTAAGAAACTATTAAAATTTAAATTGCCACCAACAGAGTTTGTGTATTATTGGATGTAATGAGGATTTTGTTTTCTTAAATAGTAAAATAAACTAAAAGCCATGAAGTTAAGCAGTATAGACCATCCTGCCTATGTTACGTTTATTCAATGACCATGCTGTGTCAGTGCTTTTGTTAAATTTTACACATAAACTTGCAACGTTTAGTTTCAGTTATGTATTTGGATAAACCAAAACAAAATTCACTCCTGTCAGGTTGCTTGCAGTTCATAGCCACCTTGTAAGGCAGGTAGAACTGCGCCGTAGGTTCCCGGGCTGTCATCCTTACTGAAGCAAGCGGCCCTGTCTTGCTCCTCTGCAGCAGCTTGTAGGTTCAAACAGCTCACCTTCCAGTTAGCAACCGAACACTTAACCCACTGCACCATCAGAACGTTGCTGTTATGCGCCATCAAGTGAGAACTGAACCATAACTGATGGTTCAGTTATGTTCAGTTAAAACCTCCAGCAGGTTTTCAGAGGCAGTAAGTTGAGTAGGAAGAACAAGTCCATCTTTTTCCCCCAGGACAGCTGGTGGATTTAAACCATGGGACTCTGAGTTGTCGTTGGAGCTCATCGCTCCTAGACCACCAGACACTGTCGGTTGTCCACTCTCTGGCTTCTGACCCTGTAAATCCTTATAGAAGGAGCCGCTGGTAAATCTGAGTCACTAACCTTTTGGTGACTAGCCCATTTGTGTGCATAAATCTATTACTCTCAAGAACTGACCCTTAGCTAACCCGCCATTGGGTTTCTAAGGCTGTGGATGACAGGGGGTGACTGCCCATCTTTTTCCCACTGAGTCACTGGGGGAATTCAAATCACCAGAGAGATGTGACCTTTGAGTTTGCAGTTCAGCTTTTAGTGATGATGTCCTTAGAGCTCTGTGTTTGGATGGGTTATATCGTAACATTTTGGTGGAGTATTAATGATAACCAAGAAATTGACCTTTTGGGATATAGGAGCTAAATGAATCATAATGAATGCCTTTCTTGATAGTCTTCCATTCTATAACAAGCATATCAGATATGGAAACCTCTTTTTTATTCATTGTAGACAGTGAAAATACCAAGTTTTATACTTAGATTTGTTTTATCTAATTTGAACACATTTCTTTCTATTCCTTACTGTATAAGCTTTTTTTTTTCTTTTTTTTTTTATGGTGAGAAAAACTTGTATTTAGAATTAGCCAGCTGGGCTCAGTTTAGATAATCTCAATTTT
This sequence comes from Elephantulus edwardii, assembly GCF_000299155.1. Taxonomy (NCBI): domain Eukaryota; kingdom Metazoa; phylum Chordata; class Mammalia; order Macroscelidea; family Macroscelididae; genus Elephantulus; species Elephantulus edwardii. Next base: position 7,043,914 of record NW_006399838.1, read on the forward strand.
GTTGGCAACATCCAAAGCATCACAGTCAGGAGCAAGTCGAACACAGGCCTTCTTCTCTCCATCAGTGTTGACCTTGGCCACATCAATGTCATAGAGCTTCTTTACAGCTTGTTTAATTTGGTACTTGTTGGCCTTGACATCCACGATGAACACAAGTGTGTTGTTATCTTCTGTCTTCTTCATGGCTGACTCAGTGGTCAGGGGAGACTTGATGATGGCCTAGTGGTCAAGCTTGTTTCTCCTGGGGGCGCTCTTCCGGGGGTGTTTGGGCTGTCTTCGGAGTCTCAGCGTCTTAGGCCGCTGGAAGGTGTGTGACGTGTGGATCTTCTTTTTTTTTGTGGCACTGATATCCTTCAGGACGGCTTCCTTGTCCTTTATGCCTTTGCTTTGGCTTCAGTTTTGGGAGGGGTAGGGGCTTCCTTCTTCACTTTTGGGGCCATCTTCGTAGAAAGGACTGTATACGCTTTTAAAGAATGTTCTCATCAACTGCAACCACCTAACTTATTCTCTTTACTCTTTATACATATGCAAACATAACTTTGCATTGTTTTAATTATAATAAACAATTCCATATTTTAGTTTGCCACTTATAAATATTTTCTAGGTTGTTTGAAGTCTTTCTGTACTTTTCAGTTGTCTTTGGACAGATTTCTCAAACTTTGATCTTCTGTCTACAAAAGAGGGATAATGTTGTGAGGATTAAATGAGCAAGTGTACTCCGTAGAACCTTGTCTGTAGATTGTTGTTGTTAAATGCCACCATGTTGACTGTGACTGATACTCATCCTATAAATAACATATCTGAACCTGCCCTACTCTGTACTTTCCTCACCGTCCCACTGTGCTCAGCCCATTGTCAGTCACATGTCAGTCCATCTTGTTGAGAGACTTCTTTTTCTCTGACCAAAAAGTAGTTCTTTTCTGCTTTCCTGTTCTGGACAAGACTTGCATTTAATCTTTCTGTTGTTGTTAGAGTAGCTCCCATGGGCAGCCAAGAGAACAAACAGATACGTCTTGGAGAAGGGACAGCTGGAGTGCTCTTTGGCGGCAAGAATGATGCAGCTTCTCCTCATACTTTGGGCAAGTTACTAGGAGAAGGACAGATGCTGGGAAGGGTGGAGGGTCAGAGAAGGAAAGGAAGACCCTCAACCAAGAGGATTGATGTGCCCTTCGCAATGGGCTCTTTGACGCCAGGAGGGGTGAGGATGGTGCAGGATAAAACAAGGCTCACATCTTTTGTTTATGGGGTCACTGTGTTGAGTACCGTCAAGTCGCAGCCGACCCACGGCAGACCTTCCCCTGGGTTTTCAAAGGCACTTTAATCTCAAGAGAGGAGATTGCCCATCTTTCTCCCGCAGAAGAGCTGGTGGGTGCACACTGCATTCCTTCAGATTGCCGCACAGCCTTGTTACCGCCAGGACCACCAGTCCAAAGACACACGGTTTGACTCTATTAGCTGTTCTTGGAAGAAAGACGGGTAATCTCCTCCAGTGCAATTTACTGCCTATGAAAACCCACACAAGGGTCAGCTAGGAGTTGGTTGCAACTCGGCATTCATGGTAATAATTGAGACTTCGGCATGCAGGCAGTGTTTAATAGACTTTTGATGAATGCTTATGTGATTATTCAATGTGCTAAATATTATTATTACATAATAAGGCATAGCTGATATGCATGCACGTGTGTGCGTGCGTGCGCGCGCGCACACACACACACACACACACACACACACCCTCTGGTGGCCTAGTGGCAAGAAGCTGTGCAGCAATCCAATCCCAAAGGCACATGGTTCGAGGCCACCAGCGGGAGAAATCTGGGCAGTCTCCTCCCATGTGATTAACTGCCTTTGAAATCCCACCAGAGAGTCAGCTTAACAGTACACAACAACATAGAAATATAAATACATGTTGTTGTTGTTGATTGCCTTCAAGTCAAGCACGACTCATAGCGACCCTATGAACAAATGGCTTGACACCTTTCTATATCGACTTTTATCAAAGTTCATAGAGTTTCCAGAGGCATGTGGCTTAGGAAGTGGATGCTACGCCTGCTTGTATATACATACATATTGGTGTGTGTGTGTGTGTGTGTGTGTGACACACACATAAAAACAGGATTGTAGTATGCCAAAATGGATTTCTGTATTTTCATCCCTAAAATATGAGCGCTTTGAATATTTAGTGTTAGAATCTTTTTGTCTGTTGGTTATTTTGGAAAGATAGGTAGCAGTAGTTGAGATAATTAGTATTATCAAGTTGCTTAATTTCTAGACCTCAAACTTTAGCCTAAAGGAAAAATTTCATGGTTTCATTATGATACAGAGTAGGGCCAGGAATAGGCTAAGATAAGTAAGATAAATAAGGCCTTTTGTTGGGTACAACGTTTTAAGTTGACATTATAAATGACAGTACCAATTATTATTAATAATAATAATAATAATATGTATTGGCATGTGAGACAAAGAGAAATTAGTGATTCTGACCCTTTGTTAACCCTGCCCATTAAAGAATTTCTGCATTACTTTTTCGTTTTTAAATGTTGCATTAGAATACTTGTGTACTTTGATCACTGAGTTCTTTTGCATCCATGATGAATCTCATTTGCTTCCCCCTAGCCTGAGACTTGGTGCAGGGCTTACACTTCACGGTGGTAAGAGGATGGTTGGGCTATGCGGTCCGGGTACACGTCTCTGTTGGCCCAGCCTAGCTCTGGGATCTCAGTGGGCAGGGTACTAGCCCTCTCTCTTGCCTCCCTGTGTCAGGATGGCCTTCTTGGTTACCTGTCTGAGCATGTTGGTGAAAGTCCTACGTTTTCTTTATCTCTGTTTATAGCGCTTTGTGTTTGCTGAATTCAGGATTCTGTCAGTTTGACAGTTGGGTACAGTGAGGATATCTTTATCTGTTCATTATAGTAATTAATAAGTAAACTTTATAGAAAGGCAGGTATTAAGTATTTACAGTTTTCACTTCTAAGTGAAAATAAATTCAGAATGAAAGAACAATGGTCTCCTGACTGTTTGATTCTATGATGTAGCTCAGAAGCATCTTTGGTGGATAGAATTGCGGGTTTTCATTGCTTCTCAGAGTTAGAGTCTCACTGATGGCATAATATACAAAGGTGTCAGATACCTTTGGGAATTCCAAATGCTTCAACAGAGAAATATTTGTTCAGATTCCTAGTATTCTTTTGAATCATATTTTCTCTGAAAAGTCTGTGTTCCTGTGCACCACACGACAACCTAAAATCCTTTTCTGCATTCACAAGAGGTTTGTCTGAGACCATTTTCCAGAAAGAAAACGAATTACTATAGGACATGCTAAAGTGCATACTGTGGACCTTGGTTATTGCTGAATTGCTAAAACTATGACTATTAAATCTTAGTATATTCTTCATATAAGAAATCGTAGCACACCCTTCCTAGAAGTAATATGCGACTTTGAGTATTGGATATGTGTGTGGATTTTTATGGCTATAAATTTAAAAAGAAACAAAAGAATTAATGATGCTGTGAATTATTTGGACTAAAGTTATTTTACTAATCTTCATCTGTTCTGTGGAACCTTTGAGTCCCTAGTAAACAGTCTTTCTGTGGAAATGGAAAACTTGTGAATGAGCAGAGCCTAGCATCGCAGAGATAGGATACAGATACCAGATTCCTGGGCTCATGGTGAGGGCAGCTGCTCCTTTTGCGTCCCATACCTGTCCATTCTACCTGTATCTGTATATTCCATCTATGAGAGAAGCCTCATAGATTAGATTGGATTGTGACCTGGGCCAACACAATGTCACCTGAGTGACAGATCTGAGACTATGTAAGACCTTTATCTACAGACAAGGCGTGTGGGAATGAAGTACACAGACCAGGGAGTTTTCTGGCTGTTGCCCTGTTGCCTCGTTATTTTGTCAGTAAAATGAGTATTTAGTCAGAAGTGATGCTGTCCAAGCTACGCCTTGACGGGAATGAAGCATCCTGTAGACCCACAGAGAGGATTTTCAGAGAAGCACTGTTACCAAGAACGGCATACGCACCGCAGGCTAAGAATGCCGTGTGGTGAATGTAATCTCTGCCTTTTCCATGGAAAGAGTCCAGTGGGATGAGGCCGCTGGCTGTTCCCCCAGGAATGGCACCGTCTTGTCTTGGAGACTACCTTGGTTTCTAGAAAGTTCACTGCTGGCTGTGGTCAGGTCTTCCTTGGTGAGAGAACATTTGTATTGCAAAGCCTATTAAATAATGACCAGGGAGGCGAAAACCAATTTCTGAATAGCACCCATAGAGATGTTCATCTTGTGCACCTCCTTGTTTAGAGCTTTTCCTGCCACAGGTGGGCACCCTTTGGTGTGTGTTGATAGGATTGTACAGTGCCCTCGGAGCAAGCGTCACTTACCCCTTCGTGTTTTTTCTTGGTCTTCCAGCCATGACTGTTAATCAGTGCAAACCCAAACCTCTGATCCTCGTTTTCTGATCCTCCAGATACAGTGCTGTGTGTTCTGTTCATCCGGCTCCCAGCGCGTCCCGTTCCCCCGTCTTCAGGGCCGCTTCTGAGTGTTACCATTTCATCATCCAGAGCTATCTACAAACCGTTCTGAATTCTTAGCTTTCTCAGCTTGCTGTTGGGAAATACGCTAGGAAGCCAGTGTTAAGAACTGAAAGCTAACCGACAAATATTATGACCTTCCAAAAAAAAGCAAGATGCAGGATTACACAGCTAGTATGCTTTCTTTTGCTTAAAAAAAATCAAATTACTAAAAAATCTTATTCTTTTTTCCCCTGCATGAGCTGCTCTTGCACACCTTGTGTGTGTCCTGAGAACATGCTCACCGTGATCCCTTCTGTGCTCCACTCACTGTGACAAGCGTGCCGCTCTGCTTCGCTTGGCACGTCGGGAGACACTCCAGTTCCTAATGACATTACTGGCTTATAATAATGGTCACATTTTCAGTCTCTACCAGGGACCAGTGGTCCTAAGAGACCAGTCGGGAATACGAGGGAAAGAGCAGAAGGAAATAGGATTAGCCTTACCTAAGGAAATCGGATTATTTTGAAGTGGATGGAGAAACAACGTTAAGGTGAGAGATCGGAGGTTAGAAGACAGCTGTGGTGGTGTGCTGTCCCAGCCGTCTGTCCTGTATACGTAGCACAGGCACAGGCTAGGAAGTGTCTCTGATGCGTTTCTTTATTCCGGCTCCTTTGGGGTAGCACCTGCAGCTCCAGAATAGCCGTCTTCCTCGTGCTCCCACCCTTTCTTCTAGTTCACGCTTCTGCACCTCCCTGTGCCTCTCGGCATTGAGAGATTGCACTGATACTTCTGAGATTCCGAGATATCAGGCCATTTTCCCAGTATGAGGAATCCCCTGGTCTCCTCACCTGGATTCAAGTTAAAACATGTGGCCAGTCTTCCTACACCTGTCCCTCTCCCACCTGTTTTTCTTACTCTATCTTCTCGTTCTTGATTGTTTTTAAGCTAGTCCGAGATAGTATGTCATTTCACTTGCAAGTGTTTTTTAATGCATCTCTAAAAAGAGTATTTTTATGTGCTGTTGTGCTGACAACAACAACAACAACAACTCTTGTGTTGACTCTGCCTCTTAGTACCTTTGGGCAGAGGTGTGAACCTGCCCTGTCCTGCGCCATGCCCCCCTATCTCTGTTATGCTTAGGGCAGTGGTGGTCGGCACTATGTCAGTCAATCTTCCTCTCTTCCACTGACCGTCAGTCTTTTCCAGTTATGTCTCTCTCCAGGGACTGGTTCCTCTTGAAAATAGTTCCAAAGTAAGTGAGACAATATTTCACCATCCTTGACTCTAAGGAGCCCCCCTGGTTACACTTCCTGTTAGACAGGTTTATTTGTATGTTGGCAGTTCAAGGTTATTCAGTGCTCTTCTCCAACAACACACTTCACACACATCAGTTGTTCTTTTGTCCTTAATTATGGTCCAACTTTCAGATGCATAGGAAGCAATTGACAATATCACGGCTTGGATCAGACACAGCTTGGCCTTTAACCTGACATCCTTGCTCTTCAGAACTTTATAGAGAGGTCCATGACAGCAGATTTCTCCACTCCAACAGGTCTTTTTCTTTTCTTACTACTGTCCTCATGGGTGTTGATTGTAGAGCTAAGTAAAACGAAATTGTTGACAACTTTATTCTTCTCTCCAATTATCATGGACCTGCTGGTCTGGTGATCAGGATTTTGTTTTCTGAACACTGTGACACTGATGTGTCAAATGCAATAATGGTCACCCCTGGTGGACAGTGTCTGGTGGAGCTCTCTGATCAAAACAAGCTTGGAAACAGGAGTGGCATCCACTTCTGAAATAGCTTGCCTCTGGAAACCCTATGAACCTGGAGAAAGAACGGAAGTTTTACAGGTGTCCAGATCTTTCATTCATAGGGTTGCTATGAGTCGCCTGCAACTCGACGGCACTTAACAACAACAACAGTGTTGAGATACAGCCATTATTGAATGCTGTAGCCTGATTTTGTGCAGTAAATGTTTCAAATCCTCTTCACTATCTGCAGGCGAAGTTGTATCATCTGCATAATGCAGGTTGTTGATGAACATTCCTCCCGTTCTTGGGTGAAGAGACCACATCCAGATCTTGAATGAAGGTGCCACATTCCTCTTCATCTAGTCCAGCTTCTTGAATGGTCTGTTCAGCATACGGATTGGCGTTGTTGAAGGCCACCGACTGTGGCTTAGAGCAGCCCTGTGAACATCGGATCTGAATCGTGCTCTACCCTGTACCACCCTGGTCAGGTCTGACACAGTTGAGCCCAGTGGTTACAGTCACTGAGTCAATCCATCTGCCGTGTTGAGGGTCTTCCTCTCTTAACAGTGGTGACTCTTTGCCGTTCCAAGCGTGATACCTTGACCAAAGACTGGACCCAACAACATTCCCAAAGTATGTACTACCTCATGCACACCTTTCATGACTTTAAACCCTAATCCCTTGATCCGGTGGACAGCTGCTTCTTAATCTATGTAAGGTTTCCCATGAGCAAAATTAAGTGTTCTAGGATTCCCGCTCTTCTCAGTGTTAGCCACAGTTTGTTACAGTGAAATGCCTTTGCATCATCAATAAAAGTAAACATCTTTCTGGTATTCTCTACTTTCAGACAATATCCATCTGACGTCAGCAATATTAGCCTTCATGCCGTGGCCTCTTCTGAGTCTAGCTTGAATTTTTAACAGTTCATCTATGGGTTATTTTGACTCACAGTAATCATACTATATCTTCTACGAGACAAAACTCCAAAAAACAAGGTGTTGTCATTTGGTACCTTCAGATTGTTGTTGTCATGTGCCATCAAGTCACCTGCAACTCATAGTGACCCTATATACAGCAGCTCTGAAGCCTGTCCTGACCTGAGCCAGTCTCACTGACTCCAACACACCTATACTCTGATAGCCCCAGATACTGTGTCAGTCCATCTCATCTGGGGTCTTCTTTCCTATGCTGTTCCTCCACCCTACCAAGCATGATGTCCTTCTCCAAGGACTGGTCCCTCCTGGCCATGTGTCCAAAGTACGTGAGATGGAGCTTCAGAAAACTAGCCTCCAAGAAGAAAGTCGGTTTCACTCTCTCCAAGACAGATCTTTTTGCTCTCCAGGCAATCCATGGTATGTATGTTCAACACTCTTCTCCAGCACCACAACTCAAAGGTATCACTTCTTCCTCTGTCATCCTGAGTCACTGTCCAGCTCTCTGACTCATAGCAAGTAATTGCAAAGACCGTGGCTGGGATCAGGTGTGCCTTAATCTCTAAACTGACATCATTGCTTCTCCTTACTCTGAGGGGTTCCCTGACTGCAGATTTTCCCAGTGCAGTTTGTCTTTTGATTTCCTGACTGCTGATGCCAAGAGTATTGATTGTGGAGCCAAACAAGCTATAATTTTTAACAACCCCTCAACCTCTTTATCTATCATGGTGCTACCAATTTGCCCAATGTTGAGAATCTTTGTCTTCTTGATGTTGAGCTTCTATCCATATTGAAGACTACAGTCCTTGACCTTCTGCAGCAGGCGCTTCAGGTCCTCCTCAGTTTCAGCAAGCAGGGTTGTGTCATCTGCATATTGCAGGTTGTTGATGATTCTTCCACCAATCCTGGTACCAACATTCCTCTTCATAAAGCCTAGCCTCCCATATTATCTGTTCTGCACATAGATTGAAAAGGTATGGAGACAGGGCCTACCCCTGATGCACTTCTTTCCTGATTTTGAGTCATGCAGTGTTTTCCTTGCCCTGTTCTGACTACTGCTCCCTGGTCCAAGTCACGAGCAAGTGTTCTGGGATTGTTTGAGTTGCAATACTTAAAGATGCTATGGGCAAAATATGGAATGATCCAGGAAATATTGGAAGGCGTACACAGAGTCACTGTACCAAAAAGAATTGGCTGACACTGAAGAATTTCAAGAAAAAACATATGATCAAGAGACAATGGTGATGAAGGAGGAAGTTTAGGTTGCTTTGAAGGAATTGACAAAAAACAAGGCTCCAGGAGTTGACGGTATACCAACTGACATAGTTCAACAAACAGATGTTGACCTGGATGTACTCACCAGGTTGTGCTAAGGATTCTGGAAGACAACTACATGGCCAACTGACTGGAAGAGATCTGTATTTGTTCCCATTCCAAAAATAGTGACCCCACAGAGTGTGGAAATTATCAAACAATATCACTAGTATCACAAACTAGCAAAATCCAGCTGAAGATTATCCAGAAATGACTGGAACAGTACGTTGATAGAGAGCGACCAGAAATAGAAGCTGGGTTTGAAAGAGGTTGTGTACTGGAGACATTATTGCCATGTCAGATGGATCTCGGCAGAAAGCAGTGAATACTGGAAGAGTGTCTGTGTTTCATTGACTGTACAGAGGCATTTGTGTGGATCACAGCGAATCGTGGCTAACCTTGAGGGACTCGGCCCAGGACATTTGTGTCAGATTGTACGACATCACAAAATTCTGCATGATTCTACGCCACCCTCACTGTGGGCTGTGTGTCTGCCCATCTCGTTGAGGGTCTTCCTCTCTCTTACTGATGCTCCTTGCTTTACCAAAATGATACCCTTCTTAGAATCTGTCTGTCCTGATAGCATGTCCAAAGTATGTGAGAAATTACAACTATATCACTTTTAAAAATTAATGTCTTTAATATCAGATACTCAAGTAGCATTTTTATTTTCCTAATTATTACTGCCTTTTCTTTTTGACTGTGATGTTGGTAGATTTTTTTGTTTATCTGAATCAGGACCCAAGTAAGGCATATACTTTGAAACTGATTCCTGTATCACTTAAATGTGTTTTAATCTCCTTGAGCTCCCCTCCGTTTTCTTCCCATATTAATTTTCTCTTTTGCGCGCGCTCTCTCTCTCTCTCTTGCGCTCTCTCTCTCTCTTTTCTCATTTGTTTGCATACTCATTTTGCAATGTTTTTTAATGGAGAAACTGGATCATTTGTCCTGTACACTTTACCACAGTCTAGATCTTGCCCATGGCATTTCCCTGTTTTTTAACATGTTCCTTTATCCCATGTATTTGATTGATAATTAAACATAGAAGTTTAGTCTCATTCATTTTTATTTTCTTTTTCTTCCTTTTTAAACAGAATTACTTCATAGTTAAAGTTCTGTATAGCCATAAATTAATCTGTTTGTTTCTCTTTTTGTGACATTGTTAAATTTCTTGGTTCTTTCTTTAATTTGAAGGGAAGTATATAATCCATATTGATTTATTCATAGCTATTCTATTTTATAACAGTAATTGCAGTTGATTAATTATGCCAATGTCTAATCAAACCTTATTGTCTTTCCCGTTACTCAACTTTATTAGATTTCTAGTTGTTACCTCTATCAGAACATTATATTATTAGGAAAGACAAAAAAAAATGATCTGTCACTTATCACTATTTTTAGCCAGAATAATTTTATAAAGAGAATTTCTCACTCATCTTTTTCTTAACCTATTATGTGTAAGGAGCCCTGGTGGTACATTGGTTAAAACATTTGGCTGTGAACCGAAAGATCAGTGGTTCAAACCTCCTAGCTGCTTCACAGAAAAAGGATGTGCCAGTCTGCTTCCATAAACACTGGACAGGACTGCAAACGCTCTGGGGTAGTTCTGTTCAGTATCAGTATTCTTCCTGGTGGTGAAAGTTGAATTGTGGTTATGGTATTTCTCATTGCAGTACTTACTGAAAAGTCATGACCTTGCAAACTTTCAAGGGATTTACTTAACACTAGAATCTGTGTATATACACATAGACACGCATATGTGTTTGTGTATGTATCTGTCTATAAAGAAAAAAGCAAAGGGCAAGCAAGGTTCAGACCCATTGTTCGTAGGGTTGCTGAGTCATGGCACGCAACAACAACTTCTGTAAAGAGCGGGACAGCAAGTATTACTTTCTCTCTTCTCAAATATGTATGGGTTTTATTCTGTCATTCCTAACACTGCAAAGGGAAGAAATCAGGAAGTTAGCAAGCAGAATAGAAGATTTCAAAGGGCAGCTGGGGAAGACAAAGAAAAGAATTCCATTGAAATGTGTAAAGGGCTGGAGTTGGAAAATTAAAAGGGTTGAACTCACTTGGCATTTCTTAAGCTGAAGGAACTGGAGGACAAATTCAAGCCTCAAGTTGCAATACTTAAGGACGCTATGAACAGAATAGTTTATTTTTTTATAACTTAGCTTTATTTCATGTAACAATTCGTTGTAATATTTATAAATAATATTTCATTAGCTTTCAGTGTTTATTCATTTTTGTATTTGAAATTGTTTCTATATTTCATTCCACAATTTCCTTTATGAATTCTTAACTCTTAAAAACTAAAATACTGGGGAGCTCTGGTGGCCTAGTGGCAAGGAGCTGCAACTACAATCCCAGAGGCGCATGGTTCGAATCCACCAGATGCTCTGCCGGGGAAGGAGGGACAATCTCCTCCTGTACCAGTCAGATCTGATTTGATGGTACACTCACACAAAAATAATA
>NW_006399838.1:7055005-7071956 GCF_000299155.1 Elephantulus edwardii
GGAGGGACAATCTCCTCCTGTACCAGTCAGATCTGATTTGATGGTACACTCACACAAAAATAATAAATTTAAAAAAATTTTTTTAAAAAAACTAAAATACTGCCATTATGTAAATGACTGTCAGAATACCAGTATTACCTGCCTCTGTGTGTCAGTCATTAAGGGCTGTGAAGCCTTTAACTCCTGAAATTGGCAAATTCTTTTTGAGATGGTTGCTGAAAGATCTGTGAGAAGCATTTCTACTTCTGCTTCCTTATCCCTCAAATCTAGCAACCACTACTACACACACATTTTAATAAATAAAAGATTAATTAAAACTTGTTATTTTGTACAAAGGATTGGGTGGGGGTTTTTGCTTGTTTGTGAGGAAATAGCCCTTGTACAAAAACTCCGGTTTCCTGTGGTAGGTGTTACTTCTGTGGATGCCTTAACCAGATTTAGTATTTCCACAGGGGTGAATTTTAAAACTCTTAACTCTGCTGCACCCTGTGCTGTGTCGTAGTAATTAAGGGGATCAAGAACCACATTGCTGACTCCTTTTGTGTGTATGAGACTTTGGTATTGTGGAAGGCTGCTTTTTACAGTATCTGTTAGAGTTCTAGGGAGCTCTGGTAATGTAGGTCTAGAGAAATAATGCTGATAACCAATGGTGGTGTCTCTGGCATTTTGAATCCAGTGGGGGGGACTCCATGGGAGAAGATGGACACTGTCCTCTCATGCAGTTTACAGCCTCCCTAAAGTCCTCTGGAAGGTCAGCTGTGAGTCAGTTCCAACTGAGTGGCAACGAGCTGAGTTCGAGTCCTGCCCACATTGACAACATACGTGCCGTTGGATAAACGGGCACACTGGGCAGCTTCTTCATGTCTGTGATACAACAAATATGCATTTATCACAACTGCACCTTTTTCTATATTGATGATTGTTGTTAGAAGCCACTGAACTGAGTATAACTCATCGTGCCCCAATGAACAACAGATCTGAACCCTGTCCTCTGCTGTGCCATCCTCATCTGCTCTGACCCACCGGATCCCATTGCTGCAGTACCTGTGTCAGTCCCTCTCGTTGAGGGTCTTCCTCTCCTTCACTGTGTCAGTTGCTCTGATTGAAGGTCTTGCTCTCCTTCACTGTCCCTCTACCTTTCCAAGCACAATGCCAAGGAGTGGGCTCTCCCAGCAAGATGCCCCAGTATGTGAGATGAAGCTTTGTATCCTTGGCCTCCAAGGAGCACTATGGCTGCACTTTCTCCAAGAGACATCTGCTTGTTCTTTTGGCCGCCATCCATAAGATAGTGCTTTTCTCCAGCACCACAGCTCCAAGGCACCACTTCTTCTGTCCTCTTCTCAAATGCATAGCAAATGATTGAGAAGGCCATGACCTGAATTAGGTGCTCCTTAGTCTGTGGACTGATACCATTGCTCCTCAATAATTTAGAGAGGTCCCACACTGCAGACTTACCCAATGCAATACATCTCCTGATCTCCTGACAGCTGGTACCGAGATTGCTGATTGTGGATCCAAGTAAGAAGAACTCATTGACAATTTTAGTCCTTTCTCCATCTATCATGATGTTGCCTGAGTTTATTTTATTAATATCTCTAATACCCTAAGTCTTTGAAATTTAAAAAAAAGTGTTTATGTAAACTGGAAACCAAATTTCTCTACTTTGTGATAGTAGAGAAAACCAGAAAACAACTTTTCGACATATTAATAGGCAAGAAGCTGCACTGCAGTCTTGAAGGTACATGGTTCGAGGCCACCACAGGAGAAGGATGGGCAGTCTCCTCTCGTGCAATTTAACTGCCTCTGAAAACCTGCCATAGGGGCAGCGATGAGTCAGTTCTGACCTGACAATAATCAATAACAACAATAGAAAAAATAGTTAGATCACTCTGTACTATATACCCTTGGAAGGAACATTACAAGGTTTAAAATCAGGAAAGATGTGTTTCAAGATCGTATCTTTTCTCCACACCTATTCAGACTGTATACTGAGCAAATTATTGAAGAAGTGGCCTGGAGGAAGAAGAACGTGGCATCAGACTTGGAAGAAGATTCATCAGTAGCCTGCATTATGCAAGTGATACAGCCTTACTTGCTAATAAAGAGGGCTTAAGATCCAAGACGACTGCCTTCAATACGGATTACGTATCTCAACATCAAGAAAACAAAAGTCTCACTACTAGACCAATAGGCAACATCATAAAAGGGGAAAAAGATGGAAAGTGTCAACTGTTTCATTTTACTTGGATTCATAATCAACGCCCATGACAATAGCAGTCCAGAAAGAAAAAGACATGTTGTATTGGGGAAACTGTCAGGAATCTCTCCAGAGTGCTAGAGAGCAAGGATGCCAGTTTACAGACTAAAGTGCGCCTGTTCCAGGTCATGGCTTTTTCCATTAGTTCCTATGCATCCAAAAGTTGGACAGTGACTAGGGAGGACAGAAGAAGAATCCGTGCCTGTAAAGAATAATAATAATAATAATAACAACAACAATACTATCCCATGGACTGCCAGAAGAACTAGCCTGACTTGGAACAAGTGCACCCACGTTCCATAGAGGAAAAGATGATGACCCTTTGTCACGTGTTTTTTTGGCGTGATGTCAGGAGGGACCACTCCTTAGAAAAGAGACATCATGCTACGAAAGACGGAAAGTCAGCCAGCGAGAGAGAGACCCTCACCACGCTGGATGCATAGAATGACTCCTAACAGGAGGCTCCGACATGCCGTGACGGTGATGTGGGAGAGAGCAGATTCAGAACTGATGTTCAGAGGATTACTAGGAGTTATAGTTGACTGGACAGATCCTAGCAGCAGCCATGAGGTTGGATTTATAGCAATTCCAAGATAGGGCCTCATTTTCTCATTTTAAGAGAATCATGGCACATTGTGAAGTGGATAAAACAATTTACTGAAAACAAGTGGGTTTTTGTAAAGCGTAATTATTTTTGCATTGTGTACATAATAATGTTGAGGACACACTCTAAAGAAACCTGCTGACTAATAGAGAGTTGAGGGGGTGCAGGGAAGAGCCAATTATACTTCTGTACATATTTTATATTTTTAAAAATATTTTTATTTTTAGCATTTTTAAAAATTTTTATTGTTTTTTTTTGTGTGTGTGTGGTGTCACTCTGGAGACTAAGGTGCACCTGATACAGGCCATGATCTTGGCAATCACTTCTTATGTATCAGAGAGCTAGACAATGATTAAGGAAGATAGAAGGAGAATTGATGCCTTTGAGCTGTGGTGCTGGAGAAGAGTATTGAGAGTACCATGGACTGCTAGGAAAACAAACAGATTCATCCTGGAAAAGGTTAAACTGGGTGGCTCCTTGGAGGCAAGGATTCTGAGGCTCCGTCTAACATACTTTGGACATGTTGTAAGGAGGGAGAGATAGAGGGACAGCACAGGAGGGGAAGACCCTCTATAAGGTGGATTGATTCAGTGACTCAGGTAATCGGGATGGGTTTGTCAGAGGCAGTGAGATTGGCACAGGATAGAGCAGGGTTTAGGGCTGTTGTACATAGGGTTGCTATGAGTTGCAAGCGACTTGATGCCACATAATAACAACAACAACCATCAAATCGGATCTGGCTGGTGCAGGAGGAGATTGCCCCTCCTTCCGCAGAGCAACTGGTGTATTTGAACTGCTCACCTCTGGGATTGCAGTGCAGCTTCTTGCTGCTAAACCACCAGGGCTCCCTTTATTTCTAGCATTTTTTAAACATCAGCATTAATATAGTCTGGTGTCCTTACACAAATTGATATACATTATAATTTATGTAAGTATGAAAGGCATAACTGCATCTAATCAGTACCAATGATATAATTTCTTTTACTAGCTGATATGCATTCAGGACGGTTACCTTTCCCTGCTGACAGAGACGGGTGAAGTTCGTGAAGATCTGAAACTGCCAGAAGGTGAACTAGGCAAAGAGATAGAAGGAAAGTACAACGCAGGTGAAGACGTGCAGGTAAAGACCGTGGAGTGATGGCTTCTAGTTTATAGAAACCTTGACCTACACCAGCTAGCAAACCATATCTATCTTAAGGGCCTTTTTTTGCTTGGTGAAATATCAAAAAGTAATTTTTAAAAAATTTTTCTTTTATATTGGTTTGCATACAAAATTCATACGTATTGTGTTTCATACAATCATTCCCACATATTGTGTTATAAAATGAATCTGCTCACCATTACCCTGTCTGTTCAGGTCCTCACCAGGTCTTTCCATTTCCTTTACCTCCTTGCTCCACCCACCAAATCTGGTGACCCAGTGATTTCCCCTTATGCACCTTCACTGCTCTGCCCCTTTGTCTTTCCTCTTAGGCCCCCATACACGTTTTATTAGTTATCCTTCTATTTTTTAAAATATTTTTATTATTATGAATTTTAATGAAAATTTACAGAGACTTTGGATTTCCATTCATTCATTGTTGCACTTTTCTCCCCCCCGTATACTCTTCTCTTTGAAAAGTAAAATTCTTTAGTTGTTTTACAATCTCTCTCCCCAGGTCCACTCCACTATGCAGCCTTCGTTCTAGACTCTTGTCGTGACAATAATACCTAATCACATATTCCTTTTAAACAGTTCTCTCCCTCATCTGTTTCAATGCAGTATACATAATTTATCCCATCTCCCTCCAACCCCGATGTCAGTCCTGTTTTACAACAATGGCACCATGCAGTATTTGTCTTTTTGTGACTGAGATACTTCACTCAGTATAATGTCCTCCAGGGTCACCCATTTTGAATAATATTGCATGAGTTCCTGTTTTTCAATGCAGCATAGTATTCCATTGTGCGAATATACCACAGCTTCTCTATCCATTCCTTTGTTGATGGGCACTTAGGTTGTTTCAAACTCCTTGTTATTAATTATGAACAAAGCCACGATAAACATGGGTGTGCATATATCTGCTTGGATGTCAGTGATGGTCTCTCTGGGGTATATTCCCAGTAGTGGAATTGCTGGATCAAATGGTATCTCTATTTGCAACTTTTTGAGAAAGCTCCATACCGCCTTCCACAGTGGTTGCACCATTTTACACTCCCACCAACAGAGAATAAAGTTTCCAGTTTCTCCACAACCTCACCAGCATTTGTTACTTGCTGTTCTGTTAAATTTTGCTATTCTGACTGGGTGAGATGATATCTCATAGTTGTTTTTAGTTATCCTCTTTTTTTTTTTAGAGTTATCCTTCTATTTTTACAATAATGATCTTATGCAGTATTTGACCTTATGAAACTGAGCTATTTCAGTAACATAATGCTCTCCAGTCTCTCTCAAGTCATGCAGTAATGCTCTAAATCATTGCTCCTGAGTTCTGCATAGTATTCCACTGTGTGAATGTGCCACAATTTCTCAATCCATTACGTTGTGGTATGTGCTGTGAACAGATCTGTTTATGTACCTATCTGCATTTGCATCTCAGCTTGTTTTCCTTGGGGTATATTCCAAGCAGTGGGATAGCTGGGTCATGTGGAGTTTCAATGTTCAACTTTTTGAGGAAATGCCAAGACTGCCTTCCAGAGTACTTGTACCATTTACCATCCTGTCAGCGTGAATGAGCGTTCCCACCTCTCCACCTCCTTTCCAACATTTATTACTTGCTCTCCTGTTAAACTTCGCCACTGCTACTTGGTATCTCGTTGTAGTTTTGATTTGCATCTCTCTTGTTGCCAGTGATTTTGAGCATATCTTCCTGTGTCTGTTGACCATCCAAAAGTCTTTCTTTGGAGAAAAGTCTTCCCGTATCTTTTGCCCATTTTGTAATTACAAATTTGGAATTGGAATTGGTTATCGATCTTTTTCTTGTGGAGGTCCTATAGTATTTTGTAAACTCTTGTTATGAGGCCTTTGTCTGAGATAGTGTTGCCAGATGTTTTTTTCCCAGTTGGTAAGTTTTCTTTTCACCTTACTTGGAAAAGTTTTTAATACACGTGGGGACTTAATCTTTATAAGGTTATTCTCCAATTTAAAAAGTTCTTTTTATAAGACCAGTTTTCCCCCATAAAACCCTCAGAACTGATTACCAAGGAAGATATCACAGTTCATTTATTTTACCAAGGAAGATATCACAGTTCATTTATTTTAATAGATGCCCCATCATTCTTAAATTGACTAAAGGGATGCTATGAGGGTGCCAATAAATGTTCAAACATGTTCTTTCTAAGCAATTTCACTCTAGAAAACTCATGGAAGTAGATTAGTTTTAGTGTATTCCTTTCCAGGAACTTGCACTGTCCATGCCAAAGGGACGCAGTTCCGATCTCCCAGCTGCTGCATGGGAGAAGGACAGCCGATCTACACGCATGCAGTTCCTGCCTCTGAAAACCCACTATGAGTTATGCTGCGAGTTAGCTATGAGTTGGTTCCAACACAGTGGCACACAACAATGACGGGGAATTAAATATATTCTATGCGTGCACGCGCGCGCGCGCGCGCGCACACACACACACACACACACACACACACACACACACACAGAGAGAGAGAGAGAGAGAGAGAGAGAGAGAGAGAGAGAGAGAGAGAGGTGTGTGTATAGGTGAGTCTATGAACTTAGGAATGACTTGCCTGCATTTTTCCTTCCAGGTGTCTGTCATGTGTGCCATGAGTGAAGAGTACGCCGTAGCCATAAAGCCCTGCAAATAGATGCAACCATCAGCCGCGAGCAGACCGTTTAGGTCTGGGTCAGCTGCAGATCTTAAGTGTGGTTCTAAGTTGTCACCAGAGCTAATGGCCTTCATCAGCAACCTCATTTCTTTGTAATTGTTTTAAAATTGTGCTGGGTTAGTTTTGCAGGGAATTGGCAATTTAAAAAACAACACAAACCACCGAGAAAACACACACAAAAAACTAAATGCCTAGGTCTGCTTTGGTTTTGTTTTTGTGTGTGTGTGTGTGTGTGTGTGTGTTTCCGTTCATTTGATAGGTATGTTTCCTTTGATTTTCAGGATGTTAAATCCCAGAAAAGATAAGGCAGCTTTAGCAGAAGTGCTTTATCTGAGTAAATCAATCCTGAATCTTAGTTCAGTGATAAATAAACCAGGGTTTCAAATAAAAAAGTGTAGCATGTAGTGGAATTGAAGCACCACATAGAAATGGAATTGTTCTACATTCATTTCAGACTTCAGACTATCACAGCATCAATAGACTATATATAGATTGAGATTGTCAACCTGTGTGTAGCGAGCACAAATCCTTAAGATAAATAATTATCAAAAATTGTCAATTACCTTGGTAGCCATGTGCAACTAATTATATTATGTTATACTCTTCTTTGTCAAATTTTTCGTGGACGTACATATAATATATAGTGATTTTTAGTATCTGCTTGTGATTAACAGAGGTATGTTGCAGTATTGGGTAAATATTATTTAGATTCATCGGTTTAAAAAAAGCTATAAAGGACAGTAGCACAGAGGACTGGTCAGTGCTGTCTGTTTTCATTTGAGGCCTTTTATAATCATGGTGAACAATAGAAAGTTGCCTTTCATTTTTGTGTGCTCTTAGCTTTTGTTTTTCATTTCTTCCATTCATTCATATGGAGGAATGATCAGATTTACCGGACACTGCAGTGCTTGTTTTAATCACATTAAGTAAGTGTTGGTGAATTGGTAATTTACCAGTCATCACTCATTTCTAACCTTTTTTAAGTAAATATTTTGATATTAAAATATTTTTCAGATAGAAACTGTAGGTGCTTACTTTAATTTGGAAGTAAATGTACTTTGGTAAAATTAATGTGAATCATGGGAGAAGCAGCAGTTTATTTAGTAATTACTATTCCATTAAGAAGTATATACATTTATTTTTTTCTGATTATTTTGTCACATTAGGTCGAGATATGGAAAAATAGCTGGGAAAGACTTCTGTACACAGAATTCCTTTTAAAGGCTTTTAAGTTGATACCACTGCATTTCTGCTCTGTATTCTGAATCGTGCATATCTTATTCTCAAATTCTAGACATTTTCAATCTTTGTAAGGACCTTAGACTCATTATCAGTCATTAAGTGGACTTGAGTGTAGGACAAAATCCCATTTCAGCAGTGCCCGCTGGTCTTCACGCTGGTTGCAGAACCTCTCGCAGCATGCCTGGACTTCTGAATGCCTTTGTTCCCATCATCTAGCCGAAGATATTCACGGGTACATGGCTACGACAAACATGGTCTGTGACTGGAAAAGGCCTGAGGGCCAGAAGGTCCCATCGTGCTAACTGCTTGATTAGTGTGTCCTGTCAAATCTTGTGTTCACCTCAGGAGACTCATTTGGGTGAGGACCAAGATGCTTGTAATCAAGGAGTGTATAAGGAGGAGACAAGAGGAGAATCGGAGGCACAAGAAGTGTTGAGTTTGTCATTGACGATTTGTAATGGGAAATTTTCTCTCGCTTTTGCCCATCCGAAGCACAATTAGGAATTAGGTTAAATATTTCCAGTGTTCTATTTACGAATCCACTGCACACTGCTCTGCCGTTTGGGACTGTGTGTCTTACTTGCTACCGGTTGGCAATGGTACCCACAGGAATTCTGGAAAGTTACCAGTGTGTGCCGCTTGCTGACCATTCATACGCTCTAGTTAGCCATGCTAGTGTTTTAACTTAGTATTTATTCTGGATTAGCATGCCCATGTCCTTCCCGACTTGTCAAACTGCATAGAAATAAATGTTCAATTGCAATGTAAAGGATGTACATATTACCACAGTGCAATTTTGTCTTCCTATCTTGAATAACAGTTATTTATGCATTAAGATTTCATTTATGCACTATATGAAATATAAATACTCTTCTGACTTATAAGTATAGATTTTAAGGATACAGGACTGTTTATTTTCACATAAGCCAGTAGGTGTTTCTCTAGAACAATTATTTAGTAAATGTTACACATTATATTAAAAGGAAGCTGGACACTTTCTTTAACATAGACCAAAAGTTATTTCTTTTGACATCAGAGAAATGTTCAAGGTTGACCTTTCCTATTTGTTGTACTTTTTTGTAGCAGATGCTAAATATCACATGGTACCGTGTGTAAAGTGTTAACCGTCAGGTTGCCGTGTTAAACGGTGATGCACCATTTTTGTCTGCAGGCATTTCCCCAAGCTCAGTTCAGTATTGCTAGGTCAAATGTGTTTCTTTCTAGAACAGCATTTGATTGCTACTGTGACAGACTTTGTTGTACCTTATTTGCTACAAAGTCTTTATACCCTCTGGAGGCATCACATGATTGCTACTTTGACTTAGACTTTGCATCATAAACACCATTAACTTATTTTTCTCATGCTCCCCTCCAAGGGCTGTCAGTCACTTAAGAAATTGTTAACCAAGCTCTTGACACTGTTACCAGTTATGGTACACATCTTTGTACCAGTGCTTCCTTATTAACTACCAAAACTCTTCCTGTAGCCAGAGCATGATGTCTTTAATAGAAGATGCTGCAGTATCATGTTTAGCCTCTATCATTTGGGGATATAGTTTTTGATTACAGCACAATGAGTGTGTGAATATGCACACATAGCTTTAGATTTATGTTTTCAAAGTCCTCCCAACTCTTAAAAGTACTGTAGTCTGGTAGTGCCTCAAAATGTTGGTAATTTTTTTTTGACACGACTTTTTGAGATTTTCTTTTCTTTTTTCTTCTTTTTTTTTAACTTTGAAGTTTCTCAGCTAGCTATTTCTAGTTAAGCTGTAATTTGAATGCATTCTTCTCAGGGCTGTTTGTGCTAAGAGCTGAAATCTCATTATTTTTAAGCTAACTGCCTGAAAGTATATTGCAGAATTTCCCCAAATTGTAATACAGTGAATAGTTAACAAATAAAAAGAAAACCAAACACACAAATACCTTAATATGAGCATACTTAAATAAATGCTAGTTAGTCTAGGGGGAAAGTGGAAACATTAGAGTCATCTATACTAAAATCTAGCCATATTTTTTCACTTTAGAATAGAATTTGGAAGTCTCATCTTGGAACCCCAAAAACCTTAGTGGTAGGTCTGAAAGCATTCCTTTGACGTGTACCCCAAAGATCATCTTCGAGCCAGACATTAAGGTGGTGGTTCTCAAACATTGAGGGTACAGCTAATAGGATATTCATAGTGCTTTCTTGGATACATTAAAATGTTTACATGTTCTTTAATATCAACTGGGAACACATTTACTATGAGAAGGTTGTGGCTCTTAAGCAATATTGAGGGCAGAACTCTTGGGCACGCTCTCATTAATAGCACCAGCGATTGAACTAAGAATCCTGGGTGTTGGTTTCAGGTTTTCTGATATTTTGGCATACTATTTCACAGTTTTCAAACCTGTCATTCTGTAAGCCATCTGACAAGTAGTAGGCAACAAAGGCTTAAGAAAAACTGATGGTGGAGAGTTTTAAAACGGAGAGAATTCAATCTGTATTCATTTTTTTTCTCCCTTTGAATTGATTCTGTGTTATCATTATTTGATTTTAGCAGGGAACATTTGGGTTTCACTTACAGAACAGGTGTTCTGTGGGAACATAGCTTGAAGTCATTATGTAATTTAGAATTTTCCATTAAAAAAAATCTGAACATCAACTTTACTACCAAGTGAGGTCAAGTGCCTGAAATGTACTGTAGAAATGCAATGAGCACGTTTTCCTTATGTCAAAGTGCATCTTATGGCAAAGCATCTAAGGCTTTGTTCCGCTGGAAACACACTTGTTGCCAGACTTTAATAGGAAGAGAAGGTTTTGTCTCAGTTCTGTGAATTCCCTACAGCGATTTCTTGGTTAGTAGCCTTAGGTTTATCTTAGTTTAAGATTGTATTTTTAAATACTCTTTGAACACTAACTAGTGATAACCGTACAACTTGCCATAAATCATAACTGTGGTCTTTCTTGAGAGGAATTCTTTTCAGTGGTTACTAACTGGTATCAATAAGCATTTCTTGTGCTAGCTGTCCAGTTGTTAAATTCTGTACAAATACAATGAAAATTACTAGTTCTTTACTATGAAGTACTTTTGAGATAAAAATGTCTCTTCCTCCTCCAAGAAAGGAAATCACTGAAACGACATCGCCAATACAGTGGCACTTTATTGGTAATACTTAGATTCGTCCTCAGAGTGGAAGAACAATTGCTTTTGCCTGAGGCATTGTGGTTTAGATGAAGTATTCTCAGTATTATTATTATTATGTGTTTTACATTTCAAAAATATAAGATGATACTCTGTGACTATCCTCAAATAATTGTTTAAGTTCTTTAACATGTAGATTGTTCAAGTCATCAGTTGCCATTTTTGTTACATTATAATATCTTTGTCTGCTCTTTAGTTACATGAAATAAAAATAAAATGAGTTTAACAGCTGGTACTGTTCTTGTATATATGCAGTCTTTAAAACGTTTTCAGAATATAAAGTGTGTGCATCACTATTCGGAGAAAACGCATCATTTGTTTTTGTTAAATATTTTTGTTTTGGCTTCTTACCTAGAAAGTGTCTTAGCTGTTGTGGCTCTGAATACTAATCCCTAAATTTTAATTTTAGATTTGAGGTTTGGCATTTTAATAGCTTTTTAAAAACATGAAATGGGCAGGTTTGAAAGTCAAGTACAAAAGTGAAAACATCTTGCTGTCATTCCCCCCCCCCCCCACCGTCCTTTCAGAGTCTTCCCCATGTGAACCCCTGGTGCTCGAAGGTGCTTTGTTCCTTCTTTGCACAGTGGCATGATGGGCTTCAATGGCAATCATTTACCGCTCTAGTCAATTCCAACCATATCCAGCCCACAGCAGCTGTTCAGATTTGTTAGTAGGTGGCCCATTCGCTTCTTCATTTTTTACATTGCATCAGCCTAGAATATCTCTCGCCCCTTGAGGTCAAGACCACCCTGGGGGTTGTCACCTCATAGCCATAACTATTAATTGTGTACCCTTTCAGACTGAGCAAGCGCAGGCATTGAGAGAAACACACCAGATGGTCTCTCACCCACACCATACGTCCTTTTTGCCGCTTGCAAATACCAGGAGCTCCGTTTCCCAGAGACAGGTTTGAGAGAGAGGAGAGTGAAAGAGGCTTATATGTTTGGGTTCTCTTCCTTCTCCCTGAATGTCATGGTTAGATGTGTACCCAGATGAGAGGTGTCCTTCTGTGGAACTGCCACGCTTAGAAACCAGACTGCCTGTTTGAAGTATGTGGGCTCCCCAAAGTCTTCTAGAACATTCAGCAATATCACTTCACAACCACTGGGTATGTTTTGGCTTGAAAGTAACCTACTGAAAAGGTTACAAGTCTCAAAGTAGGCTGATCCATGGTTCACCTTGAGAATTCTGAATCCAGTAAAAAATGCGTGAACCCTGGTTCTTGAAGCACGACAGTGATTTGTGCCCCAGTGTCTTACTAGGTGCTACTGATTCACCTTCGACTCATAGTTACCCTGTGTACAACAAAACTGTATTGATATGATATCAATAAAACAGACACTAACAGTGACAGTATTGTGGCTAAAACTGGGAAATTTGACAAAACCAGCAATTCTTACTAGCAGCAAGACAATGAGAGGAGGAGCTTATAGTTTGTGTGGATGAATCCATGCAGTTGGAAACATTACTGTAATTGGGTATTAATGACATATCTGAGCAAAATGCTTTGTTGTTGCCATTGTTATGTGCTGTTGGGTTGCTTGTGACTCATAGCGACCCTATGTACATGAGCCCTAAAACCTGCTCTATCCTGTGTCAACCTCACTGTCTCTGACACACCTACTGCCACTACTCCAATCACTAAATTGACCCATCTCATCAAGGGTCTTCCCCTCCTGCTCTGTCCCTCCACCCTCCCAAACATGATGCCCTTCTCCAAGGACTGGTACCTCCTTGCAACATGCCCAAAGCATGTCAGAAGAAGCTTCAGAATCCTTGCCTCTAAGGAGCAGCCTGGTTTCTCCCTCTCCTGGACAAACCTGTTCTCCTAGCAGTCCATGATTCATTTAACACTCTTCTCTAGCACCACAGCTCAAAGGCATCAGTTTTCTTTCTATCATTCCTAGTCACTGTCTAGCTCTCTGACACATAGCACCCAATTGCCAAAACTATGGCCTGGATCAGGCACAGCTTATTCTCCAGCCTGACGACATTGCTGCTTCAAAAAGTGAATTCCAGAGCTTTAGCTTTGTAGGTGGAAGTTCATGTAAGTGTGGTGTTGTGGGTAAAGCCAAACCACTGGTCACCAAAAGGCCTGCAGTTCACCCTCACTAGCTGCTTCGTGAAAGGAGGACATGGCAGGCAGCTTCCACAAAGATCACAGCTTGGAAGCCCTGGAAGCAGTTCCAGCCTGTTCCACACGGTCACGATGAGTCAGAGTTGACTCCATAGTAATTAAAGTTGTTATGTTTAAGTGGTTTTGTTCTAACTTCAGGGATATTTTTCTTTTTAAAATAAACAATGGAATACTGCGCAGCACACAGGAGCAATGATTTTATAAATTACTACCTGACTTGGGAAGGGCTGGAGAGCATGATGCTGAGTGAATTAACTTAGTCCCATCAGGACAAATATTGTTAAGACCATTACTGTAGAATTAGTATGAGGATCCAAACAGGAGGAGTGTGTGTGTGTGTGTGTGTGTGTGTATGTGTGGTGGTGATCACACAATTAGATGGGTGAAGAAATAGGAATGATTCAGTGTGAAAAACAATTTATATGGACTTTGTAATGTAAATAAAGCAGTATAAAATAAGGGAGGGAGGAGAAACAGCATTCTGAAACAGCACACAAAAACTTTATACAGAGTTATTTTCATGTCATCCCCTCTGACGGCGTCACCAGTGCTGTCCAGACTCCCTACAACCTTCTAGTGATGCCACTGCCTCTATCATCAAAGCAGTGGTCCTCAGGTGTCATCATCCTGACTGACGCATATGGACCTCATGAACAATGGCTATCTAAACCTTGTCCTGTCCTGTGCCATCCTCATCTCTGATATACTTAAACCCGTTGTTGCAGTCATGGTGCCCGTCCATGTTGCTGAGTCTTCCTCTCCTTCACTCAACCCGTCCAAGTATGACATCGTTCTCCAAGGACCTGCCCCTCCTAACAAAGCAGTAGTACTGACAAATGAACAGACAGATTGAGAGAAGAAACTCCAGAAATGGGTGTAAATATATACAGAGCTTCAGAATGTGATGTTCATACAAGTCATCAAACTCTAACTGTGGGCAGTAAAAGAGTGGTTTAAGAGGAATCAGTCCTTTTATATTATTTTTAAAATCTCTTTCCAGAGACTATATATTGTTGTTGTTGCTATGTGCCCATCAAGTCATCTGCTACTCATAGTGACCCTGTGTACAACAGCTCTGAAGTTTGCCCTGTCCTGAGCCAGTCTCACTGACTCTAGCACACCTACCCCTATTGCTCTAATTACTGTATCAACTCATCTGGGGTCTTCCTTCCCTGTGCGGTTCCTCCACCCTTCCAGGCATGATGTCCTTCTCCAAGAATCAGTCAGTTCCTTCTGGTCACATGTCCAAAGTATGTAAGACAGAGCTTCAAAATTCTAGCCTCCAAGGAGAAACTTGGTTTCACCCTCTCCAAGACAGACCTATTTGCTTTCTTGGCAGTCAATGGTATGTTAAAGATCCAGCTATTCCACTACTTGGAATATACCCTGAGAATATGAGACTGAAGCACAAACTGAGACTTGTACACCAATGTTTACAGAAGCATTATTATTTTATTATTATATTATTCACCACTGCAAGAACAATGAAACAGCCCAAATGTCCAACCACAAATGAATGGTTTGAGAAATTGTGGTACATTCACACAATGGAATACTATCCAGCACGCAGGAGCAATAACTTTGTAAATTATTACCTAACTTGGGAGGGACTGGAGAGCATTATGCTGAGTGAACTAACTCAGTCCCATAAGGATAAATACTGTATAAAACCGTTATGGTAGAATGAATATAAGGATCCAGTAGTGGTGGGAGAGGCTGGAAGCAGAGGGATGTGGTTGTGCAGGGGGAAGGGGAGATTAATCATGGGGTTGTACAACTTGATGGGGGGGGGCGGGTGAGGGAAATTGAAAGAATATGTAAGACAAAGCCTTGCCTCCTTTGCCTCCAAGAAGCACTGCACTTTCTCCAAGACATACCTGTTTGTTCTTTTGACAGTTGATGGATATTCAGTATTCTTCTCCAACACCAACTCAAAGGCATCACTTATTCTTCTGTCATCCTATTTCATGGTCCAGCTCCTCAGATGCATAGCAAGTGATTGAAAAGATCCTGGCCTGAATCAGGTGCACCTTAGACTCCAAGTTGACGTCATTTCTCCTCAGTATTTTGTAGAGGTCCCTGACCATGGATGTGCCCAATGCAATATACCTGCTGATCTCCTGACTGCTGGTATCACGGATACTGACAGTGACTCCAAGTAAGATGGAATTGTTGACAATTTCAACCTTTTCTCCATCTATTGTAATTTTACTTATCAGTCTAGTGGGAAAAGAGTTTTGTCTTTTTGATGTTAAGACATAATACATATTGCAGGCAATCTATAATGCGGCAGGTGTTTCAAATCCACTTTAAGCAAGGAAGGTATGTCATCTGCATATTGCAGTGGTTGATGAGTCTCCCTCCAACCCTGCTGCCACATTCTTCTTCAACAATTCCAGCTTCTCAAATGATTTTCTCAACATATAGATTAAGTTGCCATGGAGAAAAAAGCCCAACCCCTAATGTAGTACCAACGCATAATTCATACCTGTCCATCTTCCCTGCCTGTGTATCCACGTGTAGATTAATGCTTGTTATTACTGCAGCCTTCAATACGGATTGAGGCTCAATATCAAGAAGACAAAGATTTTCTAATTGGCAGCATCAGGATGGAATGGTGAAGAGATTGAGATTGTTCACAGCTTTAGTTTGCTTGGCTCCACAGTCAACTCTCTTGGCACCAGCAGCAAAGACATACTGTGATGGAAAAGTCTGCTGTTAGGGACCTCTCCAAAGTACTGAAGAGCAATGGTTTCATTCTGGAGACTAAGGTGCGTCTGATATAGGCCATGGTCTTCGCAATCACTTGCTATGCGTCAGAGAGCTGGACTATGACTAGGGAGGATAAAAGGAGACTTGATGCCTTTGAGCTGTGGTGCTGGAGAGGAGTATTGCATATACAATGGACTACTTAGAAAATGAACAGGTTCATCATAGAGAGTGTTAAACCAGGCTGCTCCTTGGAGGCAAGGATTCTGAGGCTTCGTCTAACATACTTTGAACATGTTGCAAGCAGGGACCAGTCCTTGGAGAGGGACATCATGCTTGGAAGCGCAGGAGAGGAAGACCCTTTATGAGATGGACTGGGGTAATGGATCGGATAGGTGTGTCAGAGACAGTGACATTGGCACAGGATAGAGGAGGGTTTAGGGCTGTTGTACTATGAGTTGCAGGTGACTCAACGGCACATAACAATAACAACAACATTACTGATAGTGGCAGATATGTATGTAATAATGTTTACCTTTGATGTATGTTATTTCTCATGCACTTCTCTGGGTCTTCCCATTCTCTAATGAAAATTTAATAATTAATAAAACCAAAACCCTATACTTTCTTTCATTTTAAAGGTTGGTTGATATTCAGAATTCCTGTGGCATTAGATAACAAGTAAATTTTACTTCTAACGTGGCAATTGTTAAAATTAAATCCCCCCCCACGCACATAATGGAATAATCGAGATTATACACTAATTTAAAATACTTAGTCCTGATTGGAAAGAAGATCCAGTGTTTGGTGAGAGATGAGTCCTGCGTCCTTGATGGACTGTTGTTAAGATCCAGTGTTTAGTTAGACTTGAGTCCTACATCCTTGAGGGACTGTTGTTAAGAAGATCCAGTGTTTAGTTAGACTTGAGTCCTGCGTCCTTGATGCACTGTTGTTAAGAAGACCCAGTGTTTAGTTAGACTTGAGTCCTATGTCCTTGATG
>NW_006399838.1:7072326-7079685 GCF_000299155.1 Elephantulus edwardii
ATGTCCTTGATGGACTGTTGTTAAGAAGACCCAGTGTTTAGTTAGACTTGAGTCCTATGTCCTTGATGGACTGTTGTTAAGAAGACCCAGTGTTTGGTGAGAGATGACTCCTGCATCCTTGATCTGAGCGCCAACATCCAGGTGAACGCGTGGACCGCCAGGAGCCAGAGCGCGGACTCATCCCAGTTCGCATCGGAAGAGCCCAAGTCGCGTTGACAGCCAGCAGGCCCCGCCTCTTCCTGGCCACGCCCCCGGTCTCCAGGGCGACGCCCCTCCGCCCCCTTTCCTCCCGTTTTCTTCCGGGGCAGTACGCTCCCGGCGGGGGACGTGAGCACGCCCGGCTATAAATACGTGCTGTGCGCGCGGACGTGTCCTCTGACCGCCGGACGGGACTCCACGATGGCGCCGGTGAGTGAGCGTTTGCTCCGGGGGGCTTCGCCGCAGTGTCATGGGCTTTGAGTTTGGCGCGTGGCGCCTTCTCGCTGGAAGGAAGGCGCGTAGGGCATGGAGGTCGGGCCAGGGTCAAGGTTAACGTCTGACGGCCTTGGCCTCGCGCTGTGATTGGCGCGCTGCTGCCAGGGCGGCTGCAGATAAGAATTTAACATCACTTTTTTTTTTTTTCAATTTCGTTAGTGTTAAGTATTAAATAAGTCATCTACGTCTGGCCCTCCTAATCATTGGAAACATTACATCTTTGTTCCTGATTTTTTTTTTCCTTTAAAAGGTGAAATTGCTGAGTTAGATCTAAAATACAGACATTTGCAGTGGGGCTGTGAATCTTAGAGCTGTTGCAAAATTGTGAACAGCCCCAAGGCTCAGTCTTCTCATTGGTTGGTTCCCAATCTGGAGCTTGTTCTCCTTGAAATTGTTGCCGATCAAAGAATGGAAACTATAGTTTCAATGCTTGTTAGGAACCGGCTCCTAGCTGACCCTTGGGGGGGGGGGTTTCAGAGGCGCAAACTAGGCGAGGAAGGAGCAGCCGGTGGATTTGAACTTGGTGCCTTTGGTTGGCGTCGCAGATCTTGACCATCAAGTCGCCAGCCCTCCGCAGTTTTAATACTGACTGGGCTTATTTTTGGGTAAATCCAGTCGAGCTGTCAATGCCAATCCCCCAGCAGCTGACAGGGAGAAAGACTGGCATGTGCCTTTTTGTTGAATACATTGACCTGTTTTAACGACATTGCCTGGAATGTGTTGCATTAGTAGCCACCCTGACCAATAGCATTAAGTGTTAGTGTTTATATTATAAAATTAACACTTGCAAGGTAAAACTAACCCTTTCCCTCACCTGTAGCTTTGGAGGGTTGAATTCAAGGCCTAAGGCACAGTGAAAGATCTTACCCAATGTTTTTGCTGGATTTGACTTCAAGGATGTGTTACCCAGGTGACATGGTGCTGTCAGTGGAGATGGCAGCCGTGAAGCACTTCCTGGCCACAGGAGTAAAAAATAATTCAGTTATTTTCAAGGGATTTTCACTAATACATAGAGAAATAAAACTTAATAGGTTCCTTGCTGATAACGTAATCTCTTAAATGGAACTAAAGTAGTTGGCCTAATTAATGCCTTCGGAGAGAATATGTGTTTACAGAAGCTTCATGATTGGAAGTAGAAAGGGACATAGTGTTGGGAAGGGGAACTGTGGACATCTTGAGTCAAGGGAATGGGAATATTGGGTTTTGGGGGGCTTTATTGGTATACTTTTTATTTTTTAAAAACAACTTGCTCAGTCTTGCTGATACTATATTATAAATGCTCTCTTACAGAAAGATAAGAAGGCCAAGAAATCAACCTGGAAGTTTAATTTGGATCTTACTCATCCAGTAGAAGATGAAATTCTTGACTCTGGGAATTTTGTAAGTGTTGTTTTGCTATTTATTTTGTTACAGTTGGAGTGAGTAATTGCAGGTGATGTTAAGTGTATGATACTGGATTTTAATCTAAGCTCTGTTCCTAGGGTTCCTTCCCTAGTGAATATCTAGGGTTTTCTTCCCTAGTTTTGCATTTCTTCTGTTTTAAAATAGGAACAGTTTCTACGGGAGAAGGTTAAAGTCAATGGAAAAACTGGAAATCTCGGGAATGTTGTTCACATTGAACGCGTCAAGAATAAGATTACAGTTGTTTCTGAGAAACAGTTCTCCAAAAGGTTGGTAGACTTTTTGCATAATTAAAGCATTGTGGATATTTTCTAGAACGTGTGATTGTGGCACTTTACTCAATCTTCATGTGGAAGACCATGGTATAGTGGCTTAATGATGAGAGAATGTGCTGTTCATATAAAGGTGTGCGGTTTGAGTCCATTACCTTTTCTGCAGAGAAAGGTGGACAATTTCTTACATGTGATTTCTTGCCTCTGAAAACCTACTGGAGGTTCAGCTGTGGAACAGTTCCAACTTGACGGGTACACAGCAGCAAAAGACCCAAACCAAATTCACTGTTGTTAAGTCTGAACTTAGTAAAAGGCCTTTAGGGATGGAAATAATATTTGGTAACTGGACGCTATTTGCTTAATGTGGTTACATTGTTGGAATGTAGGCAAGGTTTCATGATTGGCTCTGGAGGGAGCTCTGGTGGCCTAATGGTAAGAATCCAAAGGCATGCAGTTCGAGGCCACCAGCTGCCCTGCCAGAGAAAGATGAGCATTCTCTTCCCCTGCCATTAACTATCTGCGGAAATGCTGGGGTCAGCTCCAAATTGTGTATAACCTGGACTCTGTTAGGTTCTTTCCTATTGGGATACTTGACAAGAAGCCTGTCTGTTGTGCAATGTGAGGGAGAACTCAAACATTTTAAGATTTTTCTTTATGCGATCATAGCAGACAGGCAGAGTCTGGACATTTTGCTATTACCTGTTTACACATGAATTTTGGAGAGGTGATCCCGCTCCCCTTTCAAATCCTGAATCCTTAGCCACCTGGCAACACTATTTTCTAGGAATGGGTATGGTAGCAGTGATGGGTGACTATGATGCTGAGTTTTAGTGAAGACTCAACAGTGTCAGGTTGCTCACACAGCCCACGTGAACAGCAGGTGTTAGCTGTGCAGACCGCACATGTCTAGGCATCTCATTGCCATCCCCTTAGAAACCACGCACCCTCCAACAGGTTTTCTGAGGAGGCTGCCCATTTATTCTGCAGGGCAGCTGCTGGGTTTGAACAGCCTTCATTTTGGGTGGTAGCACACCTTTTTACCCACCAGAGATGAGAAATAGTGTGACTGGGTGCATTGTGGCCTGGGGAACGGATGGTATGGGATGTGGCTTTACTTAAAAAAAGTCATAAAAGGGCTTTGAAATTTGTTTATAGATAATGGGAAGCCTTTGGAGGTTTTTTCCCTATGGCTGAAAAAGAGCTGTTGGGCTAATTGGATATCCAGTACTTGGAAACATTTTGGCCTAGTGAGAGAGAGTGGTTGTCCTGTGGTAACAGCAGTGTGGTTTAGCTATGACCATGATGCTAGGAATTCAGAGATAAGAATCTAATACAAGCTGAGCATGGGTGACAGTACTTTTGCTAGGGGGATGAGATTTTGAAGCACAGGAAGTAACATTAACAAATGGCAGAGACTGCACAAAGTTTTTAAAAAACAAAGGTGCATGTTTCCAGTTGAAAAACATATCCACACTGTCATATTTTTGTGGTTTTTGGCCCAAAATATCTTAACTGTTGCATGCTATAGTGAGTTTGATATATCTATACCCTTGACCTTGCATACAAACGCTTGGAATAAAGGAAAAGGTGAACGACTTTGAAAAGGACTGAGAATATGGAAAGATGGATCTGAAAGAAAATATTTCACCTTCATAAATAAGCCTTTTCTTAAGGGAGATTCCTTAACCACTTTTTTTCATTTTGAAGGTATTTGAAATACCTTACTAAGAAATACCTAAAGAAGAACAATCTCCGGGACTGGCTGCGTGTGGTTGCCTCAGACAAGGAGACGTACCAGCTCCGTTACTTCCAGATTAGTCAAGATGAAGACGGATCGGAGTCTGAGGACTAGGTGACGCCTCCTTAGAAGACTGCTTAATGAAGAAATTCACCCTGTGAGACCAAAAAACATCTTCATTTTTGGTGAATAAAAAGCATTGTGCCCTTTTTGCCTTGGTCTCATTTATTTAGAGATTATCTTTCATAGTTTCTGTCAGCATGATCTGACAAGTTTGTGGATAGAGGAAGTTTTTCCAGGTTGGATGACTTACAAATGTTTTCAAATGTGAAGAATTTCACAGCCTCATTTCATATGTAGCTTTATGTAAATGCAGCCCTATAATAGATTTAATTGGAAGAAGGACTGGCAGTCTTGTTTAATAGCCTGCTATTAAAGCAGGTTTTTAACAGCCACTTAGAGCACAGAGTTGAATTGGAATCTACTTGATGGAACTGGGTATCTGTTTGGTGTATTTAAGTTGTTTCAGTGATGTTCATGGCAGCCAGCAGTAGTACTGTGGATGGTACCCGAGTGAAGCTTGCTGTCCGTGGGTATATTACAGCCTCGATACTTAGGAACACCGTTGGGTGCCTGTGACTGAAAGCAGCCTGTCCTGCGGCATCCTCACGTGGTCACTGTCAGTTCATCTCCTCCAGTTTCGTTTCTTTGATCTCCCTTAGCAGTAATGTCTGCCAAGAACGGAGAGACCTGCCAGTAACATGTCTAAAGTATGTGAGATGCTGTTTCACACACCTTTACCTGTAAGGAGCTTGCCGATTACACTTTGAAGACATTTGTTCTTTTGGCAGCTCATGGGATGTTCATGGCCTGATCTAGACCATGATTTTCCTAATTACTTTGGTATCAGAGAGCTGGGCAATAGCTAAGGGTGACAGAAGAAGAATGTCTTAGATTTTGGTCCTGGAGAAACGTGTTGAACATACCATGGCCTACCGAGAGAACAAGTCTCTCCTGGATCGGGGGAAGCCGAGTTACTCCTTGGAGGTAAAGATTTTGAAACTTCGTCTCCCTTTGGGCATGTGGCCACTAGAGACCAGTCCTTGGAGAGGGACCTCATGCTTGGAAGGGTGGAAGGACAGCACAGGAGAGGATGACGCTGGGGACAGGTGTGCGGGAGACAGATTGGCTCAGGATAGGGTCGGCTGCAGAGCTGTGCACAGGGTCACCATAAGTTGTAGATAAAAGTTAATGCCTCCATTCTGCACAGGAGATAGTGCTGACAATTTGAATCTCCTCAGTACTGCTGTTGAATGGCCGAACAAAGAGGTGGATGGGGAGAGCAGAAATAGCAATTGGATTTAAAAACCCAAGTCACTCCCTTAAAAATCTAAGGCTAGGGGAGCTCTGGTGGCCTAGTGGCAAGGAACTGCAACTACAATCCCAGAGGAACACGGTTCTAATCCACCAGATGCTTTGCCGGGAAAGGAGGGACAATCTCCTGTACCAGTCAGATCTAATTTGATGGTACACTCACAAAAATTAAAAAAAAAAATCCAAGGCTGTAAATCTCAGTGGGAGAGATTGCCCATCTCAGAGGTGCAGGCCCTTTTGTTAATGTCTTGCTGTAAGACCCCCTATAAGTGCTATAAGCAGCACTATAAGATCACAAGAGCTCCCACACTTGTATTAGTCCTGTACAGTACCAACGCTAGTCATGTATCATCAGTCTCCTGTAACAGCATTTGAGGTGCTAGTGTGTGAACACCAGATCTGAACCTGCCAGATCCTGTGCCGTTCTCACCATATCTGATCTACTTGAGCCCCGTTGTGACTCAGCTCATCTCGCGGGAGGTCTTATGCTCACCTTTCCCGCTGTAATGGAAACAACACGTCTAAAGCATGAGAGGTGAAGTTTCATGATCCTTCCCTCCAGTACCCTGACCCACTTCGAGACGTTCTCTTGGCAGTCCCTGAGATTCTGCACCACCACAGTTAGAAGGCATCGCTTCTCTTGTCAGCTTTGTTCACTGCAACCCTCAGATGCACCACTAGTAATTGAAAAGACCCTTGCTTGGATCAGAATTGCTCTTCAGCACTTAGGAGACGTCCTTGACAACAGATTTTCCCAATGCAACGTGTCTTTCTCAACTGTTGGTACCAAGGGATCCGAATGTAGATCAAGTCATTGACTATTTCGATCTTCTCTATCATGATGTTGCCTACTGGTCCCCGTGGTAAGGATTTTTCTCTTTCAGATACTGAGATGCAATGAATACTGAAGACGACTTCGATCTGCAGTAAGTGTCTTTAAGTCTTCGGTTTAGTAAACAAGGTTGTGTCATCTAGATAATGCAGGTTGTTGATGACTTGCTTTGATCTGGATGCAACATTGTCATTGAGTCCAGCTTCTTAACCGCTTTGCTCAGCACATAAATGGGTAGATATAGATACTGCCTGATGCCCACCTCCCTTGATCTGAAACCATGCCGTCCCAACACTTAGCAACAAAGCATCTCAGTCTCCGAGGGTCAGGGTGTATCATCTGCATAGTGCAGGTTGTTGATGAGCCTTCCTCCAATCCTGATGCCATACTCCTCAAAAAGTCCATCTTACTGAATGATTTGCGTGGCACACAGATTGAATTGGCGTGGAGAAAGGCTACAGCCCTGACATTCACCTAAATAACCCATTCCTCCAAGAATGCCTCAGTGTGTATGTGTGTGAAAAATATACATGATAAAAGAACTGATTCCTCCAAGAATCCCTCTGTGTGTGAGAGAGAATACACGTGATAACCCATTCCTCCACGCATGCCTCTGTGTGTGAGAAAATATACACAATAAAATAACCCATTCCTCCAAGAATGCCTCAGAGTGTGTGTGTGCATGTGTGTGAAAATAGACATGATAAGCCATTCGTCCACGAATGCATCAGTGTGTGTGAGTGTGTGTGTGTGTGAGAGAGAGAGAGAGGGAAAATATATGTGATAAAACATGCACTTGGAAATTTAAAAAGAAACAAAAATGGGAAATAGAATCAACTGGGAAGAGTGATATTACAAAGTGGGAATTGTAATCAGTGTTGAAAAGCAAAATGTGTATGAACTGGATAAAAAATATATTTGTAAAATTTCACTCCGATTAAAACATGTTAAGTGGCAAAAAAAAGCAATAATAAAAAATACAGTTGTTTGACAGTTTTTTGAAGTGCAGTTTAATGATAAAAGCCAAGTGCATGCATCACATTGTGTTAGTGTTTTTACTGTGCTATGTATCAGCGATTTGTCCTGGAGCGGGTTAAACCGGGTGGCTCCTGGGAGGCAAGGATTCTGAGGCTCTGTCTAACTTACTTTGGACATGTTGTGAGGAGAGACCGGTCCTTGGAGAGGGACATCATGCTTGGGAGGGTGGAGGGGCGGCGCAGGAGAGGAAGGCCCTCTATGAGGTGGATTGATTCAGTGACTGGGATAAT
>NW_006399838.1:7079785-7085412 GCF_000299155.1 Elephantulus edwardii
GCGATTGGCACAGGACAGAGCGGAGTTTAGGGCTGTTGTACATAGGGTCGCTATGAGTCGCAGGTGACTCGACGGCACATAACAACAACAACATGTATCAGCGAGCTGGACAACGACTAAGGATGATAGAAGAAGAATCGATGCCTTTGAGTTGTACTGGAAAAAGAGTATAGAACATAGCATGGACGGCCAAGAAAACAAGTCTACCTTGGAGAGGGTGAAACCAGATTGCTTCTTGGAGGCAAGGACTTACAAGCTGCATCTCGTATACTTTGGGCATGTTGCCTGGAGGGATCAGTCCTTGGAGAGGGACAGCACACTTAGAAAGGCTGAGGGACAGACAGCACAAGAAAGGAAGACCCTGGATGAGATGGGTTGACTCAGCAACTGGGGTAATGGTGGTAGGTGTATCAGAGACAATGAAATTGTTCAGGATAGAGCAGAGTTTAGAGCTGTAGTACATAGAGTTGCCATGACTTGATGTCACATAACCACCACCACCTACATTGTTTAATCACCAGTAGTTAAGATTCTGTTTCTTTAATTTCTCACTGTGTTTCAGGATTTCTGTTTTCCGTTGTTATCTCCCATAGTTAACCCTGTGAATGGTTTGCAATGCTCAAGGAAAATACTCTTTAATAACGTAAATAGATTTTTAGTTTAAAAATGACTTCATGAGATAGAATTCACTCAAAGTTTAAAAATTATTACCTGGAAATAGGTGTTTACCTGGTCTTAATGGATCTAGTAAATCTGGTTACCATAAGAATTTAAAGTCATCTTAAAGCATTTTTCCTCCTTTTGATCAAGACCCATTTACTAGAACACAAACACAACTGACTCTTGTTAGACACACATGAAGTAGTTCAGCAGAGGGAGAACAGTGTTTTCAATAAACAGTGTTGAAGTGATTGGACTTTTGCTTTTCAAGGCATTTTTGGATGGATTTGAACTCCTAGCCTTTCCATTAGTACTCCAGTGTTAACTATTTCCTTTTTATGCTGTCTTGTGTAAATCTGGGATTTTGGTATCGATTTCTTTTTCAGTCCATGAATGACTGTAATTGGATAGTTTTCCCATTAGATGGAGCTATGTCTTTGTTATAGGAGAATTCTATAAATTTATAGAACTATTTCAGAGTTGGCACTCTAAAATGGAACAGGGAAAAATTATTTAAATGTTTGGTAAGGATTTATTAGTTAGAATAGTCATGTTGTTTCCAACTTTAGAAACCTCTTGAGTTCTTAATCTGATGTTTTGCACTGGCTTTATTATATTTTAGATGCTTAGGCTGACAGAGATTATTTAATAAAACTTGACTCCTCTCAAAATGAATCAGACCAGCTCTTCTCCAGGAAGGGTAGTTGTTAATAATAATTCAGTCAGAATTCTTGTTGATTCAGGTTTGCAATCCTTTATTTCCAATCTTTGAATGAAAAAAAAAATCAGATTTAGGAAATAGAATTGGGTACTCAATTAAATTTTCTTTCCAGAGAAGCAATAGCTTTTTTAGTATGTGTGTGTGTACGATACAGATATAGAGATAGATATAGATATATAGAGATAGAGATAGATGTGTATACAGAATATATATCGTGTGTATATCATAGGTATTGATTATTAAACCAGATAAAATGAATTGTTGACAACTTCTCTTTTTTCAGTCTGTCATGATTTTGCCTATTGGTTTAGTGGTAAGAACTTTTGTTTACTTGATGTTGAGGGTTAATTCTTATTGAAGGTTGTTTATAATATTTGGTCTTCTGTGGAGAATACTTCAAGTCCTCTTCACTTTCAACAGGCAAGTTTGCGTCATCTGCTTAACACATATTATTGATGAGCTTTTTCCCCAATTCTAATGAAACGTTCTTTTTCACATAGTCCAGCTTCTCTAATTATTTCCTCAGTACACAGATTGACTAGATATAGAGAAATGATACACCTTTTGCGATTTTAAACCATGCAGTGTTATTTTGCTCTGTTTGGCGATAACTTCTTGGTGTAGATACAGGTTTTGAATGAACACAGTTAAGTGTTCTGGTATTCCAGTTTTTCTCAATGTTAACCATAATTCACTGTGGTCTACACAGTCAAATGCCTTTGCATAGTTAATAAAATACAAATAGACATCCTTTTTGCATTCTCTGCTTTCAGTCAAGATCCATCTGACAGCAGCAATGATGTCCACTGTCCCATGACATCTTCTGAATCCAGCTTGAGTTTTTGGTAGTCTCCTGCCAATGCACAATTCCAGTCGTTTTAAAATGATCTGTGAGATTATACCTGTATGTGATATTAATGATGCTGTCTGATTCTTTACACATTCTGTTGTAGTGTGCTTTTTGTCTTCTTTTTTTAATGAGAACAAATATGGATCTCTTCTAATCGATTGGCCAGGTAGCTGGTATGGGCTAATGGACACTCGCAGGGCTGCATTTGTTTGTTGAGACATGTCTTGGGGCCATATTTTTGCGGGTGCTTTCAGAGCAGCTTGAGCTGCTTCCTTTACTACCCTGAGTTCTAGTTCAGATACTACTTCCTGAAATGACTCGGTGCCAACACATTCTTTTTGGTACCATCAATTTGAGTATCCTTTCCACCTTGTTTTGATGCTTCTGGCATTATTTTAGGTTTTGCACTGTGAATCCTTCAACACAGCAACTTGAAGATGGAACTTGTGCTTTAGTTCTTGCGGCCTGAGAAATGCCGAGCATGTTCTTTCTTTATGATTTTCTAACTCCAGCCCTTTGTACATTTCATTATAATATTGTGCTTTTCCTTCTGGAGTTGCCCTTTGTTTTGAAACCCTGTGTTTAGTTCTCTTACTTCAGCATGTTACCCCTCTGTATTGGGCTCTCTATGTTCTAGTGAATTAAAGGCTCTCTTCTGAGCAACCATTTTTGTCTTTTCTCTTTCTCCCTTTTTTTTTTAAAAAAATTTAATTCTTATTACTTTTAATGAAAATTTACAGAGACTTTGGATTTCCATTCATTCATTGTTGCATGAACACAGTTAGGTGTTCTGATACTCCAATTTTTTTCAATGTTAACCATAATTCATTGTAATTATTCATTGTGATAATTCATTCTCCCTGCCCACCCCTCCCCTCAGTACACTCTTCTCTTTGAAAAGTAAAAGAAAAATTCTTTCATTGTTTTACAATCCCTCCCCCCAGGTCCACTCCACCATGCAGTCTTCATTCTGGACTCCTGTCATGACAATAATACTTAGTCACATACCCCTTTTAAGCAGTTTTCTCCCTCATCTGTTTCAATGCAGTGTACCTTATTTATCCCATCTTTCTGAGACTTCTTTTTTTAATGACCTTTTACTTTTTTCTATGAATGATATCCTTGATTTCATCCCACAGCCCCTCTGATCTTCCGTCCTTGGTGTTCAATGTACCAAATATATTTGTGAGATGATTTTTAAATTCACGTGAGAAAGATTTAAGTTCTCTATTTGGTTTTCCTGGGCCTACTTTCATTTCCTGCAGCTTAAACTTAAACATGCACATGAGTAATTGCTGATCTGGTCCACAATCAGGCCTTGACCATCTTTTCTTCATGTTGTCCAACATTATTCTTAGTTTTTCTTCTTTTTCCTTCTTTTTTGAGTCTGCTTTTTGCTCTAGCAGATCAGTGGTGACAATTTTGTCTTCGATTTCACTGATTCTGTGTCCCATCTCATCAACTCTGCTCATATGTCCCTCCATCATGTTGACAGCCTCTGAAACGCTGGAGCTTATATTTTGAATGGTGGATTCTTGTTTTTCCAGTGCCGCTAATGCCTTATTTGTTTTCTCCGCAATGTTTTGCATTGTTTCTTTTAACTCCTCCTGGTCTTTGCTTGTAACATCTTTTAATTCATCAATTTTGTCTTTCATCCATTGGAAATATTCAGTCACTTCTCTTTTAAGTTCTGTGTCAGAATTTTCCATGAGCCCTTCTGCTTTCAGGGTATCGGTTGCTCTTGTGTCATCTTTTGTGAGTGACATCTTGCTTTGCTCTTGAATATTGTGTGGGATGGTTTGCTTTCTTCGAGACATTGGCATGTGCTCTTGAGATCAGATGGGTAGCTACCAAACTTGTGCGTTTCTCTGACTTTATGACTTCAGAAAAATGTCAGTTCAGCGCCTGCTAGGGCAATCTCTTGTTGCTAAAACAGGTCAAGGTACTCCTGTTTAAAGGCAAGTTGATTGCTCAGACGTGTAGGCACTGGGGTGGAGCCAAATGGGGTGAGGCAGGGAAAGTGTTGGGTGATCGCAAGGGCAGGTCAATCACTTGGAGGACCTTGCTCAAACCTCTGCTGTCTCCGTTTGTTCACGACAGGAGTCCTAACTCAAATACCTGCTGTTTCCTACCCAATGGTTTTCTCAGTGTTCCCTGCCTGGTGGCACTTACGCAGGTGCCCTCTCACAATAGCCCCTGCTCCAGCAGGGTCCTGGATCCAACGGGATCCGAAAAGTCAAGGTCAAGTTCCCACCCACCCACTAGCCTCTAGCTGGTCTGCAGAGTTCACAGAAGCCAGCTGGCTGGCTTGTTTTGGGCAGTTGGTGTAGCCCAAGAGAGCTCGGCCAAATTCCCCACCTGTGGGCGTGCCCTTAGGTGCTCTCCAGGGTAATCAGCAATGCCCTAGTAAACACAGATAAGATCCTACCGGCCTTTCTCCTGCCAGGTTAGTTCCTCAACAGCTCGCCTGATAGCTCCGGGTGATGTCTGGATCCAAGGTGGTGCTCCGAGGTCACAGGGCTGTGGTGGGGGTTGAGATGCCTGGTTGTGGAGCTGCAAGGGGGGTGGGGGAAGGGGAGGAAAGCAAGGGAATAGGGGACAAGGGGGGGAAGGGGAGGAAAGCAAGGGAATAGGGGACAAGGGGGGGAAGGGGAGGAAAGCAAGGGAATAGGGGACAAGGAGCGCAGGGGTTGGACACTATCACCAAGAGGTGGGGACGGGGCTTGTGCGCTGCTGGGGGTTTATGCAGCAGCACCCTGTGTGCTAAGGGTCACACAGGTGTGGGCTGCAGGGGGGTCCCACAGTGTCTGGCAGTCTTCGCTCCTCTGGAGTTCCGCCGCAGGTGGCTGGCTGCTGCTCTTCCCGGGTCTCTTCCGGGTCCCTCTCTTGGCGTTCCCCCGGCTGGCAGCGGCGTTCCCGTTCTGGTGGGTGGCGGCGTGCGTTCCCCCGGCGTTCCCCGGTCTGGCGGCCTCGCCCTAGCGCTGCGTCGCCCTCGCGCTGCTCACCTTGGCCATCTTTTGACTACTAATAATATTACGTTTCTTCACTGATTCTTTACACAGATGTAGTATATTCCATCAGGTGAGGTCCATGATGAAAGTCACTGTTTGGTGTTTTGGTTTTTTTTAAAAAAGTATTTGCAGTGAATAAGTCATTGATTGTACATAATCCTTTGTTTCATATCCAGCCTCACTCATACTCCATAGGGAGTTGCACTGGTAAGCAAATGTAGCATCTTTCTGATGGCTTAAATAGTGATTCTTTGGAAGAAAATGGACAATTTCCTACTGTGTGATTTACAGACTCTGAATACACGTTGGAGGGTCAGCTGGGTGGGTTCCAATTTAAAGGCAGTAAGTTGAATTATTCAGTTGAGATATATTTATCTTTGTTGTT
>NW_006399838.1:7086077-7124903 GCF_000299155.1 Elephantulus edwardii
AGCACCACAGCTCAAAGGCATCAACTCTCCTTCTATCCTCCCTAGTCATTGTCCAGCTCTCTGATGCATAGGAAGTAATTACAAAGACCATGGCCTGGATCAGGTGCACCTTAGTCTCCAGACTAAGGATCCTGTGTGATTTATAACCTCTTAAAACTTTTTGGCATGCTTGTTCCATTAGAGTACTGGTTTGTTTTTGTTGTTATTGTTAAGTACTGTTGGGTCATATATGACTTATAGTGACTCTATGAGTGAAAGACCTGAACACTTGTATAACTAACTTTCATTGTTTCTCCAAGTTCATAGGGTTTCCAGAGGCAAGCTATTTGGGAAGTGGATGCCACTCCTGATTCCAAGCTTGTTTTAATTGGGGAGCTCCACCAAACACTGTCCACCATGGGGAACCATTATAACATTTGACACATCAGTGTCACAGTGTTCAGCATCACAGCAAACACGTGTTGCCTTTATACAGGTAACACCAGGACTATACCACTTAGAAGAGTGCTTGACCAAAAACAATTAAAACCAGGCCTGAGGGCTACAGATTCGAATCTCCTACCTTTGGCTTGGTAACATCACTTTCTATCCACTAGGCCAACAGAGCGCTCTCTATGTTGTTACTGGTTTGATTAGAATTGGCAAATCAGAAATTGGCTAAGTAACAGGGCAATATTAGGGCATGAGACATGAAGTAGCAGGCTCACACACTTCCATGTAAGTAGTTATTACTAAGATGATTGTAAGAGGGACCCCCTTCCCCACAATATAAATGGTGAAATATAATGTAAATGTAAGACTGTATAAAACACGATGTATAAGAATAATGAAAATAGTACTACTACTACTACTAAAAATAATTTGAGAAAACACATCACATACATTAACTCAGAGGAAGAGAGTCTTAACAAAGGAAATCCAGAAGCTATCAATTAAAGATAAACATATTTGTTTCTGTGCTTTTGGGTATGATTAAAAAATATTATTGATGAAGGTAATAACAAGCAATACATTCATGAAAATATGTTTGTAAAGGAAAGGATAAAATAAACGTAATAAAAGAACTTTCGGAAGTTCAGCTGTGAGTTAGTTCTGACTTGAAGGCACTTGACAAGAACATGCACTTAGCAAACCATGTGATATTAGATAGTAGTTTGTTGTGTTTTTTTTAAAAATAGGTGGTAGTTTGAAGGAGCCAATGCACGGTTGCCTCAGGTGCTAGGCCAGAAATGCATCCGAGGTTTTTCTGGGCTGTGATCTTTACAGAGACAGGTCATGTCAGGCCTTTCTTCCGTGGTAACTTTGAAAGAGAGCGAACCACCACCATTTTTAGTTCAGCAGTCACTTGCCCACTAGGAAGGTCTAGGATTTCACCTCTTCATTTTTTTGCTTCCCCATTATTTTAAAAGTTATATTTAGGTTGCTGTTGAGTTCCATCGAGTTGAGTATGACTCACAGCGACCCTGTGAAGAGCAGACCTGAATTCTGTTGGGTCCTCGCTCAGCCTCTTCACCTCTGATACACTTGAGCCCACTGCTGCAGCCACTGCGTCCATCTCTGTCGTTCAGGGTATCCCTCTCCTTTGTTGACCTTTACGAGCATGGCCCCTTTCCAAGGAGTAACCACACGCCCCCATGCTCAAAGTCTGTGAGATGAACTTGGCCATCCTTGCCTCTGAGGAGCACTCCGGCTGCACCTTTCTCAAGACAAAGCTCTTTGTTCTTCTGACACTCCGTGGAATATTCATACTTAATTTTTTTTATTACAACAACACCACAATTTCTATAAGTCTACAAATAATATTAGATACAGCATAGAGGCTTTGCATTTGCTGGTGTTGGATAAACACATATAAAAGTGAAAAGTGCACTGCATGGAAAG
Source organism: Elephantulus edwardii (assembly GCF_000299155.1). NCBI lineage: Eukaryota > Metazoa > Chordata > Mammalia > Macroscelidea > Macroscelididae > Elephantulus > Elephantulus edwardii. The sequence continues at coordinate 7,087,959 of NW_006399838.1, forward strand.
TCAAAGGGTAAAAAAAATAATCCTTTAGCACTGCTGTCTGAGAGAGAAGAAGATCTTTTTTAACAAGAAACAAGAGCAGACATTTATGACATTTGAAAAGTATTATATGTGCAAAGGTCTGTGATACAGAAGAGACTGAAATCGCTGGCGATTTGTAATGTAGTTAAAGATGATATTGTTTCTTAATGCCTGAGGTCTGCACAATTGGAGACAGAAAGACCAAGAACTCAGGCACAACATAAAGAAATGGAATGTTTGTTTTAGGGACAACTCAGATAGGCACGTGATACAGGCCGGTAGTACACTGAGAGGTATTGAATTAGGCTTTGAGAAATAAAATAGAGTCAAGGCCAAGGGTTCTCATGTGAGTTTGCTAAATATTTCTGATTAATAGTTTCTTCTATGTGGAGAGAGAACAGTTTGTTGGTTATTACAGTTTTATTTGAAAAGTATTATTTGCTGTAGTTGTTTTGCTGTTCTTGGCTTAAATACTTCTTGACTCTATAATTTTTATTTTCTTGATATTGAGATGCAATCCATACTGAAGGCTGCATTCCTTGATCTTCTGCAACAAGTGCTTCAAGTCCTCCTCACTTTCAGCAAGCAAGGTTGTGTCGTCTGCATAACGCAGATTATTGATGAGTCTTCTTCTGATCCTGATGCCACATTCCTCTTCATAGAGTCCGGCTTCTCAAGCAATTTGCTCAGTAAACAGACTGAATTGGTATGGAGAAAGAATGCAACCCTGAGACACTCCCTTCTTAATTTTAAACCACACAGTGCTTCTCGGCTCTATTCACACAACCACCTCCTCGTCCGCGTTTTGACTTCACATGAGCACAATTAAGTTTGTCATCTGAATAATACAGGTTCTTGCTGAATCTTCCTCAAATCCTGATGTCACATTCCAGCTTCTTGAATTATTTGCTCAGCATACAGATTGAGTAGGTATGGAGAAAGGATAAAACCCTGATGCACACCTTCCCTGATTGAAACCATGCAATAGTTCCTTGTTATGTTCAGACAACTGCTTCTTGTTCTATATTTAGGTTTCTCATGAGTATGACTAAGTGTTCTGAAATTGCCATTCTTCTCAGTATTATTCTTAATTGATTATAATCCATATACTCAGATGCTCTTGCATATTCAAAAACACAACAAATATATTTTTGGTATTCTCTACTTTCACTCACAATTCATTTTACATCAGTAATAACATAATTTTATGACTTATCCTGAATCCAATTTGCATTTTTTGCAGTTTCATGTGTATATGCTGCTCCAGTTGGTTTTTTAATATTTTTCAGCAAGATTTTACGTGTGTGTGATAGTAATGATATTCATTGATAATTTCTGAATTCTGTGTGATCATATTTTTTTTAATAACTATGAATGAATCTCTTCCAGTTCGCTGGCCAGCTAGCCAGGTAGATCTAAATTTCTTAGCATAGATAAATGAGCACGTCTGTTTGCTAACATACCTCACATGGAATTTTATTAGTTCCTGGAGCCTTGTTTTTGGCCAATGCCTTCAATGCAGCTTGGGCAGCTTCTTTCAGTACCATAGGCTATTGATCAAATGCTACTTCCTGAACTATCTTTGTTGAGTGTCAACCAATTATTTTTGGTACAGTGACTGTGTCTTCCTTCCATCTTATTTTAATATTTTACCTGTAGAAGCCTTTTGGTTTTCAGCAGTATTTTGTTTGCATATGATATCAATGATATTGCTCAATAATTCCCACATTTGATTGGCTCACCCTTTTTGGAAATGGGAACAATTATGGACCTCTTCCAATCTGTTGGCCAGACAGCCATCCTCCAAATTTCCTGGCATATACTGATGATTGCACCCAGAACTGCATCTGTTAATTGAAACAAGTCAATTGATATACCATCAATTCCTGGGACCTTATTTTTTGCCTTCAATGCAGCTTCCACTTTCTCCTTCATTACCATTGGCTCCTGTTCATACGGTACTTCTGAAATTTTTCAGTGTCAATCAATTCGTTCTAGTAGAGTGACTCTGTGTATTCCCTCCATCGTCTTTTGATACTTCCTGGGCCATTCAATATATTGTCCATAGCATCTTTCAATACTGCAGCACGAGGCTTAAATTTGCTTTTCAGTTCTTTCAGCCTGAGAAATGCACAGCAAGTTCTTCCCTTTTATGCTAATTCCAGCTCTCTACACATTCCATTATACTACTTTGCTTTGTCCTCCCGAGCTGCCCTTTGAAATCATCTGTTCAGCTCTTTCACTTTAACATGTTTTCCTCTAGATTTGGCTTCTCAATGCTTCAGTGTAATCTTTAGAGTCTCTTCCAACATCCTCTTAGAGTGTTTCTTCTCTGTTTGTGTAATGACCTTTTGCTTTCTTCATGGATGATATCCTTGATTTCATGCCACAACTCATTTGGTCTTTGATCATTTGGTGTTCAATTCCTCAAAACCTGAGTCCACAGAATATAGTCTTCATTGTGGTGTTTGGTAATCTATTTTGTTGTTGTTGTTGTTGTTAGGTGCTGTCCAGTCAACTTCAGCTCACAGCAAACCCATGAGTAACAGATCTGAACCTTGCCTTATCCTGTCACATCCTCAGTCTCTCAGATATTCTCCAGCCCACAGTGACCATCTTTCTGCCAATCCTTCTCATCGATGGTCTTCCTCTTTTTCTCAAACCGTCCACTCTTTCCAGTATGATGCCCTTTTAGAAGCACTGGCTTCACCTAACAACGTGCCCAAAGTACGTGAGATGACCTTTCACCTTGCTTGGCTCGAAGGAGCACCTTGATTTGGAAATTTAATTCTAGAGGGATTTGCATAGAAAGTTCAACAATATTTTCTTGGGAGGTATTCAGCTTGCTGCAGAAGGCCAAGGACTGTAGCCTGCAATATGGATTGAGGCTCAATATCAAGAAGACAAAGATTCTCACCAGTAGGCCAATTGGCAGCATCAGGATGGATGGTGAAGAGATTGAGATTGTTCACAGCTTTGGTTTGCTTGACTCCACAGTCAACACGCTTGGCACCGGCAGCCAGGAAATTAAAAGATGTATTGAGATGGGAAAGTCTGCTGTTAGGGAGATTCTCTGAAGTACTGAAGAGAAATGGTATCACTCTGGAGACTAAGTTGTTCCTGATACAGGCCATGGTCTTTGCTATCACTTGCTATACATCAGAGAGCTGGACAATGACTAAAGATGATAGAAAAAGAATTGATGCCTTTGAGCTGTGGTGCTGGAGAAGAGTATTGAATATACCATGGACTGCTAGGAGAACAAACAGGTTCATCCTAGACAGGGTGAGACCAGGCTGCTCCTTGGAGGCAAGGATTCTGAAGCTCTGTCTGACATACTTTGGGCATGTTGCAAGGAGGGATTAGTCCTTGGAGAAGGTCATCATGCTTGGGAGGGTGGAGGGACAGTGCAGGAGAGGAAGACCCTCGCTGAGATGGATTGATTCAGTGATTGGGCTAATAGGGGTAGATGTGTCGGAGACAGTGAGATTGGCACAGGATAGAGCAGGGTTTAGGGCTATTGTACATAGAGTCACTATGAGTTGCAGACAACACGACGGCACATAACAACATCAACAACAACAGCATTCAGCTTCTTCTATCTGAGAAAGAAGATATAAAGAAAAAGTCTCTACACATGTTGATTAGCCTGATACATAATTAGGTGATTTTAGCACATTTTATTTGCTAGCTAATTTGTTCTTAATTAAAGATGACAAAAAGACTAAGCCAACATTAAAAGCAAACAAAATTCTTATCACTTCCACACGTAGAAACTAAATTACCTGCCTGGATATGTTTAGAAATGAACTAAAACATCATTAACGTATTTCATTCCATAGCGAAACCAAATAAGAGAGGACCCTGATGTGGAAAACGTGCCGATTTCACCTTGATCTAAACAAAATCATCTACTATCAACCAGATTTCTTCTCAAGCAACTATTTTAGCAATGAGTCTTACCATTTCTAACAACAGTCATCCTTCAAAGGGGGAAAAATGTGTATGCTTTGGAAAACATGCCTTAGTCTTGCTGTTTTTAAGAAGAAAAATGAGTCTCGTTGAAGCATCTTCAGCTGGCATTCTTCGTGAATTGACAGACATCTGTTCAGCCTGGCATTGCATGGTTCTGCACACATTTACTCTGGGCTTTCTTAAAGTGTGCTCTGCAAACTTGGCATGCCAAACATAACATCTAGATCAGCAATTTCTCATAAATCATTGGAACATAGAACACGAAACAAGGAGAAGAAACCAGGAATTCAATAATAAATATGGCAAGGTGCACAAACAAGAGAATTGAAACCAGATGAAAAGCAGCCGTTGAGGACAGAAGGTCAAGCAATGCATTTCCCCTGCGCCCACAAAAGTCTCCGCTTAATCCCTCGGATTGCTTTCTCTCTCCAGCCTTCAGCTCACTGTGCTCAGTTGGGTTTGCACTATTTATGTGCTGGATTTAAGGCTTTGACATGCAACTGAAAAATTAGTGCTGTTTATTTTAGTTTGCTCACGGCCCTGGGCCATTATGCAATGAAGAGGGAAATAGTGTTTCTTGTACTTTCAGGAGGACTGTGCCAGTATGCCTTGAGATAAATTCTAGATGTATGCACTTGGCTCAAGTTACGAAGAAATAGCAAGGAGTGTTTCGAGTTTTTTTTTTTTTTTTCTCCCAGTGTGAAATGACAGATGTAGTAATAGAGTAATGTGTCTGATCTTATTTTTAAATTAAAAATGTCAGAATTTTTCCGGAGTCATCGTAGCAATATTTGTACTTACTCTAATAGTGTTGATATTACTAATATGCTATGGGAATTCTTCTTTGAGTCTTAAGAAGCTGTAGTTCCGTTTTAAAAATAGCCTTTGTGGCCACAAGTTGTTATTTGCTGTTCTTGTGATGTGTCGGTCAGTTGCAACCAACTCCAACCTGATCCTCTAGTGGGTTTTCAGAGGCAGCGAATCTCAAGCATATGAGTGGATTTCCCGCCTTTCTCTTGAGGGGCAGCTGGTGGATTTGTACCATGTACACCAAGAAAACAAACAGGTCTGTCTTGGAGAGGATGAAACCAAGGTTCTCCTTGGAGGCAAGGATTTTGAAGCTCCGTCTCACATAATTTGGGCATGTGGCCAAGAGGAACCAATCCTTGGAGAAGGAAGGACAACATGCTTGAAAAGGTGGAGGGACTGCACGGGAGAGGGAGACCGCGGATGAGGTGGACTGATACATTAACTGGGATGATGAGGGTTGGTGTTTTGGAATTAGTGAGATTGGCTCAGGACAGGGCAGGCTTCAGAGCTGTTGGACATAGGGTTGCTATGAGTTGCAGGCGACTCAACAGCACATAACAACAACAACACAACAACAGCACATCTTTGAAAAGTATTCAAGTGGTACCTCTATGGTCTGGACTCTACATGATGTTGCTACTCAGCCAGGACTACTTGCCACTGACTCCAACACCCCTACCCACAATTGCCCCAATCTCTGTATCAGTGCATCTCATCCAAGGTCTTCCTCTTAGGCTCTGACTCTCCACCCATCCAAGCATAGTTTCCTTCTCCAAGGACTAGGCCCTCCTGGCGACATGCCCAAAGTACGTGAGACAGCTTCAAAATCATGGCGTCCAAGGAACAGTCTGGTCCCATCCTCTCCTGCACAGATCTGTTTATTCTCTTGGCAGTCCAGGATATTCAATATTCTTCTCCTACATCAAAACTCAAAGGCATCAATTCCTCTTCTGTTCCATTTAGACATTGTCCAGCTCACTGATTCAAAGTAAGTAATTGGGAAGACCATGGCAGGATCAGGCACACCTCACTCTCTAGACTGACGTTGTTGCTCTTCAGCATTCTGGAGAGGTCCCTGACAGCAGACTTTCCCAATACAATTCATCTCTTGATTTCCTGACTGCTGGTGCCAAGAGTACTGATTATGGATCCTAGGAAGATGAAATTGTTAACAGACTCAATTTTGTCTCCATCTATTGTGATGTTGCCAGTTGGCCCAGTGGTGAGAATCTTTGTTTTCTTGATGTTGAGCTTCAATCCATATTGAAGACTACAGTAGTCCTTGACCTGCAGCAAGTGCTTCAGGTCCTCCTCAGTTTCAGCAAGCAGGGTTGTGCCATCTGCATAACGCAGGTTGTTAATGATACTTCCTCCAATCCTGATGCCGCATTCCTCCTCATAAAGTCTAGCCTCCTGAATGATCGATTCCGCATAGAGCTTGAAAAGATATTGAGAAAGAAGGCATCTCTGGTGCACTGTTTTCTTGATTTTGAGCCATGCAGTGTTTCTTTGTTCTGTTCTGAAAACTGCTTCCTGGTTAGGTACAGGTGGTCATGAGCACATGGGATCTTTGAGACTTTGTTTGACAGAGAAGAGCCTTGTTCATTATTTTTATTTTGAACATTTGAAGTTCCCAAAGAGAGCTCACTTTTGAAAGACATCTTGAGCAAGACTTACAGAAATCAGATTAATTGGCGTGTTGACACAGGTTTGTTGTTCAAAATGGCTTTTCTACTTATTGACTTTGACCTTCCCCTCGTGTCGGGGTGGATTTGAACTAGATGGGTGTGTAAGCTAATCTCCTGTGCAGAAGAGTCAGCTGTGAGTTTGTTCTGACTCGACGGTACACAACAATAACTGCAGCAGTGAGGTTGTCGTTGAATTTGTAGAAGTCAGTATAAGAGCGGGTGTTGGGGGGAGATTCTCCAACTTAATGAGAATTGGTTTTGTACTGTGGATACACTTGAGGGGGACACTTCCTCTTTGTGGAATTATCAGAGGTCAGATATGGCCATCCCCACACTGTCCCCACTCTTTGCACAGCTGACATTTGGTTGATTTGAATTCATGGTAACCCCTTGTGTGTCAGAGTAGAACGGGGCTCCACGGGGTTACCAGTAGCTGGTTCCCATGAGGCAGGTCACCACGCTTTTCTCTGAAGTGACTCTGGATGGGCCCCATGGCCAGCCTTTCATGCCACAGTCACACAGATCAACTGTGGGCACAACTCAGAGACTCCATTACAGATTCAATATACTACTTAGGTGATGGACGAACATTATACCAGTTCATAGTAACAAACATTTCTATGTTTGTTGTTTTAAAATATGAATGTTTTCATGGGCTACTTTGGGATGAAATGAGATCCTCTTTAAGAATCTGAATAAGATACATTTTGTTCCCTGCCAGGTCTCCTTACAGGTATTGGTTTACTGTAGATTCCAGTTGTCCATTTCAAGCTTATAAAAATGAAATTCTTTATTTTTATTCATTTTAATGAAAGTTTACAGAAACTTAGGGTTTCCAGTCTTTCACTGTTGCACTATTCTCCCTGCCCACCCCCTTTCTCCCAATTCACTTTTCTCCTTGATAAGTAAAAGAAAAACTCTTTCACTGCTATGCAATCCCACCCCCTAAGCCCACTGCACTGTGCAGCTTTCATTCTGGACTCCTGTCATGACAATAATACCCAATCATATATCCCTTTTAAACAGTCCTCTCCCTCATCTGTTACAATGCAATATACATCATAACTCCCCTTCTTCTCTGTCTTCCCTCAACCCCAATGTCAGTCCTATTTGACAACAGTGGCTCTATGCAATATTTGTTCTTTTGTGACAGATATTTCACTCAGCATAATGTCCTCTAGGGTCATCCACGTAGCATAGTATTTCATGAGTTCCTTGTTTTTCAGTGCTGCATAGTATTCCATTGTGTGAATATACCATTCATTTGTTGATGGGCACTTGGGTTGTTTCCAGCTCTTTGCTATTGTGAACAAAGCGGCAATAAACATGGGTGTGCATACAAAAATGAAATTCTTATATCACAGGTAGACCTGCCTTGCACCCAGCTCCCTCAGAGATTCCCAGACCGCTTTCAGGCAGAGGGACTTCTCCCTACTCAGAAATGCATTTCTGCCACATGTTGGTCCCCATAATAATATGACTTAGCTCCAGTTTGTCACCTGGTTCTCAACAACACACAGGGAGTCATTACCACACAGAGTATAGTATGTGTTTGTCCCTTGAAACAGAATAACCTGGATCACGTCTCAACCCTGACATTTGCGAATGTGTGATGTCATCCTAGTTCTTAACTTTGCTCAACTACTTGTGGGCAAAGTGGAAATGGTCATTGGTCCTAATTTATGAGGTTGTTTTGAGGTTTCAATGAATGATTATATTTAAAATTCTGCATAGAGTGAGTGACACAAAGTGAGCCTCAGTACATGTATTCTATTATTATAATAAATATTAAGATAAATACACAGGACAAAGCTGCTTTCTTCTGTTATCATATTTTAAATTTAGAAATGGATGGGGAACATTTTATCATCTCCATAAACATGTTTAATGATTGATAGTATTTCATTTTGTGGGAGTATCATAATTTACTGCACTGGATTTCTATGTTAGATATTTAGATTGTTTCTAAATTTTGGACAGTTTTATCTTTGTTCTCTTAAAATAACTGGCTAATTCCAAGGGCATTTGCATTTTTAATTCTTTTGATATAAATCTTACATCTTTATTTTTTAAAATATTTTTATTGATTTTCATATAATACCTTTACAGTATATTTCATTCATATACATTATTTTATAGTCTTTAATTTACATTGATTCATGCATTCATATGCATTCTATTTTACATTTTTTATACTGGTTTACTTACAAAATTAAAATACATTGTCTTGCACACCAGATCCTTCCCATTTCTCTCACTCCCCCCCATCAAATTGTACAACCCCATGATTAACCCCCCTCTCCCCTCTGCACATCCCCACCCGCCTGCTTCCACCCTCTGCCCCATGCCCGAATGCGCATTCTCATTCTGCAGTCATGGTTTTATACAGCATTTTCCTTGTGGGACTGAGTTCATTCACTCAGCATAGTGCTCTTCAGTCCCCCTCAAGTTAGGTAATGATTTTATACCGGTTTACATACAAAGTTCACAAAGATCATACACATTGCTTTTCATGCCAGACCTTTCCTTGTTCTTTTTACCAATCCCACCCTCCACCCATCAGATTGTGCAATATATTTAGACATATTTACATGTATAAAAGTTATATAAATGTTCAGGTCTTTCATTCATAGGGTCGTTATGAGTCTTCTATGACTCACCGGCACTTAACAACAACACATGTATTTAGGGAAATCCAGTGGCCTAGTGGTAAGAAGTTGCGCTGCAAGCTTGAAGGCACATGGTTTGAATCTACCAGTTTCTCCGCAGGAGCAAGATGGGAAATCTCTTCCCATGCAAGTTACTGCCTCAGGAAACCTGATGAAGGGTCAGCTATGGGTCGGTTCTGACGTGACACACACCAACGATAACAGCAGTGGCCTAGAAGGGAGCTCCATTGGCTTACTTGTGAGGAGCTGTATCGCCATCCCAAAGACATGGTTCAAGTCCACCAGCTGTTCTGCAGGAGAAAGAGAGGCTATCTTTTCCTTTGCAATTTTTTCTCCTCTGAAAACTGACTGGAGGGTCAGCTATGAGTCGGTTCTGACCTGATAGAACATAACAACAACAGCATATATATTTAAATTTGCCTCCAGAAACATGCTGATTGCCATTCACACGGCTAACCAAGAGACTACATGTCTGGCAGTTCGAATCCACCAGTGATTGTTAGGGAGACACATTTCCATTTACAGACTCAGAACCCAGACTGAGGATTTCTCTGAGTCAGAACAGACTCAAAGGCAGAGAATGTGTGTGTGTGTGTGTGTGTGTTTGAAGATGGAATCATTATGCTAACGACCACAACAGCAAATGGAAACCTATTTAGTTTCTATTTTCTGAAAATGCCTGAACTTCCTAAGAGCCAATTTTAAATCAGCGAATGGATCAGCCTTGCGATCTTAACTTCAGAAAGCCAGGCAATTGGGAATTGCCTATTCAGTTTAACCTAGTTCAGAATTTCCCTTTAAACCTAAATTAGGGGGGAAACATTCCCCCAGCTTATCCAAAATTTGCCCATCAAACCTTCCTCATTCCTGTCTGTCTGTGCTGTAAAAAAATCTGTCCCACTTTGAGCCCAGTTTGGAAGCTCTTTTCTGACTTCCAGACCAGATGTTCCCTGATTCATGAATTGAACAATAAAGCCTTCAAGCTCATACACAAATTCCAGATTGTGGACATTTTAATTTTAGCAATAGTTTTCAAAGACATTTCAGCCTGCATGTCCAACATTGTCCTTCTGCTGATTTGACATAACATTAACCACATCTGAAAATTTACCACAGACTCCTCACCGAGAAAACAGACTGACCAGTTCAGTCACCCCAAATCACCAAGAGTGTTCCAGACACTTATTCTTTCACATTTGCTGTGTCTTTAACCTTTGCTCCATTTCTCATCTTCTTAGGAATCCTTGAGTGGCCAGGTGGTTCGTGAACTTGGCTGCTAACCTAAAGGTTCAGGTTCAAGGTCCCTCAGAAGAAAGACTTGGAAATCTATTTCTGAAATATAAGCCATTGAAAACTCTTTGGAGCACAGCTGTTCTCTGACACACTTGGGGTTTGCATGAGCTGGAGGAAACGCTACGGTGGCTGGATACTTTCCCCTTTGCTCTTTCTAACCAACTGCATATCTGTCTCTCTGGGAAAGACAGGCAGAAATCCAAATCCCAGGGATTTTTCCTCAGGCATGCTAGAACTAGGGTTCTTATAAGTTTAGAGTGAGCAGCAAAAAGATTTGATCTTCTTTTAAACCATATAGAAGGAATAGAATAGGAGGCATTATGCTGAGTAAAATATCTCAGTCACAAAAGGACAAATATTGCATACGGCCACTGTTATAGAATGGGACTGACATCGGGGTTGAGGGGAGACAGAGAAGGAGGGGAGGAATGATGTATATTGCATTGAAACAGATGACGGAGAGAACTGTTTAAAAGGGATAGATGATTGGGTAATATTGTCATGATAGGAGTCCAGAATGAAGGCTTCACAGTGGAGTGGACTTAGGGGGAGGGATTGCATAACAATGAAAAACTTTTTCTTTTTCTTTTCAAGGAGAAGAGTGAATTGTGGGGGAGGCGGACTGCAGGGAGAAAATTGCAACAATGAATGACTAGAAACCCTAAGTCTCTGTAAACTTTCATGAAAACTAATAAAACAAAGGGACAAAAAGAAATTGGTGAATGGCAACCTTAAAAAAGAAAAAGAAAAGAAGGCTTGCAATGACAGCAGAGACAAAAAACATAAAAAAAAGTGGAGACAGGCACAAACCAGGGTGGTTAGAAAGGATTTTCATGATAGATTATGAATACAACGTAGGAATCTTGTCTAAGGAAGTTCTTTATATAAATAGAAACAAAAACATTTTCAAGATGCTTTGGTAAGTTGAAAATCACTATGTGGTGCCGTGTGTACTGGACATCTTCATTAGTGTTATGACAAGTAGAAATAAGAATGTCCATGCTTGTTTATGCATAAAATGTGTCTAAAAGGATAAAATTCTCTGATAGCTCTGATTATACTAAGAAAGGAGAACTGGTTATAAAAAGTCCTGTTGCACGTTTTGCATCTTGAGCTGTATAAATGTGTTGTCTTTTCAAAAGTAGGGGAGTCCAGCTGGGGAAGTTGTCTGGAGCCGCCTGCAGAAGTTTGATTTCTGGTTCTGGTGAGACGTAAAGTGCAATGTTTACTAGCCATTGGGTGTGAATATACTGCCTCTGGAAACTCTATAAACTCGGAGAAACAATGAAAGTTACATAAATGTTCAGGTCTTTCGTTAATAGGATTGCTTTGAGTCGCCTATGACTCGACAGCACTTAACAACAACAACAACAATGAGAGAGCTCTGTTGGCCTAGTGGATAGAAAGTGATGCTACCAAGGTGGGTGACTCTAATCCACGTCCTTCAGGCCTGGTTTTAATTGTTTTTGGTATAGCACTGATCTGTCCACTTGCTGTACAGAGGTAACTCGTGGTTGCTATGGTGCTAAACATTGTGACATTGATGTGTCAAACGCGATAATGGTTACCGATGGTGGACAGTGTTTGGTGGAGCTCCCCGATTAAAACAAGGTGGGAAGAAGGAGTGGCATCCACTTCTGAAATAGCTTGCCTCTGGAAACTCTATGAATTTGGAGAAACAAAGAAAGTTATACAAGTGCTCAAGTCTTTCGTTCATAGGGTCCTTATGAGTGGTCTACAACTTGATGACATTTGAAGACACAATAACAATTCAAAAGTAGCTAAGTAAAAGACAAGAAAATTCTTTTCTCATACCTGAAGTCTTGTGTTAATTCCTTCACTTATATAATGGTGCCTTCTTTTTAGAACTCACTTCTTGGCTTGTCCTAAATGTTCTACTAGCATATATAATAAAGGATCCCTGAGATGAAAACACATTTTTCTGAGTTAATAGTAAATTTCAATAACCCACAGACTGAACATGACAAAGCTCTAGAAAGCCCTTCCAAGTGATCTTCATTTACATTTGACCTAAGGAGAAACTAAAAGATTGACGGGGAGGAGAGGGAGGAGGGGAAAGGAATTGCTTCCTCAAACTGTTGTTGTTTAGTAGGAACTGACCCATCGCTGAACCTCCAGTGAGTTTCCAAGACCATAAATCACCCAGGAGGAGAGTGTCCGTCTTTCTCATGCAGAACTGATGCTGGTAGATTGGAACCACCAGAGAGGTGGATGCAGACTTTGTGTTGCACTGTGGACCACCCCACCAGAACTCCCGAGGATTAACGGTGGTGGTCGGGAAAATGAAGTCTGCCTGCCTGCCTACGTCTGCGTCTGCGTTCCCTTTCTCTCATCCTCCCTTCTGCCTTGATCCCTTCCCTTGATCTCTTTCTTATTCCCCTCACCCTCATTTTTTCCTGTTTTTCTTTCTTTCTACTTTTTTCTTTCGAAAGAGGAAGCTTATTATGCCTCAGCCGCTTACAGCTGTAGATTCCACAAACATTTTTTACTCTTATGTATTTATTTTAGGTGCTTTAATAAAATGTAACCCAAAATGATTCACTTGGTCAAGTGGTCTTTACTGCAAGGAAAACAAACACTTGATGAAAACGAACATTGCTAAGCCTCCTATCTTTTATCTTTACTATTTTCCCCTAAATCTGGCTTGAAACAGACACACATCAGCCTCCACAGGGAGTTAAGGAGAAAGCCGGCCAAACATCACAAATCCTGGGCCAGAATTTTGATGACTTCCATTCCCTGACTCTGGTGCACAAGGTCTGTGGGGTGGAGTGTGGAGTCTTTAATAGTGTAGTGTGTAGTGTCATGGTAGAGACACAGCCGTGTCCCAGAAACTTCAGTCCCTTCAGTTCCAGCAAAAGGTGCAGATGTCTCAGTGTAGACCCTCTCCATTGTCTAGAGAAGCCAGCTCAAGCTCTATTCCAATCTTAGCTAATTTCTGTTCTAACTAACAGCAGCCAAGTGGTGGTCTAGTAGGAAGAAGCTGTGCTGCAATACTGAAGGCATTTGGTTCGAATCCATCAACAATTCCTCAGTAGAAAGATGGGCAATCTCCTCCCATATGATTTACTGCCTTTGAAAACCCAGGAGGGTCAGCTATGGGTCGATCACAACTCAATGGTACACAACAACAACACAACTTACAGTGAGGTCTTATTAAGTGTCATAGTCAGAACCGACTCATAGCTGACCCTCCAGCGGGTTTTCAGAAGCGATAAATTGCACGGGAAATTTCTACTTTGTGGAGCAGCCGGTGGAATCAAACTGCCTGCCACAACGTCAGAGTGAGTTTTAGGGCCTAATAAAATGAAAAAGCACCTTAAGGCAATCATAAAAACTGATTAAAGTTTATTTAACATAAGGTTTTCAAATTAAGGTAACATTTTGATAAGGAAGTTAAAAAAAAGTTCTATTGGAGACCAGGAGGTAGCCTTTAAATCCAGAGAAGTTTACTTAGGGGAAGATTTTGTAAAAAGGCACATTACATAATAGGCACATGGTCCCAAGCCACCAGCTGTTGCACAGAAGAAAGATGGACAATCTCTTCCAGTGCGATTTACAGCCTCTAAAAACCTGGTGCATGATCCTTTCTGACTTGACGATGACTCATTAACAACAATATTAAATAATAATAATGGTTACATATGGAGTTTTTGGTAATTCCTATATTTGTCATAGTTGTTTGAATTTTAAAATTTATAACTGAGAACTTACTACTGAGTAGGACTAAACTTCAGTAATTTATGTTTTTTCTTGGAATTTCTTTTTAAAATTTTTTTTAAAAGAACAGCTTTAATAAAAGTCAAAATTCTTTTGGGAAGAAGTCTTTTGGGAGGGTGAATTGAGGTATAAAACATACAGTTTCTTTGTTGTATCGTAGAAATGACAGGTTCACAATTGCTCTTTTCTCCCTACCCTCTGATCATTACAGGGACTATTTTTGGGTGGGGGACTAGCCGGGAAGTGTGACAGCACTGTACCCTCTTCAAGCTGTGAACAATGTGGTCAGAGGAAGACTCATCAACAGCTTGCATTATGCAGATGACACCACATCGCTCACTGAACGTGAGGATGACTTGAAGCCCTTGCTGCGCAAGATCAAGGACTACAGCCTTTAATGTCGATTCCATCTCAACATTAAGAAAACAAAAATCCTCATCACGGGGTCAATAGACAACATCATGATCAATGGAGAAAAGATTGAAGTTGTTAACATTTTCTTCTTACTTGGATCCACAACCAGCATCCTTGGAATCAGTAGCCAAGAAATCAGAAGATGTGTTGCATGGGAACGTCTGTTGTCAGAGACCCCTCCAAAGTGCCTGACCCAAGTCATGGTCTCCTCAGTTCTCAATTACTTTTTATGCATATGAAAGTTAGACAACGAATAAGGACGACAAAAGGAGAATTGATGCCTTTGTTGTGATGTTGGAAAAGAGTACTGACTGTCCGTCCTATCAACTGCCAAGAGAACAGACAAGTCTGTCTTGGAGAAAGTGAAACCAGAGTGCTCCTTAGAAGTAAGGATGGTGGAACTTCACCTTTCAGGCTTTGGGCACGCTGTTAGGAAGGGCCAGTCCTTGGGGGGGAAAAGGCATCATGCTGAAAAAGGTGGAGGGTCAGCATATGATAGGAAGATTCACACACAACAAGGGGCTGTAGCAACGGGCTCCCATAGGCCAGAGATGGTGAGGACGGCACAGGGTATGACAGGTTTCAGATCTGTTCATAGGGTCTCTATGAGACACGTTGACGCGATGGCACATTATAACAACACGTAGGGTGACGGTTCTCAAAATTTAATGTGCATCGGATGACCCGAGGCGACTGCTCTGTCAGGAAGCTGGAAGGGAGACCTGACAATCTGCATTTCTAATAACTCCCAGGTAATTCAGAGGCTGTTGATCAAGTCGACTGTGAAGAGCTCCAGAAAACCAACTCAAACTCTGTGCCATCTGGTTGGGGCCAGCTCAATCAGCTGTAAAGGGGAACTCTGGTGGCCTCGGGCTAAGAAGCAGCTGTGCAATCCCAAAGTCAAGTGGTTCAATTCACCAACTCCTATGCAGGAAGATGGGGAGTTTCCCCCTGTGCAATTGTCTGCCTCTGAAGACCCGCTGGAAGGTCAGCGTCGACTCAAAGCCACACAACAACAACAGCATAGTTGTGAATTGCACAGAAGAGAGGAGCTTGCCTGACTTTCTCTCTTGGAGCTGTGGTGGATTTGAATTGGTTGTTTGCCGGTTAGAAGCACAATATCCTACAGACCAGGCCATTATAACTTCTTAAGAAAGAACTACAGAATAAAGGCTCATTTCAATATATTCTAAAATGAAGTATCATGCCTCTCTCTTTTTTCTCTTTACTTTCTTTCCTTTTCTCACTACTCTGACACCACCGTACATCATATTTGGCTATTAAAGAAAGTATTAACTGTATTTCTCACTTCTGTTATATTTTTGTTAATCACTTCTATGTCAAAGGAGCAGGAAGAAGAACCAATGTTTTTCTTTAAGTATCTTGTTTCATTCAGATACCAAAAGAAAGAGCAACAAGCGTTTTCTGGAACACTCACTAATCTCAACTGATATTGTCTACTAATAATAGAAAGTGGGTCTCTTTGATGAGTGATGCTTAAAAACATTGGAAACTCTATAGGCTTCCTGCTGCCAGGGAATATTTTTGACATTTAGGATTTGTTTAATCTTTTATCAATATAAATATTTGAAAAATAAAATGGTTAGGAAAATGGCTAAGGAAAACATTTCAGGTCAGTGTTTGGAAGGGCAAGTTGTGTTCAGCCTAAAACCCAAAAGAGTTTTGTCTTTTTTCTTTTCCTGAGCTTGGAGATTTTGTGGTCGGGACTCACAAACTCCCTGAAGTTGAATATGAAATGCTATATTTGCTAGTGTGCATTTTTCACTGGGGAAGTGGATCCCTAAGGTTCAATAGACATGACTCCAAGAGGCATCCAAAATATATATGTATCCCGCTTGTTGGTGATCTTACTATCAAATATTTTGCATTTATGGCAGTATTGGAAAAAAGGCACCATCTGACTAATTTGCATATTAACTGTGTATGTTTGGCAAAAATGAATGCCAAGGTCTGAGGTGAGGCTGAGGCTGTGGTAGTTAAGGTTGTATGTCGACTTGGTTTAGTCAGGTTCTCAGTAGTTTGGCTGACAGTCATGCAATCATGCACCAGCTAGTTATGTAATAATGTAATCATGCTCCATTTTGTGATCTGATGCCATCACCTTCCGTTTTCACACAATGCTGATTTTTCACACAATGGCCTAGTCTTTGGACCCTAACTATACGGATAAGTGAAGAGGAATTGTACTGCTGTGGGAACTTGCTTGACAAATGCCAAATATTAACTTCTTGATGATGAAAACAAATTCTCAGCATGAGAAAGGTTCAATAAATGGGCCCTTAAAAGAGGATTGAACTCTATCTGTGAATCTTCTTAGGGAATCATGGATTTAACCTTTCTTTGATTGCTTTATCTGTCACATGTTATTGTTGTTAAGTGCTGTCAAGTCACAGGCGACTCATAGCGACCCTATGAAGGAGAGTCTTCGATGCTTGGGTGCCTTTCATCCTCTCTCCAGGTTCATAGGGTTTCCGGAGGCAAGCTATTATGGAAGTAGATGCCACTCCTCCTTCCAAGCTTGTTTTAATTGGGGAGCTCCACCCCACAATAAAAATTCTTACCAACTGGGGAGCTCTGGTGGCCTAGTGGCAAGAAGCTGCTCTGCAATCCGAGAGGTGCGTGGTTCGAATCCACCAGATGCTTTGCTGGAGAAGGAGAGACAATCTCCTCCTATACCAGTCAGATCTGATTTGACCATACACACACACACACACACACACACACACACTAATAATACTAGTAATAAAATAAAAAAAAAATGCTCACCAGGTAAACTGTTGTCAAGTTTAGTGAGATGTTTGAAAATCGCTTCGTGTGGTATTTGGTGTATCACTCACTCATTGCCATCAGACTGGAACTGACTCAAAGCTGGCCCTCCAACAGGCTATGGAGAAAGACAAACTTCCAAAGAGGCCTCACTCCTGGGTTAGCAGTGCAACTCCCTAGGGACTAGGTCAGGACTAGCCTCCCTCTGGTCGATGCTGGGTAAATGATAGCCAGTGTGTACCTGTGTGCTGTGTAGTGATTACACAAACACTTGAATGAAAAATCTTTGGCTCCAAAAAACTAGTGACTTCTTTCTATCATTTTCTACCATCACTCTCATTTTACCAGTGATGAAACAGATACATTTTCAGAAGGATTTAGGGGTGTTGTTGTTAAGTGCTTTTGAGTCATAGGTGACTCATAGCAACCCTATGAACGAAAGACCTGAATGCTTGTATAACTTTCATCCTTTCTCCAGGTTCATAGAATTTCTGGAGGCAAGCTATTTCAGAAGTGGATGCCACTCTTGCTTCCAAGGATTTAGGGGTAGTCACTGTTTTATGCCCTATATGTTTATTAGAAACATATTCTATGGTACTAAAACAGCATACCAAATCATCACGTAAAATACCTCTGTGTTTCATACATCGTGTTTTATGAGGGGCACCATGGTCTCTAACACTTAACCTCTCAAAATGAGTCTGAGAAGCTCTGGCCAAAGTGGTGTTTTGGGAAATAGCCTGGTAGAGTCTGGGTGCCTCAAAAGGCAAGTTCCAAATTCTGTGCTGTATCCACCGAACCACTGCCACAACCAGCGTACTTGTCCTGCCAAAGTCATGCTTCCTCAGTGTCATGGATTGAATTGTGTCCTCCCAAACTGCGTGTATTTAATTACATGACCAGCATTCGATCTCCAGTTTCATTTCTATCATATTTTCCAACTACCAATCCACCTTCTTTGTTTTCAACTTTTGCATGCCAGTCACCAAGTGTTACTACATCTTAGTTGCATGAATGTAATAGTTTCAGTTTCAGAATGTAATAGTTGGTTGCCATTGTGTGCTGTCGAGTCAGAACCAAACCCATAATTGACCCTGTCTTGGGTTTTCAGAGGTGGTAAATCACAAGAAAGGAGATTGCCTATCTTTCTCCTCAGAACAGCTGGTGGATTCAAACCATGTCTGGACAATGAATAAGGATGACAGAAAAAGAATTGACACCTTTGTGCTGTGGGGTTGGAGAAGAGCACTGAACATCCGTTGGACGGCCAGAAGATTGAACAGATATGTTTTGGAGAGGGTGCAGCTGGAGTGCTCTTTGGAAGCAACAATGGTAAAGCTTCACCTGGCATACTTTGGCCATGTTGCTAGGAGGGGCTATTCCTTGGAGAGGGAAATGATGCTACGAAGGGTGGAGGGTCTGCAAAGGAGAGAAAGACCCCCAGCTAGGTGGATTGACGGGTGACTGCTGCAATGGGCTCTTGTGGGTCAGGAAGTGTGAGGACGGTGCAAGATAGAGCAGGGTACTGTTTATAGAGTTGCTATGTTGCTATGAGCTGGAGGATTTGAACTGTGTGCAGTTTTGGGGTTTACAGCACAAATTCTCTTTGGCTTTTGTGTTTGTGCAGTTATTAGAATAGTAGTTTTGTGACCAAGGCTCCTTTGTATGCATTCAGATTGTAATTTAGGATCACTCTTGAATCAATCTTTTTAACTGTAAAGCAACACTATTCTTCTTAAATTTGTTAAGTCTCAAAAGAATAGATCATATTATTGTCTGATTCAAATGGACCAATTCTAGTCCATCTCAGTTCACTAACACCGAGGCTGTCAATCTTTATCCAAGGCTGTCAATCTTTATGCGTTCCATTTCATTTTTGACAATTTTTACATTTTGCTAATTCATATCTCATGCATTCCGTGTTCCGATTATAGTGGCGATTTGCAGCTGTTTTCAGTTTTTCGGTGCCTTCCCATCTGATTGACTGTGCTTCTAGTACTGTATCTAACAATGTTCTTCTTCATTCATAGGTGTTTCCCAAGGCCTGTTATGTCAGAAAAAGATAGCCAGTGCTGCTTCTTAGCTTGTCTTAGTCTGGAAGTTACATTGAACAAGTAATTTTAAAAAAACCCAACCCTGGTTGATATAAAGAAGAATGGGGCATTAGGATTAGAGTGAAGTTCATCAACAACCTATCTTATGAAGATGGTTCCATCTGGTTTGTCAAAAGTAAAAAGGGCTTGAAGCACTTAGCACAGCAGGTTCAAGACTACTACCTTCAATCCAGGTTACATTTCAACACCAAATTCACAAAAAATCTTTACCCCTGGACCAGTAGGCAATGGAGGTGTTTCACCATCATGACAGATAGTGAAAAGATTGACGTTGTTAACAATTTCATCTTACTTGGATTCACAACCAACACTCTTGGTATAAGCAATCAAAAAAATCAAAAGACATGTTGCACTGGGAAAATCTGCTGTTAAGGGCCTCTCCAAAGTTCTAAAGTGCAAATATGTGGGTTTAAAGATGAAAGTGTTCCTAATCCCAGGCATGATCTTTTCAAATAGTTCTTTTGCATGTGAAAGTTGAATAATGAATAAGGATGATAAAAGAAGAACCCTTTGAACTGTGGTATTGGAGAAGACCCAAATAGAACATTCTTCTAAGTAGTTTAGCACTGGTCTGTCTATTTGCTGTACAGAGGTAACTCGTGGTTGCTGTGATGCTAAACACTATGACTCTGATGTGTCAAATGCAATAATGTTTTCCCATGGCAGACAGTGTTTGGTGGAGCTCCGAGATTAAAACAAGATATACAAGTGTTCAGGTCTTTTGTTCACAGGGTCGCTATGAGTTGTCTACGATGATGATGACGACACTTAACAACAAGAACAGCTGGAGAAGAGCTTTGAATATTCCATAAACTGCCAAAAGAACAAACAAGACTGTCGTGGGTGAAGTGCAACCAGAGTGCTCCTTGGAGACTAAGATGGTAAAACTTCTCACATGCTAAGAAAGGTAGAGGGTCGGAGAAAGAGAAAGAGGGGAAGATGGATTTATTACATTTGTTGATAGGTGCCGTCAAGTCGTAGACAGCTCATAGCAGCCCTATGAATGAAAGACCTGAACACTTGTACAGCTTTCACTGTTTCTCCACGTTCATAGGGTTTCCGGAGGCAAGCTATTTTGGAAGTGGATGCCACTCCTGCTTCCAAGCTTGTTTTAATCGGGGAGCTCCACCAAACACTGTCTACCACGGGTATCCAAGATCACATTTGACGCATCAGTGTCACAATGTTTAGTATCACAGCAACCACAAGTTAACTCTGTACAGCTAACTGACAAACCAGTGCTGTACCACTTAGAAGAATGTTTGGCCAAAAACAATTAAATCCAACTCTGAGGGCCACAGATTGAAATCACCCACCTTTAGCTTGGTAGCTCACTTTCTGTCCCCTGGGCTAACAGAGCTCTCTCTGTGACTCACAGCAATTCAATGAACAGCAGATCTAACCCTTGCCCCGTCCTACGCCATCCCCACAATCCGAGACACGCTCGAGTCCATTGCTACAGTCACCGTATCAGTCCATCCTGTGGAGGAACTTCTTTTTCAGAACACTTAATTGTGCTTATGTGAAACCCATAGAATAGATCAAGAAGTGCTTGACTGATCAGAACAAGAGAACACCACATGCTTTGAAACTAGAAAAGATGAGCATCAGGGTTGTATCTTTCCTCCATATCTGTGAACTATGTGTGTTGAGCAAATCAGTCAAGAAACTGGATTATTTGAAGAAGAACATGGCATCAGGATGGGAGGAAGACTCCTCAACAGCCTGTGCTATGCAGATGACACAACCTTGCTTGCAGAACGTAAAGAGAACTTGAAGCACAGACGAAGAACATAGATTACAGTCTTCACTATGAATTACATCTTAACAACAAGGAAACAAAACCTTCACCACTGAATGGACAACCTCATGTTCTTGTTGTTAAGTGTCACTGAGTCATAGGTGACTCATAGCTACCCTATGAACAAACGACCTGGACTCTTGTATAACCTTCATTCTTTCTCCAGGTTCATAGGGTTTCTGGAGGCAAGTTATTTCCGAGGTGAATGCCACTCCTGCTTCCAAGCTTGTTTTAATCGGAGAGCTCCACCAAACACTGTCCACTATGAATGACCAATATCGCATTTTTAAAAAATTATTATTAAATTTTATTAGTTTTAATGAACATTTACAGAGATTTTGGGTTCTCATTCATTCATTGTTGCACTGTTTTCCAGTATCGCATTTGACACGTCAGTGTCACAGTGTTCAGCTTCACAGCAACCATGAGTTGCCTCTGTACAGCAAGCGGACACACCAGGGCTATACGACCTAGAAGAATGTTTCACCAAAAATGAGAGATGGAGAAAAGACTCAAGTTGCCAAATGATGATCGAAGATCAAGGCCCTCAGTACGAGTGACAGTCCAGCTGATGCAAGGTGTCACTGCGTGCCTGCTTCTTCTTGGCTTGTGATGAGATCCTCAAAATCTGCTGCCGAGTCCGCTCAGCTTAGTGGTGAGCAGAGCCATATCCTTGTAGACAGGCTAACACCCCCTATTCCTGTGTCTTGTCCACTCACATGGCAAAGTCAAACTCAATGGCTAGGAAAGCTATTTTAGACAATAAACATTTAACACCACGCTTGGGACATGCACTTATGGACTCAGCCTCATGGCTGGTGTCTGGAAGGTCATACAGAAGGTATTCTCCTTCACCCTGCTTCGGCCTGGCACTTGAAAGTTTGTTCCGACAACTCAACACAGGAATGAGGTGAATTCCACACGGCTTACGTAGTGTGTGCCCCTGAGCCTTGAGATGACTTGTGGCTCACCTTCTCGATGGGAATTGTCTTAGAGAAAATTTGTTTTACTAGGAAAGAAAGATAGTTTTATTTAGCACACTACGTAAAGAAAAACCAAAATGGGATAACAGGAATGCGAGCAATTCAGATTAAACTCAGCAGTATTCCATCTCAAGCTATTTTGCGGTGCAAAACAAACATGTGGCAAACAAAACCGAAAACCTCGGCATTATCTCAATGCTGCTTTTGAGAATGAGGAAGGATGTGAATGTTGGGGACAAGGTTGTTATAGCAGAGCTGAAATCTAGGTTTACAGGGAGGCGCTCCCCAGGATAACAGGTTTCCTTAAGATCTGTGGAGAAGACTAGAGTTCTAATATATAGGATAAGCCATCAAAAGCAAAAGTGAATCCCAAAAGCTGGTGAATAGATGACCTCTTAATGCTGGAGAAGAAAGTTGGATACTATATGCATCTTTTACAACTTTTTAAAAATAATTTAAATGCACATATGATCGGTCTTAAAACAAGGGGGTCATTATGTAAAGGTACAAGTTATGGTATTGGAACCAGATGTGATGAAAATTCGTCATAGGAAAGGCTGCATTCAATACGTTCCCAGGTGGGCTCACCCGGATCAGAGAGATTAGGACAGGAAGTTAAACATGTGCATTACAAGAAGTCTTTAAAGAGCCACATTGTTCTTAAAGAGCCTCAAAGTTTGATAGAACTAAACCACTTAATATTTAGATTAAAAATCATCAGCTTAGTGTTTTAGACTAAAAATCATCTGTTTAGCTTTTAGCCTACTGCTGGCGGGTTAGCAGCAAGAAGGTGCACTACAAATCCCAAGGGTGCAAGGTTTGAATCAACCAGCTGCTCTGAGAAGCAATCAGCAATCTCCTCCCATGCGATTTACTGCCTCTGACAAGTTGTGGTAGGGTCAGGGTCAGCTATGAGTTGGTTCCTACTCGAGGGCACACAACAACAACAACAACACTTATTTAATACTTAGAGAGGGATTTTAGCCTCCAAATAGGCAGCCTGAGGAAAGAGCAAATTCCTGTCTTTTTGAGATTCGGTTAACTTCCCACCATTTCAGTTATGTTGCTCTTGTTAATGTCAACACCTTTAGCAATCTGTGTTGTTATTGTGTGCCCTGGAGTTGGAACCAACTCATGGCTGACCCCTCCAGCTCACTTTCTGAGACTTTAAATCATGCCAGAGGAGGTTGCCTCTCTTTCCTACAGAGCAGCTAGAGGCTTCAAACCTCATTGTCTTAGGAATGGCAGCACAACTTATCGCTAGGCTGCCAGAACTTCCTTCCCTGGATGTAAGTAGGAGAACTGAAGTATCCTGTCTTTATGCTATATTATTGGATTTCTCTAGATTACTGAAGAGCAGCAACGTCAGGCTGGAGACTAAGGTGCGCCTGATCCAGGCCATAGTTGTCGCAATTATGTGCTATGCATCAGAGAGCTGGACCGTGACTAGGGATGATAGAAAGAGAATTGATGCCTTTGAGCTGTGGTGCTGGAGAAGAGTGTTGAATATACCATGGACTGACAGGAGAACAAACAGGTTTACCCTGGAGAGGGTGAAACTGGGCTGCTTCTTGGAGGCAAAGATTCTGAAGCTTCATCTGACATACTTTGGACATGTTGCAAGGAGGGACCAATCCTTGGAGATGGACATCATCAAGTTTGGGAGCATGGAGGCACAGCACAGGAGAGGAAGATCCTCGATGAGATGGATTGATTCAGTGACTGTGGTAATAGGGGTGGGTGTGTTGGAGACAGTGAGGTTGGCACAGGACAGAGCAGGGGTTAGGGCTGCTGTATGTAGGGTCGCTATGAGTTGCAAATGACTTGATGGCAAATAGCAACAACAACAACAGCAATATTGTCTTTATACACATACACATAAACTGACATAAAAATAGCTGGGTCAACTACCCAAAACCCACTACTGCCAGCGAATCTGACTCTTAATAGTGCCCAGATTGGACAGAAACGGAGAAAGCATACAACCTCGATGCACACCACTTCTAATTTCAAACCCTGCTGTGTTCCCTTGTTCTCTTTAAATAACTGCTTCTTGATCACCTGAGCGCAATCAAGTGTTCTTATTTCCATTCTGAGAAAAAGGTGACCCCTCTCTTTTTTATTGGACAGAAATTATTGACCAATATAATTTCTATCACACACAAGTAAAATCTTCCCGAAGATTGTTAAAAATCGCCTGGCACAGTACATTCGCAAGTAACTCCCAGAAATTCAAGCTGGGTGTAGAAGAGGCTGTGGAATGAGGAATATCACTGTGAAGTGGTGATAATTAGAAAAACTAATTTACAACCTACAACTAGTGGCCTAGTGAAAAGCTGCACTGCAATCTTGAAGGCATGCACTTAGAATCCACAGCTGCTCTGTGGGAGAAAGACGGGTAATCTCCTTCTGTGCTGTTTGCTGCCTCTGAAAACCCACTGGAGGGTCAGCTATGAGTCAGTTTCCAACTCAATGGCACACCACCACCACAATGACACAATATGAGGAACTATGGTGGCGCATTGTGTTATGCATTTCACTGTTAACGGCAAAAATCAGTGGCTTGAATTCACCAGCTGTTTCTCAAAAGAAAGATGGGCAGTCTCATTTCATGAGGATTTGCAGCCCTAGAAACCCACTGGAGCTTTGCTATGAGATGAGATGAATTCTGACAGTAAGTTTGCTTTGTCCTATATGTTGTTTCTGTTGTTGTTAAGGGCTGATGAGTTGTAGATGACTCATAGTGACCCTATGAAGGAAAAACCTCAACACTACAAGTTATACAATAACTTTCATCCTTTTTCCACGTTCATAGGATTTCCAGAGACAAGCTATTTTGGAAGTGGTTGTTGCTCCTACTTCCAGGCTTGCTTTAATTGGGGAGCTCCACCAAACACTGTCCACCGTGGGTGACCATTATTGCATTTGACACATCAGTGTCACAGTGTTCAGCATCACAGCAACCACGAGTTACCTCTGTACAGCAAAGGGACAGACCAGTGCTATACCACTTTAGAAGAATGCTTGACCAATAAGCAAATTATCCATATGCATCTTGTTTTATGATGTTAACTATACTTGAGTAAAGCCATTGATTGCAATGTCTCCTCAGATCTTCACTGGGCTTCACCTTTCCCTCCAATCTACCCACCTGCCTGCTAACCTCTTCTCCACGCCCCTCTCCTCCCATCCCTGTCAGTCCTCCTAGATGGTTTCTGTCTGTGTGTCAACTTTTCCTTTTTTAAAAAAAATTTATTATTTTTGTGTGAGTGTACTGTCAAATCAGATCTGACAGGTACAGGAGGAGATTGTCCCTCCTTCCCCGGCAGAGCATCTGGTGGATTCGAACCATGCACCTCTGGGATTGTAGTTGCAGCTCCTTGCCACTAGGCCACCAGAGCTCCCCTCAACTTTTCCTTTTTAAAAAACAAAAGAGACTCGGGCTATGAATGGCTGGTGGCATAGCTCATAGGGCGTCATGCTGCGAAAGGAAAGACCATGCCTTTCTGGGGGTTCAAGTCCACCAGCTCCTTATGGGGAGAAAGATGAGCAATTTCCTCCCGTGAACTTTACAACCTCTGAAAACTCGCAGGAGGAGCAGCTACGAGTCAGTTCCAGTTCAAGCAATGAGGCTTTCCTGTGGGAGAATGGTGCCTGAAGGAGGTCAGGAGGGGCTTGGTGGCTAGAAACCCCAGGGAGTCTGGGCTTTGGGACTCAAGATGGGAAAAGGGATCTCAAGGCAGAAAAATGGAGCCTTGGTCCATGTGCTGGGGCCAATTTAGCCCACTTGTCCCTGAAATGTCAGAGGATGGACCCTGTCCTCAACACAGACCTGGCCGTCGGAGGAAAACTCAGATGCCACAATGGGCTGGGAGAGCTGACAGCCTCCAGTGACGAGGAAAGTCATTCTGCTTGCTTTCACCCCTACATTCTCCTATTATTCTCTCCTTTCTTAGTTCTTCTTCTTTTCACACCTGCAGGGAAAACGGATTCCAGTAGTGAGGAAAAGCTGTGAAACAAATATTTTGGTTGTATTCCAGATCAGTTGTCATTTGTTTTCCAGTCCCTGACTATTTCCATCTGCTGCCCTGCCTGGCTTTGTAGTGGGGAGGGGACTGCGTGCTCAAACCAAAGCACGGGTGAGTCATGGCACCACAACATGACCCATTAAAGTATCTGCTAGGACAAGGCTGTCATGCTGGCCATATAATTCTTAATTATTTGAAGCTTGCTTTCTGAAAGAGATATGAGTGCAAAATACAGGCTTGCCAACTGCAACAACTTTGTAACATAATGTGTTTTATAGTTATCTGTCATTCTAGGAACTTTGACTCACTCTCTTGATACTATTTTATATCTTACTTTGTTCTACTGACTATTTTATAATATAAAGTTTTTCTTGCTGTTTATTAATAGAGAAAGTATACAATGGAAGCATTATATTCCAGTTGTACAGTTACATTTATAGTCACTATGACACAACCCTGTCTGCTGAAACTGAGGAGGACCTGAAGTGCTTGCTGCAGAAGGTCAAGGACTGCAGCC
Organism: Elephantulus edwardii; assembly: GCF_000299155.1. Lineage (NCBI taxonomy): Eukaryota > Metazoa > Chordata > Mammalia > Macroscelidea > Macroscelididae > Elephantulus > Elephantulus edwardii. Next base: position 7,114,797 of record NW_006399838.1, read on the forward strand.
TTCAATATGGATTGAAGCTCAACATCAAGAAAATCTTTCTCACCACTGGGCCAGCTGACAGCAACATGATAGATGGTGAAGAGATTGAGATTGTTGACAACTTCAATTTGCTTGGCTCTATAATCAACACTCTTAGCAGCAGCCAGGAAATGAAAAGACAAATTGCATTGGGAAAGTCTGCTTTCAGAGACCTCTCAAAAGTACTGAAAGGCAATAATGTCAGTCTGGAGACTAAGGTGCACCTGATACAGGGCATGGTCTTTGCAATCACTTGCTATGTCCAGAGAGCTGGACAATGACTAAGAATGATAGAAGGAGAGTTGAAGCCTTTGAGCTGTGGTGCTGGAGAAGCCTACTGACTATACCATAGACTGCTAGGAGGACAAACAAGTTCATCCTAAAGAGGGTGAAGCCAGGCTGCTCTTTGGAGGCAAGGATTCTGAAGCTTTGTCTGACATATTTTGAACATGTTGCAAGGCTGGATCAGTTCTTGGAGAGGGACATCATGCTTGGGAGGGTGGAGGAACAGTGCAGGAGAGGAAGACCTTTGATGAGATGGATTGATTCAGTGACTGGAGTAATGGGGATAGGTGTGTCAGACACAATAGGGTTAGCACAGGATAGAGCAGGGTTTAGTGCTGTTGTACATAGAGTCGCAATGAGTTGCAGGCAAGTTGACAGCATATAACAATAGCAACATTGTCTTTGATATTCTGTAGCAACTTGTAAAGTCCTCTTTATTTTCTACAAGCAGGGTTGCTCCATCTACATAACAAGTTGTTAATAAGTTTTCCTCCAATCCTGGTACCACTTTTTTTTTCCAACTGTGATATAATTTTCTTTTATGAAAATAAACAACTGGGAGTTTAAATTGCTCCCAAACCCCAAAAAGTCATAAAAACAATCAAGCAAAAATACACATAAAATCATGTGAGGTACAGAGAGGAAGGGAAGATGGTCTCGGAACTTGGGCAGATCGTGCCAGGACCGGCCCTGGGGAAAAAGCCAGGTTCTGTCTGCCACCGTGGGACAGGGAGGGGCAAATCTCGTGTGGTGAGGGCAGAGTGGACGTTGTCACTTCTGGAGAGCCAGGCACCTTTAAACATAGGGGGTGTCATTTCAGAAGGCCTCCTTACTCCAGGGAGGAGCATTAGGTCTCACTGAGGGAAACAATGTTGGTGGAAGCAGCTCGGGCAGAGAGATCTCGAGTGGTGTGTGGTGTGGGCCTTCTACCTGTTAGAGGACAAAGGAAGCAGGGCAGAGTTCATGGTTCTAATGGAGAAAACCCGGGACTGAGTAACAGGAAATGCCCAGGAATGGAATACAGATGGGCAGAGAGGTTCCAGGTAGGACATCCCAGCAATAGTACATGCACTTGGAGGGGGGTGAGGCAGGCAGGGAAAGAATGAGAAACAGCACAAGGGAAGAGTGAAGAGGAGGTAGAGTAAGGTCTCTTCGGCCCGGGTCCACCCGCCCAGAACACATGCCAGCGTTTCTGACTCATCACGACTCCACAGACAGAGTTGGACGCTCCATACAGTTCTGAGGGCTGGAGCTCTGGACGGAAGCACATTGCCACATCTTTCCTGCCCGGCATTTTTCTTCCATAGTCCAAATTCTTAAGTGCTTTGCTCAGCCTACAGTGTGAATAGGTATGGAGAAATGATACAACCCTGAGGGATTCATTTGAATCATGCAGTGTTCCCGTGTTCCCTTCTGATTACTGACTCTTGTGTTTCACGAACACAGTTAAGTGTTATGGGCAGTATTGTCCAAGAAGAGGATAACTCTTGTTAGTATTCTTTTCAGAATCACTTGTTTTCAGCCTTTGGTACTTTGACAAGTTCATGTAACAAATCTTGGGAATTATGGAAACATTGGAATGAAAGTGCCTTACGAATTGACCCTCCCTGATGTTCACTAGACTTCTTACAGGGCCCTCGTGACATGGCAGGTGAAGTGTTAGGTTGCCACCTGGAATCTGGGTACCCGTCTAGAGATGAAAGGCAAGGGAATCTCCCCAAGTTAAGATTTACAGCCTTGGGGGCCTGATGCAGGGTGACACTGGACTTGAACTGGTCTGATGGCAGTTGTTTGGTTTGGTTCACCTTAAGGCCCTAACTCGGTGGTCTTGAACTCGGGCAGCACGTCGGCATCATCTGGGGCTTTTGTAAACAGTTCCCAAACCTGAGCTGTAGTGCCGAGCACTGGCATGTTAAAAATGCCTCTCAGGCAATTTGAAAATAAGCAAAGCATGAAAACCACTCCCACTTAGCCCAAAAATAAGTAGTTTGAAAATTCCAGATTATCATGTGAGGGAGCTATTTGAAAGCTGGCTGGCTCTGGCTCTGGCATCTCTCAAAGTGTGGATCCCTACGTCTGCAAGAAACCCTACGAAATCCTTCAGTCTCAGTATGTAGACAAGTATTTACTGACGTTCTGCCTGCTTGGGAATTCAGCTCTATCAAGGAACTCTCTCTCTGTGTGTGTGTGTGTGTGTGTGTGTGTGTGTGTGTGTGTGTACCATCAAATCAGATCTGACTGGTACAGGAGGAGATTGTCCTTCCTTCTCCAGCAGAGCATCTGGTGGATTCGAACCCCTTGCCTCTGGGATCAAAGTGCAGCTTCTTGTTACTAGGTCACCAGAGCTCCCTTCAAGGAACTATTTTTTTTAAAGCGTGAGCCTTTCCTTTTGTGTTTGTAATCACAATGACTTTCCTAATACCTGTTCAGGAAGAATCGGAAGCTTAGTTGTTGTTATGCACTGTCTGGTTGGAACAGACTCCAAGCTGACCCGCCACTGGGTTCCCAGAGGCAGTTAATTGCACGAGGACATTGTCTATCTTTCTCCCATGGGGCAGCCAGCGGATGAAAATCTTTGGATCCACCACACAACTCCTTACCGCTGAACTCTCAAAGCTCCCGGTGAAGCTCAAAGTGGTGGCTAATGAACTTTCTCTGCATCACTGCTAGTTCACAAGAGGCAGAGGTGAGACTCGGGCGCAGGATTCCAATGTCACATCTGTTCTAGTACACCAAGTCATCCTTTAAATAAATGACATCTTCGTGTGTGTGTGCAAGTATATGATCTTCATTTTTTACCTTGATCACAGCTTTTTGCTACGTTGGGCTGACTTGTGGCTATTTTTGAAACAATTTTGCATGGGAAATGAAATGACACCCTTTCACTCCAAAAACAAGTACCTGGTGATCAAGGGCTACGGGTGTGCTCCTGCTAGAGCCCCAGAGGAATGTAGCCCCATCTAGTCATCACTTTATAAATATTGATGAGGAATGGTAAGATGTTTTAAAGGAAACTTTATCCGAGGGAGTGTCTTGGAATTCAGCTCTTTCCTTTCATGCCTTTCCGACCTCCTACCCCTGGCACCGAAATCCAAACAGTCAAAGGTCAGTCAGACCCCAGGGTTTGTTCATAGGTGTGGTACCAGTGACTCTGTACCTGGCAGAACTCAAGACACGGTGTCCCCAGGGAGTTACAACTGGTAGAATTGCCATTGTCCCTGAGCTGCACAAGTGGATAACAATATCGTGGCTGTATACAGAGCCTGGTGCTGAGCTCTGGATTGCTTATGAATTCCCCTTTCTCCAAGCATGAGAGAAAAGCAAAGCTCATTTTGTTGCAGAGAAAAGGAAGAGGAAGAGGAAGGACTTGGTGTCATTGATCATGTTAGAGGGGAAGTTATGCTGTGAGCAGCTGCTACGTGGATTCCGCTCCACCACTCCCATCATTGTCCTCTACTAGATGACACTTAACAACAACAACAATATAGAGCGAGCTGTGTAGGCCTTGTGGACAGAAAGTAATGCTACCAAGCCAAAGGTGGGTGATTTTAATCTGCAGCCCTGAGGTCTGGTTTTGTTTTTGGTCAAACATTCTTCTAAGTGGTATAGCCCTGGTGTGTCCATTTGCTGGACAGAGGTAACTCGTGGTTGCTGTGATGCTGAAGACTGTGACACTGATCTGTCAAATGTGATAATGGTCACCCATGGTGGACAGTGTTTGGTGGAGCTCCCTGATTAAAACAAGCTTGGAAGCAGGAGTGGCATCTACTTCTGAAATAGCTTGTCTCTGGAAACTCTATTAACTTGGAGAATTGATGAAAGTTATACAAGTGTTCACGTCTTTTGTTCATAGGGTCGCTATGAGTCGTCTACAACTCGATGGCACTTAACAACAACAATAATAACAGTTGTATCTCACACTTTGGGCATATTGCTAGGAGAGGCTATTCCTTGAAAAAGTAGAGGGTTAGCAAAAGAGAGGAAGACCCTCAACTAGCTGGACTGACACAGTGACTGCGGCAATGGGTTCAATTGCCAGAGGTGATGCGGATGGCACTTTTGGTTGAGGGTTCGTCCTCTCTGTATCTTCCTCTATGTTTCCCAGCATGGTGAGCTCTGGTGACCTAGTAGCAAGAAGCAGCACTTTGATCCCAGAGGCAAACGGTTCAAATCCACCAGATGCTTTGCTGGAGAAGGAGGGACAATCTCCTCCTGTACCAGTCAGACTGGCCTTTCCTCACAACATGTCCTAAATATGTGATCTGAAGTGTCACCGTTCATCCTTGGCTCTCAGGAGAACCCTGGTTGCACGTCTTCTAAGAGATTTGTTTGTTTTCTAACAACACAAGGCAAAGGCACCAATTCTTCTCTTGTTCTCCTTCTTCACTGTCCATCTTTCCGATGCAAAGGAAACAATTGAAAAGGTCGTGGCTTGGATGAGGCCCACCTTAGTCTTGAAATTATCAAAGAGTTAGACAATTCAATTAAATACATAAATAAATTATAATTTAATGTTATGAAACAAAATACCTACAAATGAGAAAACCAATACAATTTGTAAGCTTGCACTCAAATTATAGCCAAGGGAAAAAATAAAGTTAGAGAGTTTTAAATGTTGTTGTTATGTGCCAATGAGTTGCCTGTGACTCATAGTGACCCTATGTACAATACCTCTGAACCCTGCTCTATCCTGTGCCAACCGTATTGTCTTTGATACACTTACCCTCACTACCCCAGTTACTTAATCCATCTCATCAAAAGTCTTCCTCTCCTGTGCCATCTAGCCACCCTCCCAAGCGTGACGTCCCTCTCCAAGGAATGATCCCGCCTTGCAACATGTCCAAAGTATGCCAGACGAAGCTTCAGAATCTTGGCCTTCAAGGAGCAGCCTGGCTTCACCCACTGCAGGATGAATCTGTTCGTTCTCCTAGCAGTCCGTGTTATAGTCAGTACTCTTCTCCAGCACCAAAGCTCAAAGGCATCTACTCTCCTTCTGTCCTCCCTAGTCATTGTCCAGCTCTCTGATGCATAGCAAGTAATTGCAAATACCGTGGTGTTTATCAGGCACACCTTAGTCTCCAGACTGACGTCTTAACCTTTAATATGCCTGCGTCTTAACCTTTGAAAGCTGTTACCTGCCTGCAGCCATACCATCCTCGTGTGCCGAATCTTGTCTGAAACAACAGCATTTAAGTGAGGAGCTGCTGGTGTCCAGTCCTCGATCTTCTCCTCTGTAAACATGCTCACACACGGAGTTAGCACCTGGCAGAAGAATTTAGGGTTTGGTTCCATTGGTCTGGGACGTGGGCTTGCTGAGTAGAATTTCTGTGAACTCTCGTTTCCCAGTGCTGTTGAGTCGTAACTGACTCAACGTGGCTGACCCTCTCAAGGGTTTCTGGGACTGTAGGGTGAGTGGGCGGAGAGTGCTCCTCTTTCTCTGGGGGAGCTGCTGGTTGATGGGAGCTGCCAGGGAGTCATGGCCTCAGGGCTAGCAGTTCCACCAGCTCAGTTATTCGAAAAATGCAGCCAACACTAAGATTCCCTGTCAACTTAAAACAACTCTAAGTGGGAAATGAGTGGTACCAAATGGCATGTATTGTGTTACGCTGATACGGTGAGAACATTGGAGGGAAATATGTCAAGATATTAATAATGATATAAATAAAGTCACCCTTATGTGTTTGTTTATTTTTCCTGGAATCCAGGTGGGGAGAATTCTGAAGCAGTCTGACTCTACAGAGGTTTGGATTTCTGGTTCTGGTGAGACTCTGGAGCATTTACTGGCCACTGGCTGTGAGTTGATTATATTCAGCCTCCTATTTAAAAAGGCATTTATTCACCAGTATGGGTCTGGAAGTCAGGTGGGGGTTATTCTGAAGCAGTCTGACTATACAGAGGTTTTGATTTCTGGTTCTGGTGAGACACTGGTCTGTCCATTTGCTGTACCGAGATAACTCGTGGTTGCTGTGAAGCTGAACACTGTGGCACTGACGTGTCAAATGCGACAATTGTTACCCATGGTGGACAGTGTTTGGTGGAGCTTCCTGAGTAAAATAAGCTTGGAAGCAGGAGTGGCATCCATTTCCAAAATAACTTGCCTTCAGAAACTCTATGAACTTGGAGAAATGATGAAAGTTACACAAGTGTTCAAGTCTTTCATTGATAGGGTCGCTATGAGACGCCTACAACTCGCTATGAGATGCCTACAACTCGACAGCACTTAACAATAACAACAACAACAACAACAACTACAAATTTATCTAGTCTCTATAGTTGTCACACACTTCAGGCCCCATAATTGGTTGTACATAAAAAAAAAAATCAATCATACAAGAAGACAAACATAGAAGCAAGAAACAGCTACCTTTGAATTCCTTTTGACCCCTGAGTACCCCATGTCTTTCACTGAGTGCCATAGGATTCTAACTGACTAGTTTTTCAGTGGATTGCTAGATCTTCCTTCCTAGGTGCCTTGGAGTAGACTTGAACTCCCAACCTTTTGGTTTTACATTAAAAAAACACCCAACCCAATAAACAACTCACTGCTGTCAAGTAAATTCCAACCTACAATTGTGGTTGGGGACACTCTTTGAGGTTTGTCCTTCTGAGTCCCACTTTCTCTGGTCTCAGATGCCTAAACTTTACAGCGAGTTTTTGCTATTTCTTCTTTTCCTGAGAACTGTAAGGGAATCTGGGAAATGGAGTGGCTAGAACATAATGTTACTCTTCGTGTTTTCTACCCAGAATCTTCTCTCTTATGTGACAAACTAAAAAGCCTCTCAGGTTATTTCATAGTCCTCTAAATCGATTGTTTGGTGGTGGGCTTTTTGTCCTGGTGCAGGATTTTTTTTTCTCTGTAAAGAAATTCCTGGCTTTGGCACAAAGAAGAATTTCCCCTGTTTTTCGTCAGTTTCACCTTACTGGGCTCAGTGAGGACCTCCAGCTGAATAGAGTGGGTGTGGAGGTAATTTTTGGGAAATATGGGGGAAAAACCCAACAAGATGATTTACAACTCTGTCAAATGTATTTACATATTTTCTACAATAAACTTTTTGAGAACACAAGCAAACAGTTAAGCTGCAGAATGTATGCTTCAGATAATTTTTGGTAGTGAAGTTTTTATTTTTATAACAATCACTTTTAGGCGATCTCTGGTGGCCTAATGGCAAGAAGCTGTACTGCAATCCCAGAGGTGTGCAGTTCAAATCCACCAGATGCTCTGCTGAAGAAAGAGGGACAATCTCCTCCTGTACCAGTGAGATCTCATTTGACGGTACACACACACACACACACACACACACACACACACACATCACTGTAGTCGTTCTCTTCATGATGGTGAGACAGCCTCTCATTAGCACTTGGGAGCTGCTCTGGCCCTGAAGTAAGGAGTTGTGCTGCCAAACTCAAGGCTAACAGTTTGAATTCACCAGTCGTCTCTCAGAAGTTGGGATATCTCCTCTTATGAGATTTACAGCCTCTGAAAACCCACTGGAGGGTCCGTTCTAATTCAATGGCACAAAACAACAATAACCACAACTAACATTTATTATTTATTCTTTGCTACACAGAGCCCTGGTGAGACAGTACATAATGTGTTGAATTACTAACTAGGTATTTGATGGTTTGAGTCCACAGTACTCACATACTTTGGCCATGTTGCCAGGAGGGGGCCAGTATTTGGAAAAAGACATGGTGCTGGGGAAGGTGGAGGGTAGGAGAAAGAGAGGAAGATCATCAAGGAGATGAACGGACCCAGGGGCTATGACCACGGGTTTGAACACGACAGCGACCTTGAGGACACTGCCGGCTAGCGCGAGGTTCAGCTGTGAGTCGTCGTCAACGTGATAGTCCTTAACAACAACAACAGTCACAACGGCAACAATTTCTAGATGGTAAAACTGAGACCCAGAGAGAGGTTAATGACTTGCTTGAGCTCGCACCTCTGGCAGGTGGGGTAACCTCGTGCTGACTCAGTCCCCAGAGCCCACGTACAGGTTGTCGCCCTACAGGATCCCGCTGGAACTCCTGTCGTGTGCTTGGCTTCCATTGCCGAGGATGAAGACGTGGTCTTCAGCTCGCGAAGTTCAGAGTGAGCGGTCGTTCTCCTCTTACAAATACGCTGTGAAGATTTTTTTTTTTAAAGTTTAGTTTTAGTTTGTTAGTTGACAAAGGATGTAAACAGCCATCCACAGTTGCATGAGGACTTGTAATTGTGTCAGGTATGTTGTCTACTATAATTCTATTGACAACAGTGTTTATTATATTTGAGAGTTTATCCATAATTTTCAGGAAGGATCAGAGATAAGCAACATATACCCACTTATTTGATAAAATAAGGAGTATGAGGACAGTTTTAGAGAATTCCGAAATTTGGGATGCTGCCTGCTTTTGTAAATGAAAAATCTGAAAAAAACAATGAAATTACTTGGTAAGAGGTTCACACTGTAGATAGAACATAAGTAAAATATTGCATTTTTTATAATTATTGTCTTGAAATTAAAAAAGAAACATGCATTCATTGTATAAATTTTGGAATATGCAGAAACAAATAAGAAGAAAATAAATCAAATACAAATCCAAGACAGATATTTGACAAATTAACATTTTTGTATAGTTCTATTTGAAATACTTTCCTTTCTATATTTGTGCTGTTGGAAGTTGTGGGTATGTTTTCACAGGTGGCCTGATGTCTCTTTGTAAAGGGTTCACTATGTGAGCTGGATGCCTGTTTGGAGTCACTCCGCTCGGGAAGCCTGACTTTCTGACTAAATGTAGGAGGGGAAAATGTAGCGTCATGAAAGGCTACAAACTCCATCGCAGCACGAGAGGCTCACCCTCCTTCCTGGTGCTGGTAGACCCTCGTGAAGACTTCCAGCAGCAGCCCTCCCACCCCAGGGGAGCAGGAAAGCTGGGTGCTGTCTCATTTCCACTTATCTGGGCAACAGTTGACTTCAAGCTCACGTGGCCATGAAATCACCGAGAGCCAGCATCTGGGGAAGGTTCTAGAAGGGGAATGATACCACATGGGAGATGCTCTCCCCATGGGTGCTTGGAGCAGTGCCCCGTGTTTTCTGAAGAGGTTTTGCTAGAGAAGACAGCGATGGGAGATCATCTCTGAGCAGCAGTTAGAACAGTGCCACATCCATCAGCTCCAAACACGTATTTCTGGTTTTCCTCCTTCTTCGGGATTCAGAATGTGTGACGGCCTGATTTTAGGAAATTTGCTAAGGAGCCTTAGGCCTAGTCAGTAAGGAGTTGCATTGCCAACCCAAAGACACCACCCACCAGCTGCTCTGTGGAAGACAGACAGACAAATCTCCTGTCAGCCATTTACAACCTTTGAAAACCCACTGGTGGATCAGCTATGAGTCCGTTCCAACTCACTGGCAATGAGGGTTTTGAAATTCTGCAGCAGGGCCTGTGCCCGCTGCTGGTATGATAACTTAGGGAGCTGTGCAAGGCTCTGACGAGGGCGCTGAGGGACCGAATCCACAACCACCAGAGCAGTAGATACATAAAAAGCCAAGGAGAGCAGAGGAATCAGACCTCATCTTGAAAGATACGTGGGTAGTGAGGCCAGTGGTCAAATCATGCCGTTCCATGCAGGAGACCTGGAACTGCCCCCAGGCGGATGGATTTGACACGCGGCCATTACATCTCTGTTAGTGGACACCTGAGCTTTGCTGGGATGCTGATGGAGAGGTTTCAGTGAAGCTTCCAGACCTACGTGACCTGGAAAGAAAAGCCTGGTCAACAGCTTCTCAAAGTCGTTCAAGGAGGCTAATGCCCATTGAGCCTCAG
>NW_006399838.1:7125728-7148471 GCF_000299155.1 Elephantulus edwardii
GGGGGGGTGGCAGGTGAGATGTAGAATGCTATTATGAGACATGGAATCCCACGTATGACAGGCCAGCAGACAAGACGGGGAGGATGATGTTCTGCTGAACTGTCACTGCTGTAAATGTCTGTTCATCTTGAACTTGAGGAGTTTAGAGATTGCCCCTGGACTCTCTTTCCTTGCTAAGCTGCTTCTTCTAAGGTCCATCTTCTTCAAGATCTTATAGTCACTGTACTTAGCTCTTAGCTTTTTTCTCTGACTTGCTTTGCTGCAGCTCTTGGAGGATTTCCTTTTTCATACTTAGGATTATAGGATAAAAGTCTCAAGTCTAAATTCAGATATCAGAGCATTGTCAAGTACGATTTTCCCCCTCTCTTCATCTGCAGATTGTTGGTGTTAGGTGCCAGTGCGTGGAATATGACCCACAACGACCCTGCAAGCAACAGTTCTGAACCCTGTCCTGTCCCGTGCTGCCCTCACAGTTTCTAACACACTTGAGCCCCACCTGCAGGAGGGGATAATCATAAGCAAGGAGCAGGCCAGTGGTGAGGGGCCCAAGATATCCAGGGGAGAGACGTTTGAGTGCTCTGGGGCTTAGTTCTGACGGTGTCATTACCTTGTTTTCTTGTTACAGCAATCCTGTCAAAGGGTTCCACAACCCTCATTTTTAGATGAGGAAGTTGAGGATCGAATAAGGTGGTAACCTAGCATTTGAACTCAGGGGTTTGGATTTGAAATAGAATATGTAATTCAAATCTGGCTTTACCGACAACATCTATCTTTTTACCAGGATTATTTTATGTTTTTCCTCCCTACTTTCTTACATGACATCTCTCTCCAAGGACTGGTTTCTTCTTACAACATGTCCAAAGTATGTCAGATGAAGCCTCAGAATCCTTGCCTCCAAGGAGCAGCCTGGTTTCACCCTCTCTAGGACAAACCTGTTTGTTTTTCTAGCAGTCCATGGTATATTCAGCACTTTTCTCCAGCACCACAGCTCGAAGACATCGCCATGCTTGGGAGGGTGGTGGGACAGTGTAGGAGAGGAAGACCCTTGATGAGATGGATTGATTCAGCGACTGTGCTAATGGGGATGGGTATGTCAGAGACGATAAGATTGGCACAGGACAGAGCAGGGTTTAGAGCTGTTATACATAGGATCCCTATATACATAACAACAACAATAACTTTCTGACATCTCCTTAGAATAGAGAGTCTTGTGTTGGGTAAGTATAGCCACAGATGATGATACAATGACAATAAGCTGCTACCTTCCCCTCACCCCTTTTAAAACAGCCAGTGTGAGTCCAAGTTTAGATTCCACCTGATTAAAAGGAAATGTAAAAAAAAATGTTGTTGTTTCTAAGTTGTAAGCAAGTCATCGCTGACTCTCAGTAGGTTTTTGGAGGCTGTCAAGCTCATGGGAGGAGATTGCTCTTATCTCTCCCGAGGAGGTGATGGTGAACTTGAACTACATGCTTTTGGGGTGGTGGCACAACTCCTTATCTGCTATCTCCTAAATTACCAGATGCCATTGAAAAAAAAAAAATACAGTCTGAAGTGTGAAACACAATGTACATGGATTTTGTATGCAAAAAGTAAGCTAATTAGTAATTTAAATTTTTTAAAAATGAGTAACTTTAGGAGCTCTGGTGGCCTAGTGGCAAGAAGCTGAACTGCAATCCCAGAGGTGTGCGGTTCAAATCCACGAGCTGCTCTGCTGGAGAAGGAGGGACAACCTCCTCCTGTACCAATTTGACAGGACACAAACAAGAAATGATAATTTAAAAAAATTTTAAAAATTAGTTGTTGTTGTTTTTGTTATGTGCTGTCGAGTTGCTTGTGACTCATAGTGACCCTATGTACAACAGCCCTAAACTCCGCTCTGTCCTGTGCCAACCGCACTGTCCCTGACACTCCCATCCCAATTATCCCAGTCACTAAATCAATCCACCTCATAGAGGGCCTTCCTCTCCTGCGCTGTCCCTCCACCCTCCCAAGCATGATGTCCCTCTCCAAAGACCGGTCTCTCCTCACAACATGTCCAAAGTATGTTAGACGGAGTCTCAGAATCCTTGCCTCCAAGGAGCCACCCGGTTTAACCCTTTCCAGGACAAATCTGTTTGTTTTCCTAGCAGTCCATGGTATTCTCAATACTCTTCTCCAGCACCACAGCTCAAAGGCATCAATTCCCCTTCTATCCTCCTTGGTCATTGTCCAACTCTCTGATGCATAACAGGTGATTGCGAAGACCATGGCCTGTATCAGACCCACCTTAGTCTCCAGAGAGACACCATTGCTCTTCAGTACTTTGGAGAGGTCCCTAACAGCAGACTTTCCCATGGCAATGTGCCTTTTAATTTCCTGGCTGCTGGTGCCAAGACTATTGACTATGGAGCCAAGCAAACTAAAGCTGTGTACAATCTCAATCTCTTCACCATCCATCCTGATGCTGCCAATTGGTCCAGTGGTGAGAATCTTTGTCTTCTTGACATTGAGCCTCAAAAAAATAGCCTTTCCCTTTGTTGAACCTATTATGTGTTTATTATCTAATTACTAATTTTCCTTCCACTTACCCTCCCCTCCCATTCATGATGACCATCAAAGAATATTTTTTCTGTTTGTATACTTTTCCTTAGCTCAAAAATACAAGGTGGGGCACTCTTACAGTATTTGTCCTGTTGTGTTTGACTTATTTCATTCAGCGCAATGTCCTCTCGATTTGTCTGTGTCACGCAGAGTTTCTCGTCTTTGCCTTTCTTTAATGTTCTAATTCATGCGCACCAGAGTTTGTTTATCCATTCCTCTATTGACGGGCACTCAGGTTGTTTGTATTTGCTGCTGTAAGTGATGCTGCAGTGAACATGGCTGCGTGTCCCATTTTTTCTTTCTCTGTGTGTGCCCCATTTTTTGTTTCTCGAGCATATATTTGTTTCCCAACAGCAATTTTTTCCTGATCCTTTACAAGCAATGTGCTAAACACGAAATCTGTTATTCTCTCCTCACAACAACTCTGAGTTGAAGTTAGTATTATTTTTATTGTTTCATAGAAGAGGCATCTGAAGCTTTAGATTGCTCCCCAAAGTGCACAAAGTCATACAACCAGCAAGTAATAGGAACTTACGTTGAACTTTCACTGTTATTAAACTTCGTATTTAAACCACCATGTGCTGTACATAGAAGCCTTAAGGCACCAATTAGGGCTAATCAAACTATGCGAAAGATTTTTCAAAAGTTTGAAATACTAATTAACATAAAGAAGAACAGTGACATCTTTATGTGACATCGTATAGTGATGCAGTTAGAAGAAAAGGTTACATGCTAAAAAAAAGGAGCTTTCTAAACTTCTCTGCACAGAAAAACAACCATGGTTGATTATTTCCATATTATTGATCTTGAAGTAGAAATTTTAAGCGGTTGGCTTTAATGTCAGTCAGTAGCAAGTCAATCTGCACTGTTCCTGCTGTCAAGCCCTCTTTTCATCATTTATAAAACTAGAGGATGGACTTTTAACACTGAAGATCCAGTTTTGAGATCAGTGAAGACTTTCAAAGAATCAAAGTGGACATAAAAAAGGAATGCTACTAACATCGGACTAGGAAACAGTGAAAAAAAGCGTCGTCTGGGGGAAGATGGAAAATATGGTGACGTGTGCCAGCAAGACTGAAAATTTACATGCAGTCGTGGGGATGGAGTCCAGGAATTTTTTTCAAGTGATATCTTAAAAAGAATCAGCTAGCACATCGGACCTCAATAACTAGTCAATATTTTCAGAAGTAGTACTCTTTAAAGATTATTTTTAAATTTTACATCGGTACAGCATTACATCTAAAATTAATATACATAGTGTTTCCCACTTTCCTTCATTCCTATTGTGTTTCATAGAATCTTTCCCATACATTGGGTTTATTAAATTATTTTTAAACCCCAAATAGTGAATTTTCCCCAATAATATTTCATAAAACAAGGATGTGTTCACAAGCAAAGGCCAGTTGAGCATCACCTGTTTCTCTAGGGCCTGAATAGTTCTGCTGAGCAGTGAACAGGGAATGCTGTTACTTGGATGATTCTCTACAGAGACAGGCATTGAACTAGAGATGTGAAGATGCAGTCGCTCTCCCAAGACCACAGCCCAAGCAGAAGAGCTCACTTCAATTCTCTAGGTGGCAGCATCTAACAAGATTTACAGGTTCTTCGAGAGGCACCTTCTCTGAGGAGCACGTTCTGGGGACTCAGAAAGAAGCTGACTTTGTCATTGGGTTTGAAATTGTGAGGTAGGTGGAGACGACGGTGAGGCTGAGGGTGAGACAGGGAGGTGCACCGAGGACTGTGCCAGGTGGACTGCGGAAGCCTGCATCCCAAGCTCTGCGACCGGCTGGCTGTGTGACCTGGGAGAACCCTTCAGCTGCCAGGGCCCTCCTTGCTGTCCTCATTTTAATAATTAATAAAGCAAATGAGGCTCATTGAGATCATCTCTAAGCACCTTTAGACATTATATGACTCACACTTTCATAATGACCTTGGCATTTTCATTAGGCTCTTCACCCTCAAAGAGCTTGATTGTGTTGGAGGCGGTATGGAAAGGAGGGCCGTGGGTGCTGCTGGAGGAAGTGGAGGAGGTTCTGTTTACCTTTATAAACAGTGTTTTATGGCCAGAGAGTACATTGCCCTTCATGTACTAGAACAATCTCATTGTCCTACCCTCAGTGAAAGGAGTCCTGGTGGACCAGGTGTTTAAGTGTCTGTCTGCCTAATGGTAGGTCAGTGCTTTGAACCCATCAGCTGTGGTGGGGAAAGCTATAGGCCTCTGTTTCTGTAATGATTACAACCGTGAAAGCCCCATGGGGCAGCTCTGCTCTGTCCTGTGTGTCGCTATGAGTCAAAAGGACTCAACAGAAATAAGTTTACTTTGCCTTAACATGGTTTCCACATGGCTGGTAACATCATGGACTTGGTCATCCCTAGGTATAGGGAAGGTTCTCTGGCGTAGAAGGGAGCTCTGGTGGCCTCCTGTGTGAGGAGTTGCTCTGCCAACCCAGACGCAGGTGGTTAAGATTCATCCACTGCTGTAAAGTAAATACAGACAATCTCTTCTTGTGTGGTGTGTTGTCTCGAAACCCACTGGATGGTCAGCAATGAGTCTGTTCCCACTGAACAGCAGTGAATTGAGTTTGGGTTTGATGGCAGAGTGATTAAGTGACGGCTGCCCACTGAAAGGTGAGTCAATTGAACCCACCAGCCAGCCACTGTAGGGGAGAAAGGAAGAAGGAGCTGCCAGTTGGTTTCCGTAACAATTACAGCCTTAGAAATCCAATGGGGCGTTTGTGCCCTGCCCTTTGGGGCCATGATGGATCTGAATTGATTCCGCGGCAGTGGGTTTGGTTTATCTCCTCTGCATTAATTTCTCAGGGATGTCATTAAGAATGCCACACGGTACATGCCTTCAAACAACAATTTATTTATTTATTGATTGGATGGTTGTTTGACATTTATGGAGGCTAGTCGTCCGACATCAGAGTATTTACAAAGCCATACTCTTTCCTTAGACTCTAGAAGAAAATCTTTTCTTGTCTCTCCTGCTTGCTGGTAGCCCCAGGTGTACCTTTGTTCACAGCTGGAGCATAGCTCTGAAAATCTTGGCTATTTCCCCCTCAGTCTCTTTGGTTTATCTCATCTTCTTTTATAGGATACTTTTCTTGGCTATCAGTGGATAGTTGATATATCACAAATGAAGGAAGGGCTTTAAAGAATGAGCTTATTTTCTTCATGGTTACAGAAGCTAGACGTTCAAAATCAGAAAGCCAGAGCTAGTGAAAGGAAGGCTTTCTCGGCAGTTCTCAGGAGGAAAGATCTGACTTGAACTGCTTACCCACAGGTCGTGTCTCTCCACCAGCCACTGCTTGAGAAAGATGGACAATCTCCTGGATGGATGATCTACAGCTTTGGGAACTCGCTGAACAATCGGTTATAAGTCAGTTCCAACCGGATCAAAATTAGAGAGAGATAGATAGGGAAATTTAGACACAGAAGAATGAAATAACTTGGCCAAAGCCACACAACATGCACACCCAGGAAAATCAGAATTTGAACCCAGGCAGTGCGGCTCTAGAGTTTCTGAGACACGATGCTTAAAATGGACATGAGATCTCTGTAGAAACACTGATAATCCAGGCTTCAAATTCTCCCCTTCTATTCAGAAGATCATGAGGAATCTCCCTAGAAATTGTTATGTGAATACAGCAAGGGAACACTGCTTGGTTTAAGATCAGGAAAGGTGCGTATCAGGGTTGTATTCTTTCTCCATACCTAATCAATCTATAATGAGCAAATGATTTGTGTAGGAGGACTCTTTAGAGAGGAGTGTGGCATCAGAAATGGACAAAGACTCATCAACAACCTGCACTATGCAGACGACACAACTTTGTTTCCTGAAAGTGAGAAGGTTATGAAGCAGCTGCTGCAGAGGATCAAAGACTATGGGTTACATCTCAACATCAAGAAAACAAACATCTTCACCACGGGCCTGGTAGTGAACATTATGATAGATGGAGAAAACATTGAAGCTATCCATGACTTCATCTTCTTTGGATCAACAGTCAAGACCCTCTGTACCAGCAGAGAGAAAATCAGGAGATGTATTGCGCTGGACAAGTCTACTACTGCTTGAGACCTCTCTATAATGAAGAGCAACAATGTCAGTCTGAAGACTAAGGTGGGTGTGATCCAGTCTGTGGTCTTCTCAATCACTTGCTACGCTTCAGAGAGCTGGGCAGTGAATAAGGATGACAGAAGAAGAACTGTTGCCTTGGAGTTGTGGTGGAAAAGAGTACATGGACTGCCAAAAGAACAGACAGCTATGTCTCTGGAAAGGGTGCAGCCAGAGTGCTCCTTGGAGCCAAGGATGACAAAGATTTGTCTCCTACTTTGGACACGTAGCTGGGCGAGGCTATTCCTTGTAAAGGGACATCACACTTGGTAATTAGGAGGGTCAGCACAAAAGACGATGACCCCCAATGAGATGGATTGAAACTGTGACTCCAACCATGGGCTCTAGAATCCCAGAGGTGATGACCATGGCGCAGGAGAGCGCATGTTTCAGGATCACCGTCCATAGGTTGTGATGAGTCACACTCAGCTCAACAGCACCCAACAACAACAACAACAACAACATGCAGGAAGTCCGAATTTTGTTCTTAGCCTGTAGACCTCATGCACAGTTACCACACATCCATCACTAGGGGTTTAGATGTAACTGTGCCGTGGAAAAGGTTATAGAGGTGCTTCCAACTAAGATAGACTAAGGGAAAAGCCTGGCGATCTACTCTGAAACATCAGTCAGTGAAAAATCTATAAATCACAATGGCCTAACATTCTGTTCTCCTAGTGAATCTGTAGGGCTGGGCACTGTTTTGTGTGGTCCACAAGAGTTCAGGGCTGAATGAATGGCAGCGAACAGCGAGAGATCTATACACACCACTTCTGTTTTCCTTTTACGAGGTTAAAAGCAGGGTTTTGTTTCTCTCCAGATTGGTGCTTTGCTGCAGAGAACTCTAATTTGGCTTTATTGTAGCCCTAAAGCATATAATCTGGGAATGTGGTCACAACAACGATCCCACCACAGTCCCACCAGGGCAAAGCGACTGTCCTGGAGTTTATTTTGAAATTATTATACCTGTAGTTGAAGGCAGTGATTATTTTGTGATTAGAGGGGAAACAGTTTATGGAAGGTGAAGTGTCATTAAGGGAAGCCAGACAGATGTCTGTGTTAACACGTTGTAGGATTGTCTGAAAGGCAAAGTTAGAAGGATACAAGCAAAGATGTCAACTGATGGCATGAGAACTTCGCAGAGGGGCACAGAGATGAGTAATGATGGAGATGTAGGATTTTAAGGTGTAGAGCTGCCAGCCCAGCTGTCAGAGTAATGTCAGTTGCTCTGGAAATAATCACTTTCAAGACCAAAATAACACTGGAGAAGCCTTGGTGAATTTCCTTGGTGCCTTAATTTTCTGGTGCTGTTGTAACGGCACAAGTGGGTGTCTTTACCAAACATTTATTTATTCTCTCATTGTTTAGAAGGTTATCAGCCCTAATTTAGGTGCTGGCTCCAAGGTAAAATGTTTTCTCTTTATTGATGCTGGAAGGAGGCCGAAAGTTCAGCATCTATATGTATCAAAATTTTTTAAGACACGTACGTGTTGTGTGGAATGTTCAGCTCCTTGAGAAAGCACCAAACTGCCTTCTAGCATGGTTGCACCATTTTACAATCCCACCAACAATGTATAAGAGTTCCTATCTCACCACATTCTCTCCAACACTTATTACTTGCTGCCCTGTTAAATTTTTCCCCTGTGACTGGAATGAGATGATATCTCCTTGTGGTTTTGATTTGCATCTCTCTTATTGCCAGTGATCTGTAGCATTTCTTCATATGTCTGCTTGCCATTCGAATATCTTCCTCTGTGAAAATTCTTTCATTGTCTTTTGCCCATTTTGTAATTGGGTTATCAGTCTTTTTCTTGTGGAGGCCCAGAAGTATTTTGTAAACTCTTGTTATAAGACTCTTGTCTGAGATGGTATTACCAACTGTTTGTTCCCAGTCTGTATCTGGAGAAAATGAGCACTCAGGGGCAAAGTGAGATTTGTACACCACTGTTCATAGCAGCATTATTCACCATCACAAGAGCATGGAAACAGCCCAAATGTCCAACCACAAACGAATGGATTGAGAAATTATGGTACATTCACACAGTGGAATACTATACAGCACACAGGAGCAATGATTTTGTAAATTATCACCTAACTTAGGAGGGATTGGAAAGCATTATGCTGAGTGAACTAATTTAGTCCTGCAAGGATAAATATTGTATAAAACCATTATTTTAGAATGAGTATAAGGATCCAAGAGGGGTGGAAGAGTTTGGAAACAGAGGGTTGTGGATGTGCAGGGGAAACGGGGGATTAAACATCAGGTTGTACAATTTGATGGATGCGGGGGTGAGGAAAATGGAAAGAATTTTTCTTAAAAACAACGTATTTGAATTTTGTAAATAAAATAGTAGAAAATAAAGTGAAAAATTAAAAAAGACCCCCACTCTGTGGCATTCTTAATGGCATCCCTGAGAAAGTAATACAGAGGAAAGAAACCAAATCAAACCAAACCCACTGCAAACTCCTGAGAGATTTCTATATATGTGTCTTGGCTTTGTTCTGGGTTAAGCAACTTCCCAGCAGAAGGGTCTGGGTGCAAAAGGGCAAACTTCACTCCTGATGATCCTGCCTTGTGGAGTGGGGGGGTCCCATCCCGTGGAGTGGGGGGTAGGTGCCATCCCCCTCTTGCCTACCTAATCCTCTCTCCTTTTAGCTCTTTTAAGACAAAAAGGAATACAGGTGGTCGCACGTCAGAGAAACTCCCCTTTCATCAGATCAGAGTTGTAGTCAGATTAAGGGTGCTGCAACTGATTGGCTGATCACATCCCAGATCGCATCATAGGGAATGACCGCATTATTACACGAGTGCCTCTAATTCGAATTCATTGGTTGTTATGAGGCTGAATTGGCTGACTCTCCAGCAGGCTTTCAGAGGCAGTCGGTCACACGGGAGGAGATTGCCCATCTTTTCCCATGGGGCAGCTGGTGGATCCGAACCACAGACCTTTGATTAGCAGACACCAGAGTTCCCTCATTAACACTACAGAAGTTAGTATGTACAACACAAAGTAAAATTGCATTATACTTAGAATCAATCCTAGCCAAATTGACATTTTTAGGGAGCACACAATGCAATTAATGACCTTTTGATTTCATTTTTTAAAGTGATAATTAAAAAAAAATTTCTATTTATTGTTTTCCTCTACTAGTTTATTTACAAAATTCTAATACAAATTTGGAAAAATTCTTTCCATTTCCCTAACCCCCCTCGTCAATGATTAATCCCCCTCCCCCTGCACATCCACATCCCTCTGCTTCCAGCCTCTCCCACCCCTCTTGGATCCTTACACTCATTCTACAATAATGGTTTTATACAATATTTATCCTTGTGGGACTGAGTTAGTTCACTCAGCATAATGCTTTCCAGTCCCTCCCAAGTTAGGTAATAATTTACAAAGTTAATGCTCCTGTGTGCTACATAGTATTCCATTGTGTGAATGTACCATAATTTCTCAATCCATTATGATTTCTGATTATGTGACGAAGGCTTTTCATCTTTATCATAGAAGGGTTCGTTTTATAAATGTTCTTAGTGGCTCAGTGGTAGAACTCTTACGTATGTTTGATTCCTGACCAGTGCAGCTTATGGGAAGTCACCACTTTTCTGTCATTGAAAGCTTGTGCGTTGCTAAGATGCCGAATATATTTCAGCAGAATGTCAAACTAAGAAAAACTGGGAAGGAAAGGGTTGAGGACCTATTTCTGAAATCCCCACAGATCACAGTGAAACATCGTTCAGTCTGCAACCGATCCTGGCATAGGACAGGAAGTATTCTGCTCCGTTGTGCATGAGTTCCGGAGTCAACTTGACCGTAGCAAATGGTAACAACATAGATGCTTCTCGTTTCCTCTTCTTTGGAGGTTTTCTCTATGAGGTTTGGCTGGTATCTTGGTGAACCAGAGTTCTCATTTTGAGGTGAGAATGAGATCTAGAATGAGGTGATGATCTGCAGCTTATTACCTCACATAACCAAGAAAGTGACTTAGCATTCCAGACGAGATTTCCTTCCTCTCCACTCTGTCTCCACACCTCAGTGCAGACTGAATGTTTATGTGATGGCTGCCTGGGCCAAAGTGATCATGAATACAGCTTCTGCATATTTTTCTCAGTGTTTAATGCTTCTCAGAGGAGTTCCTAGTTCAGTCTCTGAGTCAAATTGGCTATTGGCCATTGCCTTTGGGCTCTCCAGATAGTAGATGTGCTGAGAAGCTTTTATTCCTGAGTCATTTAAGTTGTAATCCATCTCCTCCTCAGGGAAGAAACAAACAAAGGCTAATATCATTGTGTGAGAGTTTATTGCTCACATGATACCACTTTGGAGCACACTGTCTTGGGTCCAGTGATTCTTGGCAAGTCAGTACAGGTTTTCTTTAGCATAAAGTTATTTTGGTTTTACCATAGTAAAACTGAAGGTGCATGTTATGTATATGATACATAAAGGCTGTCTCAGAATTATTCCTTGAAGGATATTAGTAGAAAGACTAACAGATTAAGCAGACTAACCATTAATAATGGAAACAACTGCAGTGCCAAAGAGAAATAGAATTGAGAAGAAATGTCATGTGAGATCTCTTCTTGACATTCCCTGGGTTTTATCACTATCTCAAATCTCTTGTTTGGAAGAGAGATATTAAATGCTTTCTGATGATTCCTTTCTGATCTGGTGGTCTAGTGGACAAGGAGTTACAATGACATCTCAAAGGCAGGCAGTTCTCATTCACCAGGAATTCCTTGAGAGAAAGATGGGTGATCTTCAGTGTGATTGACAGCCTCTAAAAATCTGCTGCTGGGTCAACTATAAGTTAGTTCTTACTCAACAGCAACAAGATAATTTTTCTTTCTGGTCAAACATTCTTCTAAGTGGTACAGCACTGGTCTGTCCATTTGCTGTACAGAGATAACTTGTGATTGCTGTGATGCTAAACACTGTGACACTGATGTGTCGAATACGATAATGATTACCCATGGTGGACAATGTTTGGTGGAGCTCCCCGATTAAAACAAGCTTGGAAGCAGGAGTGGCATCCACTTCTGGAATGTCTTGCCTCCAGAAACCCTATGAACTTGTAGCAACGATGAAAGTTATACGTGTTAAGGTCTTTTGTTCATGGGGTCACTATGAGTCACCTATGACTCGACAACACTTAACAACAACAACAGTTCAATTTGTGTCAGTAAAGCAGTAGATTATTTTCTTTTTTTCTTTTATTATAATTGGACCATTACACTGATTTAAAATCTAGAATGTAAGAAGGTCATATATCTAGAAATTCACTTCAGTGTCACAAAGGAATATGACAAAATATGCATTATATCAAGAGACTCTGAATCTGGTAAGAGAATCACTGTTCAGTCATCATTACTTGCTTCAACCAGAATCCTGTGTCCACTTTGCCCATTTTTCCAGGATACAGACTTGCTTCCTATTCCAGAATCTAGCTTCCAAGCACAGTGGTCAATTTTCAAGCTATTTCTGTTCTTTTCTTATGAAGAAAGAGGAAATTTAATTCAAAGGACAATTTGTGAAGACAAAGAGAAGTGTGATAACAAAATCTGTACTTGAAAAATCAAAAGCAAAGAATTTACTTGGCATTTCTTAAGCTGAAGGAACTGAAGATCAAATTCAAAGCCTCAAGATACAATACTGCAAGATGCAATCAAGAAAATCGTGAATAATCCAGGAGGCGTCAGAAAGAGTTAGAAGTGTCCTGGAGGCACTGTTTCAAACAGAATTGACTCACACAGAACAACTTCAGGAAGTAGCATATGATCAAGAACCAAAGGTAATTTATTAAAGGAAGACGTTCAAGCTGCTCTGAAGGAAGCTGGAGGTGGGAGGGAAGGAACTAGGAACTGATATAATACCTATTCCAACAAGCAGATGCAGCCCTGCATGTGCTCACCAGGTTGTGCCAAGAAATCTGGAGGACAACTACCTGCCAATTGACTGGAAGAGGTTATTATTTGTTCTCATTCCCAAAAAATGTGATTCAAGAGAATGTGGAAATTATCAAACAAAATCATTAATATCACACACAAGTAAAGTCTTGATGAAGATCATCCAAAAATGACTCGAGCGGTATGTAAATAGAGAACTGCAGAAATACAAACTGGATTAACAAAAAGCTATCACACTAGGGATATCATTGCTGATGCCAGATAGATCTTGGCTGAAAGCAGAGAGTACCAGAAGGATGTCTATTTGTGTTTTATTGACTATACAGAAGCATTTTATTGTGTGGATGAAATACATTTTGGCTAACATTGAGAAGAATGAGAATTCCTTGGATGTGCTCATGTGAAACCTGTACCTAGACTAAGAAGTTGTTATCCACACAGAGAAATGGAAGACTGCATGGCTCACAATCAAGGCAAAAGTCACTCAAGGATGTATCCTTTCTCATATATTTTCAATTTAGATGCTTGACAGATCAATTGAGAAGCTGGACTTTATAAAGAAGAATGTGGTGTCAGGTTTGGAGGAAGACTCATCAATAACATGTGTTAATGTGTGTGACACCAGAAAACGGAGGAGGACTTGAGGCACTTGCTGCAGAAGATCAAGGACTGAAGTCTTCACCAGCTTGCATCAACATCAGGAAAACAAACATCCTTAACACTGGGCCAAACAGACAGCATCATGATAGATGGAGAAAAGACAAAAACCTACAAAAAAAAAGAACAATTTCCAAATTAAATATAAGATGATAAGTAGTTTGATAACTTTCTCCAATGCTATGCTGATCCCAGAAGAAGTTTTTAATCCCTGCAAAGGAAGAGAACCTGTATTTCTTTTTCAGAATTATTATGCATATTACCAAGATGATGTAGTAAAATGCTAGCAGAGGCTTCTGTATGGAGTGGGCACTTAATATGCTTGAGAACTTTTTGTTGGGAGTACAGCTTTTTTTTTTATTAAGCCATTTTTTTAGGATCATGTCCAAGTCTTGACATTATAAGGGTGTATGTGTATGTGTGTGTGTGTGTGTGTGTGTGTGTGTGTGTGTGTTACATACAGAGCTTTGGTGGTTCCTTAGGGCATTGCAAGGCCAACTCAAAGCCCCTACCTCTCTGGCACCTCTTCTCCTCCTGGAAACCCAATGAAGTCTTAGCTATGAGTTGACTGCAACCCCATAGTGATGAGTTTATAAATGTGTGTATGTGTATATGTATAGTGAGTATTGGTAAGGAGTTAAGCTGTCAAATCAAAAGCACGTGATTTAAACCAGTCAGGGCTCCTGAGGAGAAAGGCAGGCAATTTTTCCCATGGGATTTACAGTCTTTGAAAACCGGCTGAAGAGTCAGCTATGTATGACTCAGTTCTGACTTGACAGCACATAACAACAAAATGTACATATATCTGGTGGCCTCATGGGTAAGGAGTTGGACTGCCAACTGAAAGACAGGTGGTTCAAATCCTCCAGCTGCTCTGTGAGAGAAAGATTAGCAATCACCTCTTATATGATTTACAGCTTCTGAAAACCCGCTGGAGGGTCAGCTCTGAGTTGGTTCTGACTTGGGGGCACACAACAGCAATAACTATATAGTCAAATGTTTTTCTGAAAAGTTTTTAAAACCCTCTGGCAAGTTCATGAATGTGTCAGATTTACTACAATTTCCAGAGATTTGAGGGTGGTAATTTCTAAAGTAGACTGATGGCTAGTGTGTGATTTTTTCCATGAGTGTGTCTTTATTTATTCTCAGAGAATCCCCTCCAGTGAGTCCTTGGTTCTTGCAGATACACCTGATGTTGCTGTAATGCTGTGAGAAATATTTACCCTGAATATTTGTAAGGAAGTTGCCTGCTATTCTTAATTATTGTCCACTGACTCCAGTGGTATTCTAGCTTAAATGCTATTAACAACAACAAAATCAGTCCGCAGGAGAAAGATGAGATACCCTATTCCTACTAAGATTCACAGGCTTGGAAATGCCTGGGATTGCCCCTGTAAACTGACTTGGTAACTGTGGGTTTGGTTTTTGCTTTGGGTCTTCAAGTGAAGCCCTCATCCTGCACATGGATGAACATGAAGTTATACTAACAGATACCCAGTAAGTACTTTTTTATTTTGTTAAAATTGTGACTCACTTAACAAGCCCCCACACATTACTATTGTGTTTTGTAGGTGGAGAGGGAGGAGGTTATGGGGAAAAAAGAAGGAATGAGTGTGGGAGGAGAAAAAAACCCCACTCACATTATCATTAGTAAATAATGCTTATTACAAGAATGACAGTATAAAATCTAGGGATTTTGTACTGACTATGTCATGTTATTATTTGGGAAAGAGGATAAAGTTAAGAGAGAGACCTTTATTACTGAATACTGGAGGAGTTCAGAGTTGAAAGGGCTGACTTAGAATTAAACTCATCTCTACATCCTATTGGTTAAAATGAGCTGTAGATTCCAAGGCTTCCTTGAACACTAAGTAGGACTACAGTTAGGCATCGCAATGAAATAACCCCTTGCAGACAAAACAAGTGAAAACAAGGCATGTATTGGATAGGTAAGAGTAGGCTTCAGGGATTGAGGGACTAACCACTGATATAATATAATGCTTGTGATATAAGTTGGCTCTGAGGCATAAACTGAGAAATAAAAGTATTAATTTTGCAACTGTCACACATTGAATTGCATCCTTTCAAAACATGTGTCAACTTGTCTGGACTGTTACTCATGATA
This sequence comes from Elephantulus edwardii, assembly GCF_000299155.1. Lineage (NCBI taxonomy): Eukaryota > Metazoa > Chordata > Mammalia > Macroscelidea > Macroscelididae > Elephantulus > Elephantulus edwardii. The sequence goes on from NW_006399838.1 coordinate 7,141,110, forward strand.
TACTTACTCATCCTTTATGATGTAATTTGATGGGATCAGTCAATAATTTGTGTAGAGATTAGGGTGGTAGGAAGTATCCTTAGTCAGAATTCAGCCTGGTCCAATGTCAGGGGAGTTTTGCTGGGATGTAACATCAATTACCTTTTATCTTACAAGAGAGAAAAGGAGAGTGATATGAGAAGTTGGAACCTAACTACTACAAAGAAAGAAGAAGTGTATTCTTTGGACTTGTGACTCTATGCTGAGAACATTCTAGACTTTGGAAACATATGCCAAGACACAGAGATATGATGGAACTTTCAGGAACCAGCAACAAAGGAAGTTCCACACAGAATGAAGAGTACCTTTGCAGTGTAGAGCCAACTTTATGAAAACAAGGGAGCAACTCTTTCAAGACCAAAGGAGAAATGTCTTTCCTCATCTAGAGGAGCTGGAAAGTAGGTAGAGGAATAGTACTAGAAAATAGGGAAAAGTGAAACTCAGTGGTAAAGCTAACAGACTCAGAATTTTTATCAATCAGCCCTGCAAGCAGTCTTCTGAAAGTAGCACTGTCTAGCGATGTCCTCCCAGTGTTAATGACCTTGTTATTGTGGTGGTAAGATGGTTAGAAAAGAAGTGGCTCAGAAACCATTGTTTATTTCTCATTTTGTTTAGGTATGTTAGGTCCTTGGGATGATTCGCTGCCTATGAATGCTATGATTTCTCGGCCCTCATCTCTTCTTCAAAAGAAGTTGAAACTTGTATTCTAAAGATAGAACTGTTTCCCAACCACCCTCAACCCAGTTTGTGATTTTCAGCTCGGCTTGTGAGAGTGCTGTGTTGAAGCCACGATATATCTAACATAGGTTAATAATTACTGCTATGATCATCAGTAGTTCTTTATACATTGTGCTGTTAAAGTCTTCCAGTGAGTCTGTAAAAGTAAGTCTTGATGGATAGAAACAACTGAGGTTGTGTACAAGCTGTCAGCCACCCAAGAGAATAAAATTAAGATACGATGATCAAGATTTCAATATAATCTTGACTCCAAATATAAGGCCCTTCCCACTACATCAATCTACTGTTTAAATTGTTTTTATCAGTTTGCATATAATCTCTTATATACATCATGTTTACTTACTAAGCCTCATGCTTACTATACATACTTTTTGTTTTTACAATCATTCATATACTTTGTGTATTTTTTGTGTGTTTTTTTCATTCATGTACTTTGTGTTTTATACGGCCATTCAGCTTGATGGTCTAGTGGTAAGAAGCTGTGCTGCAATCCCAAAGGTGCATGGTTTTAATCCACCAGGATCTCCACGGAAGAAATATAGGCAGTCTCCGTGCATGTGATTTACTGCCTCTGCAAAACCTGCTATCAGGTCAGCCATGGGTTGGTTCTGACTCGATGACACATTACAAAAACAACAGCTATTGATGGATCTTTGTCTATTCTTCACAATAGCAAGGAAATGGAAACAGCCCAAACACCCAACAACAAACAAATGGATGGAGAAATTGTGGAACATTCACACAATGGAATACTATGCAGCACTGAGGAACAATGATTTCATGAAATACTAAATAACATGGGAGAATCTGGAGAGCATCATTACTGTTGTTGTTATTGTGTCATCCATCAAGTCTCTTGTGAATCATAGTGACCCCAAGTAAAATGGCTCTGAAACCTGCTCTATCTTGAGCCAATTTTATTGCCTCTGACACATCTCCCCCGTTATTCCAGTCACTAAGTCAATCCATTTTATCCAGGCTCTTCACCTCCTGCGCTGTCCCTCCACCTTCATTGCAACATGTCAGATGAACCTTTAAAATCCTTACCTCCAAGGAGCAGCCTGGTTTCACCCTCTTCAAAATAGATCTGTGTGTTCTCTTAACAGTCCCTGATAAATTCAATATTCTTCTCCAGCTCCACAACTCAAAGGCATCGATTCTTATTCTATCATCCTTACTCATTGTCGAAGACCATGGCCAGGATCAGGTGCACTTTAGTCACTAGACTGACATCATTGCTCTTCAGTACTCTGGAGAGGTTCCCCTCACAGCAAGTTTTTCCAATGCAATTCCTTTGAGTTCCTGACTGCTGGTACCAAGAATGTTGATTGTGGAGCCAAGCAAACTAAAGCTGTTAACAGATCTCAATTTCTTCTCTATCACGATGCTGTCAATGGGCCCAGTGGTGAAACATCTTTGTTTTCTTGATATTGTGCTTCAAACTGTATTGAAGGCTGCAGTCCTTAACCTTCTGCAACAAGGGATTCAGTTCCTCCTCAGTTTCAGCAAGCAACGTTGTGTCATCTGTATAATGCAGGTTGTTGACGAATCTTCCTCCAACCTTGATGATACATACAGATTGAAAAGTTTTGGATGCATCCCTGGTGTACACCTTGGCTGATTTTGAACCATTCAGTGTTTCCTTGCTCTGTTCTGATAACTGCCTTCTGGTCAAAATATAGATTTTGCATAAGCACCGTCAAATGTTCTGGGATTCTCATTCTTTCCAAAGTCAGCCATAGTTTGTGGTGATCCCCATAGTCAAGTGCCTTTGCATAGACAATGAAACACAGACATTCCTCTGGTATTCTCTGCTTTCAGCGGAGAGAAAGATCTCAGTAACATAAGGACGATATTGCATAAAACCTCGATAGTGAAAAATAAGAGGAAAACTGAGCAAGACATGTAGAAATGTTCAGTCTACTTATTTTATACCTGAAAGCTAGTTCCTATGGTCATCAGCTACTTGAATTCTGTTACCAGACCTCTTGTGCTCAAATCTCAGCACCATCGTTTACTAAGTGAGTTAGCATTCCGGAGAGTCAGTTTCCTTATCTGCAAACTGACACTGTAATGTCATTGCCAGTGGTTGTCTTTCCTGCAAATAAGGTTTTCTTTGCGTTAATTAGATTATACTCAAGTATAGTGGGCTCTGAATCTAATCACATTTGGCTCTAAAAAGAACCACTCAGATCCAGATACATGCACATATTTGGGGAAAGATACCATTGAAAATTACTTACAAACCAAGAAGCCCATGGGACCAGCTACAAGGGAGGAATATGGCCAGCACTTCCATTTTGACTTTTTATTTCTATACCTGAGAAAAAATAAGTTTCTGTACTTTGAAGTGTTTCTGTTACAGTAACACTGGGAATCTAAGAATTACTGGCATATGGACATTAAAATGCTCTATTTTTTAAAGATCTAGAGGGGAAAAAGCTGTTTTGTGTGCATTTTATTCTCCCTTGGAAAACAACAAGGAAGAAAAAGCTGTTTCTTTGAAAGAAATACTGGACCTTTTTACAGATTTCTTTCAGGAAAAAGAGATTAATGTGTGGCACAAAAGACTGGGTGGGCTGCAAGAGATTTTAGTTAAACGTGGCCCCCTAGCTGTCTAAGGAGAAGTCTGAAACTTTGAGAACCACAAGTTAAATGGTGTGTGAGCTGGTCTCCTGAATTCTAATCAAGTGCTCTTTGATTTGCAGACCATAGATACAGGCCCTTTATCAGCTCCAAGAACAAAACAAGCTTCTTAGGAGACAGTCACATCTGCACTGTAAGTGCTATTGGAAATCAAGTGTGCAATCGTCCAAACAACATGGGAGCTCAAAACCAAAAAACAGGTGGAAAGGCCAAAGATAAATTGTCCGCGTGGGAGCTAGAGTGTGATTTTTGTTAAGGTTACTATTTTTAGGGCCTTTCAAAGGAAGTAGGGAGTGTATTCTGTGCACTAAGATTAGGGGAGAAAAGGTACTTGGTGTGTTTTATTTATCGATTTATTTTCTTGATTAATGGAAGGATCACGCAGAAACTAGAGACTTACCCAAATGTGAAGGGAAAACACTCCTTGAGAGGGTTGTTGTTGTTATGTGCCGTCGAGTCGCAGGAGACTCATGGCGACCCTGGGAAGGAGAGCCCTCGACGCTTGGGTGCCTTTCATCCCCTTGAGACGATACGGAACTGAAATGAACACATGTGGAAGTTCTTAAGGGAAGAAGGAAAAATGATCCCTAACCTTATCAGTAACAGAAGCGTGAACAAATTTTGTCTTATTCCTTTGGAAAGTTTTCTTAATGTCACGAAATGGTAAGACAGTGATCAGTTTGGGATGCAACTGTTTCATCAAGACTGAGTGGACAGGTCATTCCTTTGTAAGCAGAGATTCCAGTTCTGCAAAATTGGGTGGAAACTAGAGGAAAAGGCAGAGAGAGAGAGCGAGCGCTTGTTTTCCTGAGTTTTATGACCTGTCATTTTTTTTAATTATCAAATTATCTTTTTTGTTTTTTTATTGTGATTTTAACAATAGTTTACAGGAAAGTTGAATTTTCATTCATTCATTGCTGCACATTCTCCTCTCTCCTCTCACAGTTCATTTTTTATTTTTTTTAAGAAAAACTTCCTTCATTGCTGCACAACGTCCTCCCTCCTCCATCCCCACCCCCCACTGTCTGCTTTGCAATGCATCTGTTATTCTGGACTGTTGTCATACAAGTAATGCCCAATCATATATTCCTTTTAAACAATTCTTTTCTTCATCTGTTCCAATGCAGTATTCATTGTCAATCCCTCTTTTCCTAGTTCCCCCTCCCCCCAGATAATATGATCTTTTATGAAAATATTTGTGTCTTAGCTGGCTGGGCGTTGATGGCACTGCTGTTGCTGTCCTCTATGATGTCATGAGGGTGGTGGTGACCACTAGCATGGAAAACCACAAACCCAGTGGTTTCCAGAATGTCTTCAATTGTTCCAGAGAGCTCTCTGGTTAAAATTGGTATCATATCTGATGGGCAACACTGAGTGTCAGTATTTACAAATTACACTAGCAAAATACTGAAATGTGTTTTATCTTCTACCCTTGATACATATCATTTCATGTTGCCCTGGTCTAGAATTGTTCCAGGAAGTGAGTTTGTTGAAAACTCAACCTGAGACTTGTTTATATTATAAATTTTCTTGGATATAATTTCTTTCAAATATGATGTTATATTTCCTGATCATGTGTAAGAGTATACAAAGTTCATTTTCGTTTACTCAGCATATACATGGAAGTAGAAGCTCAGTGTTTGTTAAAGGCTTATTGCCATATTTGATGGGATAGTTCTTTACAATTTGGAACTGCTGTTTACATTGCAATTGTTTAACATCCCTGACCTTCAAGCATCTTAATAAAGGCCAGCAAAAAAAAAATCTGTTATTATAACAAGTGAAAATGTCTCAAAGTGTTTGCAGATGTATCCTGGGGAGGAGAGGCTATCCTTGACTGAGAACTTCATCAACTAAAATGGTTAACATTTGTTGAATACTTCCTATATATAGAACAGTGCCTTGGGCTTGAAGTTAAAAATAGAAGCTTTATCTGGTGACCTTGTACATAAAGCTGTGTTGTCAGTAGCTATAAGATTTATTGCTTCTTCAGTGCACAGTGCACTGAATTTGTACTGTTACAATACTGTGGAAGCCTCTGATGATAAACTTTTTAGAAGCCCTAATGTTTCCTCATCCTGTATTTGATCTGTAGAGTATATCTGTGATTTTCCATTACAGCTACCATGTTAGGCATTTTTTGCTTTCTTCTGCTTTTTATTCTTGGTTGACTTCTGCTTTCTAATATCTTCTACTTCTTCTGTGGCTTTTACTCAGAAATACCTTCTTGAACTCCTGACTTCTGCTGCCTCATGACCCTTGCTGCCCACCTCCTCTTTACATATTTTTGGCTCCTGCATCCTATGCCCACACATCTGCTTCCATTTCCTAGGGAAAACATTCGAATTGACCCAGTTAGTCACTATCACTTGTGTGAGGCGGATATCTCATGGATATCGCGCTGAGTTCTGGATCATAGGTTGTTCTTTGTCTCAAGCAGTGCCACCAGGGATTACGCCAGATCTCTGCCCTCATCTGTAAGACAAACATGACTCTAAAGTGGATAGATAACTTTCCAGGGCAACCATCTGAAGGAATATACAATGGGAAGTCTTTACAACGTGCATGGAAGAAATACTAATAGACAAAGGAGTGTGTAATAGTAAGACTTTCACATTCATATCTACAGAACACCTAAATCCAGGTCTAATTTACTGCTAATTTGTTTGTTGTTATAATGTTGTTGTTGTTATGTGCCGTCAAGTTGCTTGCGACTCACAGCGACCCTATGTACAACAGCCCTAAACTCTGCTCTATCCTGTGCCATTCGCACTGCCTCTGACACTCCCATCCCGATTACCCCAGTCACTGAATCAATCCACCTCACAGAGGGCCTTCCCCTCCTGCGCTGTCCCTCCACCCTCCCAAGCATGATGTCCCTCTCCAAGAACCTGTCTCTCCTCACAACATGTCCAAAATATGTTAGACGATGCCTCAGAATCCTTGCCTCCAAGGAGCCACCCGGTTTAACCCTTTCTAGGACAAATCTGTTTGTTTTCCTAGCAGTCCATGGTACTCTCAATGCTCTTCTCCAGCACCTCAGCTCAAAGGCATCAATTCTCCTTCTATCCTCCCTAGTCATTGTCCAACTCTCTGATGCATAACAAGTGATTGCAAAGACCATGGCCTGTATCAGATGCACCTTAGTCTCCAGAGAGACACCATTGCTCTTCAGTACTTTGGAGAGGTCCCTAAGAGCAAACTTTCCCATGGTGATGCGCCTTTTAATTTCCTGGCTACTGGCACCAAGAGTGTCGACTGTGGAGCCAAGCAAACTAAAGCTGTGTACAATCTCAATCTCTTCACCATCCATCCTGATGCTGCCAATTGGTCCAGTGGTGAGAATCTTTGTCTTCTTGACATTGAGAAAAAAAAAAATCTTTTTTCTCCTTTAATGTATTAGTTTGCTGTGACTGCTATAACACAGTAATGCAAATTATATAAACTGGCTTGCTTATCAAAACATGCTTGTATTGTCTCACAGCTCTGGGGCTAGATTTCTAAATCAATGTGTCATTTATGCTCTCCCTCAAATCACTAGAAGATGATCCTTTCTTGATCCTCCAAGGTTCTGGATGCTCTTTGACTAGGAGATGTAGATTCACATCTGTAGCCCTTTTATTCTGTTCTAAGGACACCCTCAGATTGAATTAGCACCCTATTCCAGGTTGACTTCATGTTAACCAACTGCTAATCCCTAAAGGTTGTCTTTCCAAACAAGGTCATGTTTCACAGGAACTAGTGGTTAGGATTTCAACACAACTCTTTTGAGGACATAGTTCAACCTGTAATAATCATTATATCTTTGTATATAATGTGCAGTTTTATATATCTCTATCTCTATCTAAGAAAACAAACAGATTCATCTTGGAGAGGGTTAAACCGGGCTGCTCTTTGGAGGCAAGGATTCTGAGACTTCGTCTGACATACTTTGGTCAT
>NW_006399838.1:7148805-7153870 GCF_000299155.1 Elephantulus edwardii
TATCTATATCATCTATATCTATATATCTAATGTATATATTTCTCTATCTCTGTCTATCTATATCTAGTGGCCTCGTGGTAAGAAATTTCACTACAATACCAAAAGCATGCAGTTCAAATCCACCACCTGCTCCGTGGGAAAAGGATGGGCAATCTCCTTCCATGCAATTAACAGCCTCTGAAAACCCACTGGAAGGTGAGCTATGATAGGTTCTCACTCGATAGGACACAATAACAATAAATATATATAATTTTATTAAAGAAGACCTGGGAAAGTTCAAGCACTCACTTTACGTGGTCTGAACTTCATCTTCACGTGTACCTCATTCCTGAAGCACCAAATTCACTTGAGATTCACTTGAGATATTGACCATGTTTCATGCCTTCTCCCTTTTATAAATGTGAATGCAAAGACTCTGTATTACTTAGAATATTTCCAGAGTTCTTTCAAATCTCTCCACCCTAAATTCACTCTGGAATATTCTTCCTACTGGCATCCGTCTCTGCTTCAGCTTGGCAGTTTTGCACATAGAGCACATGTGCCTGCCTTCTGGAGTGTCAAATCATGTTGGTTTTGGAATCTCATTGGCACCAGATGCCCTAGATGTGGGATTCTGTAGGAGGTCCTCCTGGACACTGTCCATGAAGCTTTCATTCATGAGACTTCGGGGGGAATTTAATACGGTGGTTTCATCCATAGGCTGCTTGGTCAGGAGATCAGAGCACAAGGTCGTGAAGTGGCTTCAGGAGAATCACACATGTGTCGTGTAGCGACCTCATCTGAACGAGAAAGGAAACAAGCCCCTAAGTACAGAAGGCTGTGCTGACAGTGTCCCCATCCACTGACAGATGCTTCTCTGAAAAAAATAGATGAGGTGAGAAAGAATCATTGCCAAAGGTCTTCAGTGCCAGCTCTGTTGCAAAATCCAATCTCATGTTTATGATTTACAACCTTTTTTTCTGTGGAGGACTCAGACTTTAGTGCCTACAGGGAAAGTGATTCTTCAGCCTGGAACTTTGTTGTGTACAATGATGCCGGGAAGAGGAGCGGAATGAAAGAACCACGCTCTGAGTTCCCTAGGCTCTTTGGTTTGCTCTGGTGTTGTGGCCCAGGGTTTGCTTTTAACCGATGATTCTAAGACTGGGAAAAACCACAGTGTGCTTTAGGGTAGTTTGTTTAGGCTGGACTTTGGTTTTCCAGTTTCATTTTTAAAATTGTGATAAATAGACATGTAACAAAATTTTAACATTTAAAAACATTTTTAATTTCTCAATCCATTCGTTTGAATACTATGCAGCACACAGGAGCAATAACTTTGTATATTATTACCTAACTTGGAGGGACTGGAGAGCATTATGCTGAGTGAACTAACTCAGTCACATAGGGATAAATATTGTATAAAACCATTATTGTAGAATGAGTATAAGGATCCAAGGGGGGTGGGAGAGGCTGGAAATAGAGGGATGAGGATGTGCATGGGGAAGGGGGGGTTAATCATGGGGTTGTACAATTTTTTGGGTGGAGGGGATGAGGGAAATTTAAAGAATTTGCTCTTGAAAACAATATATTTTAATTTTGTAAATAAACTAGAATATTTAAAACAATTTTATTGTGATTTTAATGAAAGTTTACAGAAAAGTTGGATTTTTCATTCATTTATTGTTGCGCATTTCCCCCTTACCCCACCTCAAGTTCACTTTATTCCTTTTTTTCATATTAGTTTGCTCACAAAGTTTCATATAAGTTGTTTTTCACACTGTTCTTCATTCATACGGTGTGTCACACAATCATTCCTGTACATTATGTATATAAAATCAATCACCATTGGACCTTAGCCATCGTCACCCAATCTTTTCAGGTCCCCACTGGATCCTTCCCATGTCCTTCACTCCTTCTTTCCACCCACCAAACTGTGCAGCTCTGTGGTTTCGCCCCTACCCATCCTCACCACCCCTTCCACCCTTGCATCCCTATACATATATATTTTACTAGTTATCCTTCTATTTTTATAATAATGGTCTTATACAATATTCGTCCTTAAGGGACTGAGTTAGTTCACTCAGCATAAATAACGCTCTCCAGTGTCTCCCAAGTTATGTAGTAATTTTTTAATCTGTGCTCCTGAGTGCTGTATAGTATTCCATTTGTGTGAATGTACCACTATTTCTCAATCCATTCAGTTGCAGTTGGATATTTGAGCTGTTTCCATGATCTTGTGAAGAAGAATAATGCTGCTATTAGCATTGGTGTGCAGATCTCCGTTTCTGTCTCAGTTCTAATTTCCTTGGAGTATATTCCTAGTAGTGGAGTAGCTGGGTTGTATGAAATTTCTATCTTCAACTTTTTGAGGAAGTGCTAAACTGTCTTTCAGAATGGTTGTACCATTTGTTGTTTTTTTTTTGTTTTAGTTGTACTGTTTTACAATTGCACCAACAGTGTATGAGAGTTCCTATCTCGTCACATCCTCTCCAACATTTATTGCTTGCTGCCCTGCTAAACTTTGCCACTGCTACTAGAGTGAGACGGTATCTCATCGTGGTTTTGATTTGCATCTCTTACCACCAGAGATTTTGAGCATTTCTTCACGTGCCTGTTGGCTCTCTGAATATCTTCCTCTGTGAAAAGTCTTTCTATGTCTTTTGCCCATTTTGCCAAATGTGTGATCAGTCCTTTTCTTGTGAAGGCCCAGGAGTATTCTCTAAACTTTTGATATGAGACGCTTGTCTGAAATGCTATTGCCAAAGGTTTTTTCCTAGTCAGGAGGTTTTCTTTTCATTCTGTTGGGAAAAGGTTTTAATGCACACAGAAATTTAATCTTTAAATGGTTCCATTGATTAATTTGATCCTCTCCAGTTTGAGCATTTCTGGCTGTTTTTGGCAGTCTGTTAATACCGTAGACTCGGCCTTCTAAGCTTGATCCCAGTTTGTTCATTATGAACTTGATGGTTTGGGGCTTTACTCCCAGGTCTCTGATCCATCTTGAGTTGACTTTTGTGTCTGGTGTGAGATGTAGATCCTGTTTCAGTTTTCTGGACGTAGCAGTACAATTTTGCCAGGACCATTTGCTGAAGAGGTTGTCATTTCCCTATTTGGTAGGTATTATTTCCTTGTTAAATATCAGTTGACCCTAGGTAGCTGAGTTCATTTCTGGGTTCTCAATTTTATTCCATTGATCTATGTGCCTGCCATTTTACTAGTATCATGCTGTTTTGGTTATTGCAACTGTGTATTAGGTTTTGAGGGGAGGGAGTGCTATATCTCCCATTTCTTTTTTTTTCTTAGAAGTGCTTTGCTTTTGGGGAGTCTCTTCTCCAAATAAACTTGACAATTTCCCTTTCAATATCCTTGAAAAATGAATTTATTATTTGCATTAGGGCTATGTTGAATATGTAGACTGCTTTTGATAGGACTGTGATTTTCACAATATTCAATCTGTTATCCATGAACAGTGAATCTTTCACTCTTCTTTGTTCTGTACAAGGAAAGACTAATAGTCATATTTTAAACAGTCAAAAGCTTTTGAAAATTCCCAGAGTAGGATGTAGAACAATTTCTGTGGACTGTGTTGTGCCAATGGACCTTGATGTCCCCTAAGACTATGGTACTGAACCTCCAATTCCAACAACTCATTCCCGGATGGATTTTCATTGCACCCACAGAATAAAGAACAAATTCGCTAACATGACATATTAAGGGCTTTCTTAATTTAGCTTTAGCTCTTAATTTTCTCTCCCATTTCCACACATTCTACGCTTCTAGCTCACTATTACCATTGATTGAATTCAGCAGTACTCTGCAGTCTTCATATTTTGTCTTCCTTTTTCATGTCCATGGCATGCCTTTCCTTGATATCTGCTTAAAAAGTCCTTCCAATCCTTTAGGACTTCATTCAATTGCATACTGCCTGCAAAGCCTTCTTGATTTCCATCTAATCCTTGAGGAAACAGATTTGTGTACCCTCATGGTATTAACCACGTGCACAAAGTATGTGAGACAGAGCTTTGAAATCTTAACCTCCAAGAAGAAACTTGGTTTCACCCTCTCCAAGAAAGACCTGTTTGTTTTCTTGGTTGTCCATGATATATTCAAGACTTCTCCAGCACCACAACTCAAAAGCATCAGTTCTTCTGTCATCTTTAGTAATTGTCTAGCTCTCTGATGCATAGCATGTAATTGCAATGACCATGGCCTGGACCAGGCACACATTAGTCTCTAGACTGGCATCATTGATTCTCAGTTCTCTGGAGAGGTCCCTGACAGCAGATATTCCCAGTGTAGTTCATCTTTTGATTTCTTGATTGCTGGTGCCCAGAGTGTTGATTTTGCATCTAAGCAAACTAAACTTGTTAACTATCTCTTCTCCACCTATCTTGGTGCTGCGAATTGGCCCAGTGGTTAGAATTTTTATCTTGTCGATGTTGAGCTTCAATCCATATCGTCCTCAGTTTCAGCAAGCTAAGTTGTGTCATCTGCATAATGTAGGTTGTTGATGAGTCTTCCTCCAATCTTTATGCCACATTTCATCTCGTAGAGCCCAGCCTCCCGAATGATATGTTTTGCATATAGATTGAAAATGTTCATGGAATCACTATGAGTCATACTCATCTTGATGGCAACCAAGAACAACAACAACAAAAACAAGGAATAAGAAAATGAATTCTCTCTGAAATAATTTAGGAAGACTTTTTTTCTGAAGGTTTTTTTCCCTGTAGGAGACAAAAGGAACTTGCCATTTCAGATGGAAATAGAAGTCTCTGTGACATGACTTTTCCTTTCACCATACAAAATATGTAAAGCTAAAACTTCCAGTTTAATCATAAACCCAGAATTTTCCATTCTTAAAAAATAAGAGTTCATATTATTACTGAAGATTTACAGTCAATCTAGAAGCTATTTATGTTTCTCCGAGCCTCTATTTCACTTTTCCTAAGGCCATGGAGAATAAAAACTTGATTAGTATTAAATTTTTAATATTCCAATAAGTTGCTATCACCAGGACGTGGTATCTTAGCAACAAGAAGCCAGACAGTGGGTGGAGAAGTTTAAATTGTGTGTGTATGTGTAT
>NW_006399838.1:7154133-7154605 GCF_000299155.1 Elephantulus edwardii
TTTTTTTTTCAACTTAATTTGTGTGTTTCATGGCTCAGTGGAGCTCTGGTGGCCTACTGATAAGGAGTTGTGCTGTCAACCCCAAGGAAATGGTTTCAATCCACCAGCTGTATTATAGGAAAGAGATAGGCAATCTCTTTGCTTTTGATTTACAGCCTCTGAAAATCTGCTGGAGGCTTAGCTATGAGTTGGTTCCATGCAACAACAACATGACTCCATACTAAATACAGAATAGAGTTTTTAAATTAGCTGTTCTGCAATTTACTCTTCCTTCTCTTCCTTCTGTCGCTGATAGCAACTAATAAATTTTGCCTTCAAAACATTTTCAAGGGAGCTTTGGTGGCCTAGTGGCAAGATGTTGCACTGCAATCCCACGGGTTTGTTGTTTGTTGTTGTTATGTGCCGTCGAGTCGTTTCCGACTCATAGCGACCCTATGCACAACAGCCCTAAACCCTGCTCTATCCTGCGCCA
>NW_006399838.1:7155707-7157173 GCF_000299155.1 Elephantulus edwardii
AAAAACAAAACAAAACATTTTCCTAAATGATTTTACAGAGTTTACAGAATTCCTGTTTTACAGAATTTTTAAAAGGTGATAATGCCTGTCTACATCTGCAGGCTGATGGCTATAGGGAATCCGTTTTATGCTGGCTGATGGATTTTCATGACTTGCTGGAGGTCACATAAAGAACGTTCAGAGTTCTTTTGGCTTTATTTTCACCCTAAGTGTGTGTCAGCAGGTTGGATTTGCCAGATGGCTTGGGGTTGGGGGGGGGGTGTCTCTGGCTCACAGTCCACCAGCATTTGGGCATGCTGGAATTTAAAAAAAGGTGGTAAGAATTTAAAGGTGGTAGGGCCCTCGGGCCTGTGGCCTTTGGGCCAAATGTTAATTAATTTTGGAATGGACATTCTTTTAAATGGTACAGCAGTGGTCTGTCTATTTGCTCTACTGAAGTAACTTAGAGTTGCTGTGATGTCGAACAACTGTGCCATCAGTGTGTGAAACACCATAATTAGCTACCCATCATGGACAGTATTTGGTGGAGCTACCAGATTGATTCAGGTTTGGAAGCAGGAGTGGCATCTTCTTAATCCACATACTTCTGGAAACTTTATGAGGGCCCTTGTATTTAAATGTCTGTTGGGCCGAAGGACCTATTGCTATTACTATTGTTATTTCATTTTGGAGGTATGTTCCTCTAAATTGTACAGCATTCTTCTGTCAATTTGCTGTATTAAGGTATTATGCCATTGAGGGTCAAATTCCGTAATGGCTGCCAACGGTGAACAAAGTTTGGTGGAGCTCCAAGTTTTAAGACAGGTTTAGAAGCAAGAGTGGCATTCACTTCTTAAACCACACGCCTCTATAAATTCTATGAAACGATGATAGTTATAGACAGTCTTCAGGCCTTTGTTCATAAGGTTGCTATGAGTCATACTTGACTCAATGGCAATGAACAACACAACAATAAAGCTTTTCCATAAATGTTTATTCTTTTGACAGTCCACGGAATATACAGAATTCTTCATCAACACAACAATTCAAAGACAATGATTCTTTGTCAGTCTACCTTATTAATTGTCTGACTTTGAAACAATTTAAAATACCATGTTGTTGTTGTGTGCCATTGAGTCATTTGGTCCTTCAAGTTGTGGTTGTCTATTTCTGGTATGGACATACCTTAAAATAGCATAGTGTTTAATGGAAACTTTTTTTTACTAGTTATACTAATTTTTTTAATTTTAAGAGAATTCAGAATCTATTTTTAGTTTGTTGTTGTTGTTATGTGCTGTCGAGTCACTTGTGACTCATAGCAACCCTATTTACAAACAGCCCTAAACCCTGCTCTATCCTGTGCTAATTGCACTACCTCTGACCCAACCACCCTGATTACCCCAGTCACTGAATCAATCCACCTCATAGAGGGTCTTCCCCTCCTGCGCTGTCCCTCCACCCTCCCAAGCATGATGTCCCTCTCCAAG
>NW_006399838.1:7157608-7173234 GCF_000299155.1 Elephantulus edwardii
ACTAAAGCTGTGAACAATCTCAATCTCTTCACTATCCATCCTGATGTTGCCAATTGGTCCAGTGGTGAGAATCTTTGCCTTTTTGATATTGAACCTCAATCTATTTTTAGTTTAAGGTTTAAAATTTATCTCAAGGCAATAATTTCAATCTTAATTATGATTGATTCCTTTCCCCAATAGCATTGTTCTTGATATGCAGTTGTTTGAACTAAATAAAATTGTATGTTTGCTACATTTAAAAAAAGTTAGTTAAAATAGTTGTGTATAACTTAGTAAAATCTTTTATTTAAGATCTTCTCCAACATGACTCATCAAAAAAACTCCACAATGAAACCCACTGCTGCCAAGTAGATTTTAACTCGGACAGAGGTTGATTTTGACCTATCCGTGTGGGCAGACCAAGTTTTCACCTCAGCCATGAAGACTGACCTGTATTCACCCATGTGGCCAACCTGGGTTGCCTGCACCTGGACCTTTCCAGAGGGCCAGCATCACAGGGGAGTGCACAGGAAATGGACAGACAGAAGCAGCTGGTGGCCTGAGCCATTTTGCCAAGGCTGGCTGGAGGGAAGGCGGGAGGGAGGGAGATGTTGGCAGGGCCGGAGGAGAGGAAACTGAGCAGGACGCTGACCAGGAGACTGGACTGGGACACATGGTCCGAAGTGGGGCAGGACCAGCATTGAATTTGACAGCTGTGTGATGGGGAAAGGTCTTTCACCATTTGGGTAGAATGCTTGTATGTCAGATATTGTTTTAAAGCTGAGCATCCAGTTGCTATGATCAGATGACAACAACAGCAACATTGGGAACTCTGGCGGCCTCTGTGGGAAGCTGCACTGCTACCCCAAATGTAACTGGTTTAAATCCATCATCTGTTCTGCAAGAGAAAGGTGCGGCAGGTTCCTCCCATGAGATTTGCTGCATCTGAAAACCTACTGGAGGATGAGCCATGCCTTGGTTCTTGTTATGTTAGCACACAACAACAGCATAGCGTGTCCAACACTGTAACTCTTTCCAGAAGCAGACGTTCTACCACCACTTTTTACCTCCATTACTTTCTCTCACAGAGAAACTGGTGAATTAGAACTGTCCACCCTGTGGCTAACCAGCAGCCAGGAAATCAGAGATGAATTGCATTGGGAAAGTCAGCTGTGAGGGACCTCTCGAGAGTACTGAGGAGCAACGACGTCAGGCCAGAGACTACGGTGCACCTGATCTGGGATTTAGTCTTTGCAATTGTGTGCTATGCATCAGAAAGTTGGACAGTGACTAGGGATGATAGAAAGAGAATCGATGCCTTTGGGCTGTGGTGCTGGAGAAGAGTGTTGAATGTACGTACTATGGACTGCCAGGAGAACAAACAGGTTTGTCCTGGAGAGGGTGAAGCCAGGCTGCTCCTTGGAGTCAAGGATTCTGAAGCTTCATCTGACATACTTTAGGCATGTTACAAGGAGGGACCAGTCCTTGGAGAGGCACATCATGTTTGGGAGGGTGGAGGGATGGCGCAGAAGAGAAGACCTTTGATGAGATGGATCGATTCTGTGATTGGGGTGGTTGGAATGAGTATGCTGGAGACGGCGAGGTTGACACAGGATAGAGCAGTGTTTAGGGCTGTTGTACGTAGGGTCGCTGTGAGTCACAAGCGACTCAATGACACATAACAACAATAACAATAACAAACAACAACAACCAGGGCTCCTTGCCACGACTCATGCAATCTTTAAATAAAAACGATGACGGTAATGACATGAATTCACACATTTCTGTACTGAATTAATCTCAAATTGCAAGGTT
This sequence comes from Elephantulus edwardii, assembly GCF_000299155.1. Taxonomy (NCBI): domain Eukaryota; kingdom Metazoa; phylum Chordata; class Mammalia; order Macroscelidea; family Macroscelididae; genus Elephantulus; species Elephantulus edwardii. The sequence continues at coordinate 7,159,403 of NW_006399838.1, forward strand.
TTAGCTAAATTTTTTTTTCATCTGCTAGATTGTTTTTGCCTCTGGCTTTCTGAAAAATGTACAAAGGCAGAACAGATTGGTAAAAATTGCATTAATTTTTTTAAGCTTTCTTTTAGTGTTGTGATGCAGAAAATTACTATATGATGCCTTGGAATTTTTAAGAGATAAATACAGCTCATAAAAGATGCTGTGCGTTTCCTTAGAAGAAATTGTTTAGGATAATAAGGTTCATTAATTGTGGTAACATACCAAAAACAGTTTGGTATGAGGCATTTTCATAGCAGGAGCACTGAACTTGTACAAATGATTTATACATGAAGTGTCTTATGTGGTGAGGGCAAAAGGTGAGATCTGGGAGAGCTTATGGGACTAAGATACTGTTCCTCAAATAGTTTTGACTTGGTTTTCCCAGTGAGGAAATACTTTTACAGCATGATCCAAAACATAAAAAAATATACGTATGTGCATTGCAGAATAAAAAGGAAACTTTTATTAAACAAAACTTATGCTACATATTCTGTTTTGCTTTTAAAAAATATTCATCTGCCTCATTAGATTATTTTCTCAAACACTCCATTTGAATTTAATTAGAAATCTGTCCATTTTAACCACAAGTTCATTGATGTAAAACTTTTTATAACACTGACATGTTACCTTTTTAACATTGGTAACCGGTATAATGTTATACTCTCATTTCTTACATTGGCTACATACATACACCTGCTCTCAACCTCTCATTTTCCTTGTTGTTGTTATGTGCCATCGAGTCGCTTGCGACTCATAGCGACCCTATGTACAACAGCCCTAAACCCTGCTCTATCCTGTGCCAATCGCATTGCCTCTGACACATCCATCCCGATTACCCCAGTCACTGAATCAATCCACCTCACAGAGGGTCTTCCCCTCCTGCACTGTCCCTCCACTCTGCCCCTGTTTAATTTTGCTAATTCTTGTTTATTTACTTTATATTGCATTGATTTCTGTTCTTATTATTTTTCCTTCAAGATTTTATCCTCCAAAGGCCAATTTTTAAAAAATTCCTTGTCTGTGTAAAATAGTAGCTTCTGTGAAGTCACTCAAGACAAGGTCCTGGGTTGCATTTATGAAGAAATAAGGTCAAAGTTTGTTTTGCTGGATTGCAAATTTCATGGGTTCTAGTTTCCTTGATGCAGCAGTTAAGTTTACGAAATTCTGTTCTATGAAGGCTGCATAGTTGAGTGGACTTTGAAGGAGAAATGGTATAACAATGGAAGAATTTTTCCTTTGCTTTTCAAAGAGAAGAGTGTATTGGAGGAGGTTGTACAGGGAGAAAAGTGCAAAAATGAATGAATAGAAATCCAAAGTCTCTGTAAACTTTCATTTAAATTAATAAATTTTAAAAAAAGAATGATAACAGGGAAGAACACAGCAGAAAACAAGGGGGGAAATTGCATCATAACATCTTGAATAAGAAAATGTATTGTTATGATTTTAAAAAATTCGGTTCTGTGATTTAAATATTATTCTAGAGCAGTATCACTAATAAGCTTAGGAATGGAAAATATAGAAGTATAATTTATTTTTTCTAAGGTCATACAAAAGGAAAATGGTAGGGGCTAGATGTGAATCCAGAGTTTTACTGCCTTCAAAGATCTGGGATTTGGGGGTGTGTGTGCATTATGTGGCATCCTTTGACTTTTCTGTGCATGTGTGTATTATTTTTTGAAGGGGTTACGTTTATGCTGTTATTATGTGCTATTGAATAGACTATGCCTCACCGTAATCTTATAAACAGCAGCGCTGAACTCTGCCCTATACTGAGCAAATCTCACTGTCTCTGACTCACCTACCCCCGTTAGCCCAGTCACTAGTCAGTCTATCTCATCCAATGTCTTTTTCTCCTGCGCTGATCCTACACCCTTCCAAGTATGATGTCATTTCCAAGGAGCAACGTGGTTTCATCCTCTCCAGGACAGACTTATTTGTTTTCTTGGCAGTCCATAGAATTTTCAATACTCTTCTCTAGCACCACGACTCAAAGATATAAATTCCTATGTCATCCTTAGTGGTTAACCTGCATTCTGATGTATAGCAAGTAATTGAGAAGACCACGGCCTGGATCAGGTGCACCTTAATCTCCAGATTGACATTATTGCTCTTCAGCACTCTGGAGAGGTCCTTAACCACAAATTTTCCAAATGCAACTTCTCTTTTGATTTCCTGACCTCTGGTGCCGAGAGTGTTGATTGTGAATCTGAGCAAGGTGAAACTGTTAACAATCTTAGTCTCTTCTCTATCTATCATGATGTTACCTATTGATCCAGTGGTGAGAATCTTTGTCTTCTTGATGTTGAGCTTCAATCTATATTGAAGGCTGCAGTTTTTTACCTTCTGCAGCAAATGCCTCAGATCCTCTTCAGTTTGGCAAGCCATGTTGTATAACCTGCATAATGCAGGTTGTTGATGAGTCTTCTTCCAATCTTGATTTCATATTCCTCTTTACAAAGTCCAACCTCTGAAATGATCTGTTTAACATATAGATTGAATCCTATGGGATCTAGTTCTTTAGAAATTGACGATTTCATTTTTAAAAAAAAATTTAAATTTTAAAGTTCACAAAAAGATTGGTTTTTCTTCATTAATTCATACACATATTCCTCCTTTCTCTTTCCTCAATTCACTTGGTAATGTTTCTCCTGTTCCAGGCTGTTAATTGTAAAATATGTAAGTTGTAATTATCCATTTCTTTCAGATTGTCCTTTTCATCCATTCCATTACAGCATTCATTATCTATCCATTCTTTTCTCTCTTTCTCCATATCTTCCCTATTTTGATCCTATTGCTGTAACAGTGGTTTTATGCTGTATTTATCCTTTTGTGACTGAGCTAATTCTCTTCAGCAGTATTTTCTCTCCAGACTCATCCACGTTTTGTAGTGTGTCACAGGTTCATTGTTTCTCAATGCTGTGTAATGTAAACAGGAATGGAAGGTTACTTGTTGTTGCTAAGAAGCTCTGGGGACATCACACTCAGGTAGCCATGCAGCTAACCCAGAGGTTGTACCTCTTTGGAGGCCTGAATCTGCCAGCAGCTTTCAGAGAGGAAGATTGACAGCCTCCAGAAGCCTGCTGGAGGGTATGCCACGAGAAGGTTGAGATTTAATGAAAATGATTCTGAGGCTTTTTTAAAAAACTGGTTTTTCTTGTTAAAATAAAGCTTTTAGTGAAGATTGTAATGTAAAAGTTGTAATGGGATAGCTCTTGTGGGAGTCATTTTTATGTATACTTTATGTTTTTATCTGAAAACATTTCCAAGCTTTGAGAAGACTTTTTAAAAATTTTTTTTATAAAGCATTATAAGAATTAAGTACCAGAAAAAAAACACTTCCTGGGAGGATTCTTTGCTTTAGAAACTTTAAAATCCATTAAGGGTGAAAAGGAGCAAATGGAGAAAGATTCAGTTTAATGGAAGCAGAGAAGTTTAATGGAAGTTTATTTGGAAGTATAGACCTCTACTTTGAGTTGGCACCATATGGGTACTGATGTGCCAAGTGGTACATACATCAGTTAAAAAAAAGCCAATTTTGCAAGATTTCTTGCTATTTACTCCCTTGCCCCTTTCTTCAGTTTTCTAATGTGACAGCAGCATTTATGTTCAAGAAAACATAGTTGGTTTTTACTTAGCCTTGCAACATGTAAAAAAGGTTTAACACCATTGCACCGGCCTTTTCAAAGTTTTTCAGCCTCTGTAAGTCTAACTGCTTGTTTCAAGAGGAGATTACTAACCTTATACTTCTGTGTCCCAAAGAACTTTGACTTTTTGGTCTACGATTGGGCTTATCTGGTGAAGTGTGCATTTGTGTGGTGCAGTGTGCATTTGTGTGGTGCAGTGTGCATTTGTGTGAGAACTTGCGTGCCCATGTCTGTTGATCTGGGTCATAAAGTTCTGCATTCTGTTTAGTGTTTTGTGCTGCTGATAACAGTTCCTCCTGGGATCTTGCATACAGTTTGAGTCTGGTCATTTTCTAGAGAAAGGTTCATTGTTGTTATTGTTAGGTGCTGTTGACTAAAGGGAAACTCTTAGCAAAGGTTTAGTGGGCTTGGAATCGCAGGAATCTCAAGACGGGAGAACGCTGTAGAATGCCATCAAGTTGGCCACCTTGCATAGTGACCCTATAAATCACAGATCTGAGCCTTGCCCTATCTGACGTCTTCTACACTATCTCTGATTTACTCAGAACTGATTGTTGCAATCATTGGGTCAATCCATCTTCTTGAGAGTCTTCCTCTCCTGTGTCAGCTCTATACCTTCCCAGGCATGAGGTCTTCTTCCAAGGGCTAACCTCTCCTAACAGAATGTCGAGAGTACGTGAGGCCAAGCGTCAGCACCCTTGCTTACATGGAACACCCTGGTCGTAGTTTCCTCAAAACAGACTGGTTTTCTCTTTTGGAATTCCATGAAATATTCTCTTCTGCAATCCCACAACTCGAAGGCATTGATTCTTAGTCACTGTCCAACTTTCAGATGCATTGTTGATGTTGTTAAGTGCCGTCGAGTCATAGGCGACTCATAATGTATGAATGAAAGTCCTCAACACTTGTGTTACTTTCATCCTTTCTCCAGGTTCATAGGGTTTCTGGAGGCAAGCTATTTAGGAAGTGGATGCCACTCCTGCATCCAAGCTTGTTTTAGTTGGGGAATCTCCACCAAATACTGTCCACCCTGAGTAACCATTATACATTTGACACATCAGTGTCACAGTATTCAGCTTCACAACAACCCCAAGTTACCTCTGTACAGCAAGTGGACACACTAGATGCAGAGCAAGTAATAAAAAAGACCATTGGGTTAGGCACACCTTAATTTTTTTTAATTTTAATTTTTTTTTCACACCTTAATTTTTAAGCTGACATCATTGCTTTTCAGCACTTTGGAGAGGTTCTAGACAGTAAATATTCTCCAGTGCAACTCATATTTTGATTTCTTGACTGATGGTACCCTAGGATCCAAGTAGCATTGTGGATCCAAGTAAGATCAAATCATTGACAATTTCAGTCTTTTCTTCATCTATCACGATGTTGCCTATTTGTCTATTATTGTTACGTGCTGTCAAGTTGCCTGAGACTCATATCAACCCTTTGTACCACAGCTCTGAACTCTGCTCTATCTTGAGTCAATTTCATTGTCTCTAACAACCTACCCCTATTACCGCTGTCACTGAGTCAATCCATCTTATCCAGGGTGTCATGGTGAAGATTTTCATTACCTTGATGTTGAGCTGTAATCCATATTGAAGGCTCAAATCTTTGATCTTTTACAGCATGCATTTTTATTCTCTCGTACTTTCAGCAAGAAAGCTTATGTCAACTTAATGCACATTAATGGTGAATCTTCCTTTCACCCTGATGTTACATTCTTCTTCATAGAGTCTAGCTTCTTGAGTGATTTACTCAGCATACAGACTGAATAGGTATATAGAAAAGATACAGCCTTGGCACACACTTTTTAGTATTTTAAACCATGCAGTGTTCACTTCCTCTGTTAGGACAACTGTCTCTTGGTCTGCTGTTGAGCGTTGTCGAGTTGTAACTGACTCATAGCTGACCCGCCTCCCGGTGAGTTTTCAAAGGCAGTTAATCACACGGGAGGAGATTGCCCCTCCTTCTGGGGGAGGAGCTGGTGGATTTGACAACACTGTGCCTCCGAAATTGCAGTGCAGCTTCTTACCACTCTGTCACCAGAGTTCTCTTGGTCTCTTATGGTATAGGTAAATGGGAGATGGATTGGAATGAATACAATTCTGGATTGCTTTATCACAATCAAATTATGCCTTTTTTTTTTTTTTTTACATTTTGTTTTGGAAGGATTTCCCAGAACGTTGACTTTGTTTCCACTATGTCTTTATTTTTGGACACAGTAAGATTTTTTCCTTGGAGTTCTTTTGGCCTTTCGCACACATCTTTAGGATTATCAAGATGACTGGAAGTTCTTGACACAATCTTACTGTACCACTGGGGCTGAGAATGGAGGTTCCTTGAGGGGTGACGTAGAATAATCCCCCCTTCTGCCATAATCCCACTCAGAAATGTCAAATGCAATTTCTGAGCAAGAAAGGGCAATATGGAGTCCTAACTATTGCACAGGGAGCTCAGGTGGCCTAGCGGTAAGAAGCTGCACTGCATTACCTCCAGTACATGGTTCAAATCCATCAGACACAGCTGTTCCTCTGAGGAAGGATGACCAATATCCTCCCATGTAATTCACTGCCCCTGAAAATCTACTAGAGGGTCACTTGTGGGTCAGTCCCAACTCAATTGCACCCAACAACTACAACCTATTGTACACCTATGTAAATGTCCAGGCATCTCAACCAAAATAAACACAGGAAACTTGCTCCTTTTTGAACCTCCTTCTTGGGCAGATGTCATCTTTCTTATCCAATTTGTCTAATATGTAGACCTTTAGGCCTACTTACAGATGCATCCCTTCCCAAAATCTTGTTCTTAAATACTTCTTTGCTACATTTTCTGGGGCTAATATTTTTTTCCTTTCCCCAGCTTCTTGAAGTGCAAGGTTAGGTCATTGATCTCATGCTTTTCTTTTTCCCCTAATATGTGTATTTGCTGTTTTAATTTTTTTGTCAACATGGAGTTAATTGCTTGCACAAATTTTGATATGCCAAAATCTCTTTATATTTTTATTTAAAATATCCTCAAATTTCTCTATAGTTTTGTCTTTGTTGTTAGGTGCTGTCAAGTCGCACATGACCCACAGTGGCCGTAAGAACAACAGCTCTGAACCCTGTCCTCTCCTGTGCCGTCCTCACACATCCGAAACATTATACACCGCAGTGGTCATCCTGCCAATCCATCTGATTGAGGGTCTTCCTCTCCTTTTCTGACCCTCTACTTTTCCAAGCATCATGTCCATTTCCAAGGAATAGCCCCTCCTAGCAACATGCCCAAAGTATGGGACGTGAAGCCTCATCAGCCTTGCCTCTAAAGAGCTCTCTGGCTGCACCCTCTCCAAGACATACATGTTTGTTCTTTCGGTGGTCTTCTTCAACACTGCAGATAAAAGACATACAATCTTCTGTCATCCTTATTTATTGTCCAACTTTAGCTGCATAGCAAGTGTATTCTTTGATCTTCTCCAACAAGTGCTTCAAGTCCTCCTCACTTTCAGCAAGCAAGGTTATGTCATCTACATAACACAGGTTATTGATGACTCGTCCTCTGATCTTGATGACGCTTTCTTCTTTACAAAGTCCCAGTTCTCAAATAATTTGCTCAGCATACAGATTGAACAGTTATGGAGACAGAAGAAAACCCCAAAGCACTCTCTTCTTAATTTTAAACCACTTAACAACAACAACAACAACTTGGAAGGAGGAGTGGCATCCACTTCCATAATAGCTTGCCTCTGGAAACCCTATGAACCTGGAGAGAGGATGAAAGGCACCCAAGCGTCGAGGACTCTCCTTCACAGGGTCGCTATGAGTCGCCTGCGACTCGACGGCACTTAAAAACAACAACAACAGCATAGAGAGAGCTCAGTTGGCCTAGTGGACAGAAAGTGATGCCACCAAGACAAAGGTGGCCTCATTTTAATTGTTTTTGGTCAAACATTCTTCTACATGGTATAGCCCTGCTCTGTCCACTTGCTGTACAGAGGTAACTCGTGGTTGCTGTGAAGCTGAACACTGTGACACTGATGTGTCAAATGCAATAATGGTTACCCATGATGGACAGTGTTTCATGGGGCTCCCTGATTAAAACATGCTTGGAAGCAGGTGTGGCATCCACTTCTGAAATAACTTGCCTCTGGAAACCCTATGAACCTGGAGAAAGGATGAAAGTTATACAAGTGTCCAGGTCTTTCATTCATGAGGTCACTATGAGTCACCTATGACTCTATGGCATTTAACAACAACAAAAACAACAACAAGTGTTCCCTTACTTTGTTCATACGATAGCCCATTGGTTATTGTGTAGCTTTCACTTGAGCACAGTTAAGTAATCCAGGATTCACATTCTTCTCAGTGTCAGGCACAACTGGTTATAATCTACACTGTCAAATCTCCAAAAACTTTTTAATCATATCACTGTTCACTCTAGGTTTGTCTTTATATTTTTTCTTGTATTTAACAATGTTCAGAGGCCATAGGTATTTCTTTAAAGGTAACTGAGATGAGTATACATTCAGTTTGCCTTTAATGTGTTATAAAAACATGATTTATAACTATTATAAAACTTGTCAAGGATTTGATTTTACTTGGATACACTATTAACACCCATAGAAGTGATAGTTCTGTGCCATCGAGTTGACTATTACATAATGAACAACGGATCTAAAACCTGACCTATCTTTGCCATTTTCACCATCTCTGACCCACTTGGACTCTTTGCTACGGTTTATTTGTCAATCTATCTTGTTGAGGGCCTTCTGTCTTACTCTGACCATATCTTTCCACCTTTCCAAGCATGATATCCTTCTCAAAGGACTGGACCTTTCTTATAACATACCATGTGAGACAGAGTTTCAATATCCTTGCCTCCAAGAAGCACCTTGGTTTCATTTTCTCCAGGACAGACCTGTTTATTATTTTGGCAGCCCATGGGATATTCAGTACTCTTCTCTGAAATTGTAACTTGAAGGCATGAATCCTTCTTCTGTTGTCCTTAGTCATTGTTCAGCTTTCAGATGCATAGCAAACAATTGAGAAAGCCATGGCTTTGGTCAGCTACACTTTAGTCTTTAAAATATCATTGCTCTTCAGGATTCTGGAGACGTCTCTGACAGCAGATTTTCTCAATGCAACTCTTCTTTTCATTTCTGGACGGCTGATACCAAGAGTGTTGATTGTAGCTATAAAGAAGAGTAAATGAAAGAATATCCTTGAGATTAATTGACACAGTAACCGCAGCAATGAATTTACTCATAATGGAGATTGTCAAGATGGCACTGGATCAATTAGAGTTTTATTCACTTGTTCATAGGGTTGCTACGAGTCAGAATTGGCTAAATTACACATATTATGAAAACAATAGCTTTTCTTATTAATAGGACTATAGAAGGGAATTTTGATGGGATAGACCCAAAGGTTGTGTGTCTCAGATGGTTCAAACCCCTCAAGGACTCCGAGGAAGATGGACAGTCTCCTCCCATTGGGATCGACAACCTCAGGGACTCGATGAAGGATTGATGTAAGTTGGAATCAAGTTGATGGTCTTTAGTGAGTTAGGGAAGGCTATACAAATAACTGTAGCAGATTCTCATGGAGTTCATATGGGGAATTATTTGGTCTTTAACATGAAAATAAAAGGACTGTTTTTGGTTGGTAGGCAGCTCTAGCCACTTGGTGGTAAGGAATTGCACCTCCAATCCCAAGGCTGTTCCATTGAAGAAAGAAGGAGAATTTCTTCCTTTTCAACAACTTGTTGTTACATGCCGTTGAGTTGACTAGGACCAATAGTGACCCCGTGAAGAACAGGTAAGAACCTGTCCCCAATCCTGTGCCATCCTCATGACCTCCGACATCTTTCGGTCATTATGACAGGTCACTGTGTCAGTCCATTTCACTGAGGATCTTCCTCTGACCCTCCACCTTCCTGGCATGAGCTCTTTCTTCACAGACTAGCTCATCTTGATAACATACCCAAAATACGTACAAAGAAGCTTCAGTCTCTTTTGACTCTATGGAATATCAGGCTTGAAACTTCCTCCAAGACAGGTTTGTTTGTTGCAGACCGAGGGTAAAGTATTTTTATAATTGTTAATAATGAGACAGACAGCCAGGAATGAGATAGAACAGAGAGCATAAAACAGGGGTCAGCAGTTCTCGACTGAAGACTCCAATTTATGTTTCTCTGTGTATTTATTGATAATCAGGAGAAGCAAATAATAAAAGGAATTCCTTGTAAATAAAGCCGAGTTTTTCTCTGTTGTCAACCTAGTTCTCTAGCTCAGGAAGTATTTCACAGGTAGTAACACTCCCTCTGTAGGGGGGACCCTATAGCTGTCTCCTGTCTGCAAGGAACAAACAGCTCATTTTCTGTGATCTGCCACAAAAGATACCTTAACTTATAAATTTGTAATTCCTTAAATTCCTGAACAAGGGTTTTCATATAATATTTGGTATAAAGTTTGGCTTCCCTTATTTGTTCATTCTTTTGGGAGTCCACAGTATAGTCAGTCTTCTTCAGCAATAACACAGTTAAAAGACGTCGATTCTTCTTCAGTCTGCGTTATGCAGATGACACAACCTTGCTCGCTGAAACTGAGGAGGAACTCATGCACTTACTGCAGAAGGTCAAGGACTGCAGCCTTCAATATGGACTGAGGCTCAATGTCAAGAAGACAAAGATTCTCACCACTGGACCAATCGGTAGCATCAGGATGGATGGCGAAGAGATTGAGATTGTTCACAGCTTCAGTTTGCTCGGCTCCACGATCAACACTCTTGGCACCAGTAGCCAGGAAATAAAAAAATGTATTGCGATGGGAAAGTCTGTGGTTAGGGACCTCTCTAAAGTACTTAAGAGCAACAGTGTCTCTGTGGAGACTAAGGTCCGCCTGATACAGGCCATGGTTTTTGCAATCACTTGTTATGCATCAGAGAGTTGGACAATGACTAGGGAGGATAGAAGGAGAATTGACGCCTTTGAGCTGTGGTGCTGGAGAAGAGTATTGAATGTACCATGGACTACCAAGAAAACAAACAGAGTCATCGTAGAGAGGATTAAACCAGGCTGCTCCTTGGAGGCAAGGATTCTGGGGCTTCGTCTGACATACTTTGGACATGTTGTAAGGAGAGACAGGTCTTTGGAGAGGGATACCATGCTGGGTAGAGTAGAGGGACAGCACAGGAGGGGAAAACCCTTTATGAGGTGGATTGATTCAGTGACTGGGGCACTCGGGATGGGTGTGTCAGAGGCAATGAGATTGGCACAGGATAGAGCACGGTTTAGGGCTGTTGTACATAGGGTCGCTATGAGTCACAAACGGCTCGACGGCACATAGCAACAACAACAACAACAACAACAACGATTCTTCTTCAGTTGTCCTTATTCATTGTTCAACTTTCAAATGCATAAGAAGTGAAAATACCACAATTGGTATTTTAATTGTAGAAAGAGGATTCCACAGGTCAAAAATTATTGTTGTCACTTCATAATGCACTGTATACTTTCATTTTTAAAAAAGCACTGCTAAGAACTACACTGCAATCCCAAAGGCATGCGGTTCAAAGCCACAAGCTGCTTCACAGGAGAAGGATGGGCAATCTCCTCCCATGTGACTCTCTCTGAAAACCTGCCGGAGGGTCAGCTGTGGGTTGGTTCCGACTCTCTGGCATGCAGCAGCAGCAGCACAACCACATTATCCTGTACAGCAGCAAAGAACAGATCAGAGCAGAAAGCTCGGCAAGATAGGGCGAGGAGATGAAGTAGAGTCAAGACATCTTCCAGGGAATCGGCACCTTCAGCTGGCATTTTATAGAATGTATTAACAGAACAAGAATAAATCTTCATAAATGGAAGCATATAATGAAGACTTAAAGAATGAACTTTAAAAACCACCGTCACCCAAGAGATTTGTGAATGTTCTGAAATGATATTAAAATCCCTGCTTGAAGAAAGCAGCCAGTTCAAATGCAGATGGTGAGGGTGTGAATGACTCCAGAAAGGGGGAGAATTCCTAAGTGACAAATAGACATTTACCTCAGCTACGTTTGGCTAAGAGTTTCGGAATTCTCAGTTAATAAGGATGGATGTGTTAGAAAGAATTATCAGACTTATGTTAGTTACAAGCCAAAGGTGGGTGATTTTAATCTGCAGCCTTCAGGCTTGGTTTTAATTGTTTTTTGGTCAAACATTCTTCTAAGTGGTATAGCACTGGTCTGTTCTTTTGCTGTACTGTGGTTGTTGTGATGCTGAACACTGTGACACTGATGTGTCAAATGCAATAATGGTTACCCATGGTGGACAGTGTCAGGTGGAGCTCCCCGGTTAAAACAAGCTTGGAAGCAGGAGTGGCATCCACTTCCATAACAGCTTGCCTCTGGAAATCCTATGAACCTGGAGAGAGGATGAAAGGCACCCAAGCGTCGAGGACTCTACTTCATAGGGTCGCTATGAGTCGCCTGTGACTCGATGGCACTTAACAACAAACAACAACATTAGTTACAGGGAGCTGTGGTGGCGAGGTGGTAAGAAGTTGCACCACTAACCCAAAGGCATGTGGTTCAAATCCACCAGCTTCTCTGAGAGAGAAGGACGAGCCATCTCCTCTGAAAAGCTGCTGAAATGTCAGTTAACAGTTGGTTCTGACTTAATGGCACATAAGAACAACACAGCAATAATACTTGCTATTGTTTATTTTAAATATGCAAGCCCTTATGTAAAGATCTGTATATACATATAAATACATAAGTATATAAAACCAGTTGCTGTCAAGGAGACCTCATGTGTGCACCTCAACATGAAGACAAAGATTCTCACCACTGAGCTGATTGGCAGCGCCACGACGGATGGAGAAGAGATTGAGGTTGTCAACAATTACAGCTTGCTCAGCTGCACAATCAACACTCAGCAGTCAGGAAATCAGAAGATAAACTGCATTAGGTAAATCTGCTGTCAGGGACCTCTCTAGAGTCCTGAAGAGCAACAACGTCAGTCTAGAGACTAAGGTGTGCCTGATCCTGGTCATGGTCTTGGCAATTACTTGCTATGCATCAGAGGGCTGGGCAATGACTAAAGATGACAGAAGAAGAAGAATTGATACATTTGAGATGAGAAGCTACAGAAGAGTCTTGAACATATGATGGACCACCAAGAAAACAAACAGGTCTGTCTTGGAGAGGGTGAAACCAAGTTTCTTCTTGGAGGCTTTTTCTCACATATTTTGGGCATGTGGCCAGGAGGAATCAGTCCTTGGAGAAGGATGTTATGCTTGGAAGGGTGGAGGGACAGTATAGGAGAGGAAGACCTTGAACGAGATGAACTGATATAGTAACTAAGGAAATAGTGGTAGATATGTCAGAGTATGTGAGACTGGCTCAGGACATGAGGTTGCTAAGAGTCTCAGATGACTTGATGATACTTAATTACCCCACAACCACCACAATAGGGCTTTCGGTGGCTAATTTTTCAGAAGCAAATCACCAGGCCTATTTTCTGAAGTACTTCTGGGTACACAAGCATCTAATCTTTCAGTTAAAAATAAGTGTGTTAGCTATTTGCACCACCTGGGGACTCGATAGAAATATAGTAAAATAGAAACAAATGACTGTTAAGTTGATTCTAACTCATAATAACCACACATGTTACAGAATTACCCTGTGGAGTTATCTTGGCTTTACCCTTAAAAGAAATAGATATTAACCCCCTTCCTCTGCAGTACCACTGGCTGGGTTTGATTTGCCAACTGCTGGCTTAATCGTTTTGTGCCATTGAGTCAGAACAGACTCATAGCTGATGCTGCAGTGGGTTTTCAGAGACTATAAATCACACGGGAGTGATTGCCTTTCTTTTTCCTGCAAAGCAGTGGCTGGATTCAAACCATGTGCCTCTGTGTTGACAGCTCAACTCCTTACTCACTAAAGCACCAGAGTTGTTATTGTTATTATGTGCTGTTGAGTTGCTTGTGACTCATAGTGACCCATGTACAACTGCCCTGAACCCTGCTCTATCCTGGGCCAACTTTACTGTCTCTGAAACATTTCCCATCATTACCGCAGTCACTGAGTCAATCCATCTCATCGAGGGTCTTCCTCTCTTGCCCATTCCCTTCGCAGTGCAAGCATGACGTCCCTCTCCAGAAACTGATCCCTCCTTACAACATGTCTTAAGTAC
>NW_006399838.1:7173589-7177054 GCF_000299155.1 Elephantulus edwardii
CAAAGCAAACTCAAGATGTCAACAATTTCAATCTCTTCACCATCCATCCTGATGCTGCCAAACACTCAGTGCTGAGAATCTTTATTTTCTTAATGTTGAGTTTCAATGCATATTGAAGGCTGCAGTCCTTGACCTTCTGAAGCAAGTGCTTCAGGTCCTCCTCAGTTAACTTATGCATGGTTGGATCACTTTTATGACACAAGGAACAAATAGGAATCTCTCTCAGTGAGTAAACTCTGCAAAGTAAACATAATTGATTTATTTTACCTGCTTTGTTGTCATACAAAGTTCCAGGTCCAGTTCCAGCTCTGGCGAACAGAAAAGACCTTGAAACCAGATCTAGGTTTAAATCCTGATTCTCTGCTCCCCAGAAATGAGAACTTCTACAAATGGGTTAGTCTCTAAACCAGTAAAACGAGGATAAAGTTGATACCCAAGTCTTCTGTAAGAATGAAATTATATAAAATTTCTGTCCCAGATATTTGCTGGGCTCCTAACACCAAGGCTCACTGTCTGCCCAGAGTTTCCGCTGGTAGGGATTGCTCAGTCAGTCATGGTTAGAACCATCAGCAGAGAAGGGCAGGACTGAGCTCTTGATCTGTATGTTAATAATGGTTTACGTTTGGCCATTGGCTCTCATAGGTCACCCTTGAATATTTGCTTTGAGAAGTCTGGAAACAATCAGAAAGCTTGCAGAAAAAAAAGTGAAGCTGAAAGAAACACACATTTAGTTATGTCTCTTTTATGTTCCTGAGCCATCTAGTTAAACTGGAGCAGCAGTTTTTGAGTTTTGAAAAAGAGACATACATAGTAAGAGGAGAGGAAGTGAATGGAGATGGGATAGGTCTCATAGAACGAGCGAGAGAGCAGAGGTGTTCCGTGAGGACAGAGCGTTCACTACAAGTGAAGTAGGTGACGTTTGGTGACTGAGCCCCGTTGATGACTCAGAGACGGGGTCAGGCTCCATGAGGATCAGTCCTTCCGTGGTCTCTGCCTGTGGAGCCCTTCACATTTCTGTCTCCTTCCTGTCCTCTATAACAAAAGCCCACCTGAGCCTGTGAAGGTCTCCTTGTAATTCTCAGAGACAAACCAATACCCAGTGACACTGCACAAAGTTGGTCTTCAGCAATGTTGATCTTCCTTCTCCCTCACCACTGATAATGTGACGAGATTGGAATACTATGCAGCACTCAGGAACAATAATTTTGTAAATTATTACCTAACTTGGGAGGGACTGGAGAGCATTACGCTGAGTGAACTAACTCAGTCCCACAAGGGTAAATATTGTATGAAACCATTATTGTAGAACGAGTATAAGGATCCAGGAGGGGTGGGAGAGGCTGGAAGCAGAGAAATGTGAATGTACAGGGGGAAGAGGAATTAATCATTGGGTTGTACAATTTGATGGGGGGGAGGTGAGGGAAATTGAAAGAATTTGTTCAAATTTGTATTTGAATTTTGTAAATAAACTAGTAGGGAAAAAAGAGATCAGGGTCATCTCGCCGTGGCCTTTCCAGAATGGTTCTTTACCCCCTCTTACATGTATTTGAGTTTTATCAGAATTCAAGTTCTTGTAGGAACAACCTTGAGATTGTTTAAAACTTTTGATAAATGCATTAGGGAGCATTACACCTAAACACTCCTCATGCTATCTGAGTCTGAACTTGGCAGAGGAGGTCACCATAAGGTAGCAGCTTTCCTTCATTTTGGTCTGCAGTAGCCAAAGGTGGGAGGAAAAAAAAAAAAAGAGGAACCTGATGAGAGGCGAGAGAAGGCTGACTGTTGCTAGGCAACTTTTGTCGGCAAAAAAAAAAAAAAAGTAAAAACAAGACTCAAGGAGCTTTTAATTGGGCAAATATCTTTGAGAATATTTATAATTCCTGGGAGATTTGTTTTCAGACTATTTCTTTTTTTATTAAAGCATTTAATTACTTATTTTAGAGATGGGTGTCATAATTACATAAAATTTTATCACTTAAAGCTAATTTTAACACTAATTGAGATCCAAGTGTAGAACTCTTTGCCCCTCCTCACTGAAATAATCATCAGTGTGTCTATCAGTTAACACTTAAGTACCATGATGTACATTGTCTGTGGTCGGGACAAAATCACCATGCCAGAACCTTCTCAGTTCCTGTTTATATCATTATGGTCACTGATACAGTAGCCAATTCATGAACTTGACTTTATTATTACGATGTGATGTAACTCCGAGTATTCCTGGGCAGCTGGCTGGTTTGACCTTAATGGGTCTCTAATTGCCAAAGAGGGGTAGTTTGGAAGAATCCATTTGGAATCCCTTGAGGATGAAAAGAAAGTGAACTTAGTTTTCATCCATTTCTCACTTTCATCAATCTTTACTATTATCTGCTTGAAAAGAGCTTGGAGATCTTAAAATAAAGGACAGGTGGTGAAGAGAAGACAAGAGGGAATAAGGGAGGCAGGAAAGTCAATTAATTGAGTGGAAACAATCTTCCTTGAGGTTTGAATTCACCTGTAAAATGCCTTGCCTGTTGCATTTATTACAGTTCTCCCCTGAGCGCCACAGAGAAGCTGCATTTTTCTCTAATGTAAATATTCCAGTAGATGGAATCTATGCAGACCACTTTTAGCACTATAAAGCTGAGTTCTAAACGGGTTTCTCCCGCGCTCGGTTTTAAGACTTGGTGGTGGAGGAGGAGGTTTGGAGGAGGAAGTAAGTTTATGTTCAAAGGAATCTGTATGCTCTCTCTAAAATGGATTTGACTTTAACGGGACCACACCTCCAGCCCCGTTCTTGTGTTAGGCTGACAACCAATATTTTCTCTTGCAAATAGCCTCCCTCCCCACCCACTGTCTGCCACAAAAAGTCTGATCTTTTTTCAGTTGTTTTCTTTTCCTGTTTTGTTCCCATATTTTCATCTACACCTTTCCCTTATTGTGAGGTTTTCATCTTATCCTTGAACTTGATGGCCATCCAGCAAAGAATTGGCAGCTCAGATGAACTCTCAGAGCAGCAGCCATGGCCAAGAGCAAGAGGCTGCTCAAATTAAAGATAAGTAGCTGGCAAAAGAAAGGTCACTGGTTTTGGCAATGGCTTCATGTTCTGTTTTGACTTTACTCTTCTCATCAATCCAAGGGGAAGAAGAGTCATGTGTATGCAAATTCTGAGTAGTTCTGCCCTTGTGCACAGGAGTCCTGGTGGCCTAGTGGTAAGGAATTGTACAGCCAATCCAAAGGTATGGGGTTTGAATTCAACTGCTGATCCACACAATAAAGATGGCCTGACACCTCATGTGCAATTTATGCCTCTGAAAAGCTGGTGGAGGGTTAGCTGGTTACAGCTCAACGGCACACTGCAACATCTCTGTGTGTAAAGCCAAATTATAATAGGACTGATAGTTCTGGTCAAAAGTTGAGTCAGGGCCCTTCTCTGAGCACCTGCCTGTGCCTGGGGCCATGCCACACAGAAGGGAGAATTCTGAG
>NW_006399838.1:7177934-7179770 GCF_000299155.1 Elephantulus edwardii
GTTAGCCACAATCCTGGGTGCTGTGTAGTATTCCATCATGTGAATGTACTATAACTTCTCAATCCTTTTGGTTGTGGTTGGACATTTGGGCTGTTTCCATCTTCTTGGCGTGGTGAATAACGCTGCTATGAACATTGGTATACCAGTCTCTACATTTATGCCTCAGTTTTCATTCTCTTGGGGTGAAATGGCAAGTAAATTTGTTTACATTCCAAGCAGTAAAATAGCTAGCTAGGTCATATGGAATTTCTATGTTGAACTTTTTGAGGAAGTGCCAAACTGCCTTCCAGAGTGGTTGTCCCATTTTACAATCCCACCAACAATATATAAGATTTCCTATCTCACCACATCCTCTCCAGCATTTATTTCTTATTGTTGTGTTAGACTTTGCCACTGTTACTGGAATGAGATGGTATCTCAATGTTGTTTTGATTTGCATCTCTCTTATTGCAGTGATTTCTCTAAGCAGCTAGTATTTTCTGAGACTCAGCTGCCAAGGACAGAGTAGGTCGTTTCACAGACACTAGCATGTCACCCAGAAGGTGGACTGTTGGTAGCCAGGAGAAGGACTCTTGGCTTTCCTGAGATCTGGGTTTAGAGTGTCTCCTTCTGAAGACATGGGGGCGTGCTGCCTGAGTGGTAAGGAGAGGTCTTCTTATATCATTGGCCACCACCCTGTAAGGGGTTGAGAAAACCATCTTCTGTTGATGAAATCGTTTAGTTGAAAGCTACTCTATCTTATTCCAAGGCATTCAGCACAGTCTTGCTTAAATACTCCAGCATGGAGTAGAAGACTTTTGACTGAGAGCCAGAAGGAAGAGGTAAAGTGCCTCTCGGAGGCCTCCTAGTGGTAGCATCAGGAGTAGGCATTGTTGCTGGGTGTCAAGTTGATTCCAATTAGTTGGAACCCTGTGAACGGACCAGAACCTTTTTCCTATCCTGCTCCATCGCTGTGCTGTTCCAGTCCATTGTAACAGTCACTGTGATAATCCATCTCTCTGAAAGTCTTCCTGTCATTCACTGACCCCCTACCTTTTCTAGCATGATGTCTTTTCAATGCTTAATAGAAACGCAGACACCCAGGCACTCCATGCAACCTCGTATCTCTGAGAGGAAAGCCTAAGTGTTTTCACTCACAGAAATCTGTCGTATCATTTGAAATCCCTGCCCGAGGGAGAAAGTACTAAAACCCTAAAACAAACCCAAAATTCCAGTGGAACCAAAGCCCTGCACGTTGACTTGGTTCTGACTCACAGCTCCCGTCCGGTGGGTTTCTGAGGCTGTAAATACGTAAGGAGGAGATTGCTACCGAGTGCTAGTGGATTTGATCAGCAACCCTATAACTCACCAGATCACTAGGGTTCTTCCAAGGGGAGGAAACCAAACCACCAAAACAGTAAGGAGAAGTAAGTTTTTTCTACTTTCTGGTCTACTTGCAAGATTGGTGTTCTTGTGAGGAAACATGGCACTTTGCGTTCTGGGGCAGAAGAAGTGTTTCTTTCCTGGCTCTGCATCCTTTCTGTGGCATGAGCTGATAGAGCCTCATCTGTGCAGTGGTCCTAAGTGGTCCATAAATGGTCCAAATGTTACTGAACGCAAGGGGTTCTTTCCGTAGTCAACCGCCAGTAAGACAAATGGATTGCAATATCCATAAGTACTTTATTACGCAGATCTGGGAGACAGTGAGTCACCTCCAAGACTACCACCCTGTCCAGGAGTGGTCACTGGGTTTTATACTAGAGTGAAACACTAGCTCATTTAACAATGCTTTTTTGTTAGTAAAAAAATTAATTTCTACATCTGAAAAGAACAGTTCATATTTAAGTATCAGCAATT
>NW_006399838.1:7181060-7185248 GCF_000299155.1 Elephantulus edwardii
TGATTCAGTGACTGGGGTAATTAGGATGGGTGTGTCAGAGGTAGTGTGATTGGCACAGGATAGAGCAGGGTTTAGGGCTGTTGTACATAAGGTCGCTATGAGTCGCAAACGACTCGATGGCACATAACAACAACAACAACAACAACAACAATCACTAACTACTTGGACATTTGCCCATGGCCCCCACTTCAGCTCTGTTCCTCACTTGTCATTCTCCATCCAGCTGAGGCTTTGGTGGGCTTCCTGGTTTATTATTAATAGTTAGTATTAATTATTGCTGAAGATATGGCACAAACCCCCTCACTTGTTTTCCTACCAGCCGCCAGCAGGACCTGGACTGCTCAGAGACAGGGAGTGACACCCGGCAGGGAAGCAGATCTTTTCTACATAAACGACCTCATTGTTTTTTTGTTCTGCAGTTGTGTTTACAGTGTGGGGGGCTGACCAGCTCAGTTGACTCAGAAGGAAAAATCGGAGGAGTGTGGGGGTGGGGGAGTGCTGAGGCTGGGGAGTTAGCTTAGTCACTGCCTCACTGTGGGGGCTTGCAATGAAGTCATCCAGTCCCCTACCCCCATCCCCACAGGAGAGAGAAACAATATCACTCAGCTCTGAAAGCGGAGCATGATGGACTCATAAATTCTCCTTCTTCCAAAGCAGCCTGCCAGGCTGCAGAGTG
This sequence comes from Elephantulus edwardii, assembly GCF_000299155.1. Lineage (NCBI taxonomy): Eukaryota > Metazoa > Chordata > Mammalia > Macroscelidea > Macroscelididae > Elephantulus > Elephantulus edwardii. The sequence continues at coordinate 7,181,737 of NW_006399838.1, forward strand.
TGATGGAAAATACAGATAAGGGAGGGGCAGTGCTTGAGTGGTGGGTGATGTGTTGGAGCAAAACAGTATCCCAGACACAGAAGATCAGCCGTTCAGTCCCGGCTTGGGCCCTCGCTTTACCGCATGACCCTGAAAAAGTCACAGGCCCTCACCTCTTCATTTCTGCAGGGTAAGCGTGGAGGTGGCGTAGTGGTAAGAAGCTGCGCTGCAATCCTGAAGGCATGGGAGAAGGATGGGCCATCTCCTGTCATGCGGTTAACTGCCTTTGAAAACCCGCTACCCGGGTCGGCTATGGATCAGTTCCAACTAGATGGTAAACAACGACAACAAGAAGGCCTCTAGATTGTGTGTGCATTGATTGAGAGGGGAAGCAGCTTGGCTCAGGAGCACCAATCACTCCTTGCTCTGACTTCCTTCAAGGTGGTTTGATCCCTGAAAGTATCATGAGGCAGAACAGGCTGGAATAACCCCTTTCCTGTGTAATTTAAAGTGGAAACCGTATGCAGCTATAAAGTATAAAGGCTTGCAATTAAGTTCTCACTTTCCCTACAATGACTGTTTTGATTTTTTCCATTCCCTCCTAGGAAAAACATCCAAATTCTTTAGACTTTTTTTCCCTTCTAATTGCCACTACTTTCAGGAGGCCTGGCTGTATTTATTTTGTTTCCTGTTTAACTCAGCACTGGTCACACAGTCTAACTCGGTAAGAGCTCTGATGTTCACTGAGAGGAAGCCGCAAAGAGGAAAAAAAGAGAAATAAGACATAAGCCACGGAGTAGGAGGAATTCTGAGAAGAAAAATGTATAATTAAAAAAAAAAGCTCGAGAGAGTGCGACATGAAGTATTAGTTAAAATATAAGGTGCTCAGAGCCTTTTAATACCATTTCTTTTGCCTTTCTGTGAATCTGTAATTATTTGAAAGTAAAATTTTTAAAACTTAATGAATAATGTAGTTAATGACCTTTTTATATTTTAATTCTGATTAACTGAAAGGTATCTTAGTTTTCTATGTCTACTGTAACAAAATATTACAAAGCGAGGATCTTTAATATGATCTTTAATATATAGAAATTTATTTTTGCACAGTTCTCAAGACTAAAAGTCCAAATCAGGAAAAAAGAAAATGATACATGAACTCGGTGATACATTGAACCTGACGGCTTCACCTTAGACTCAGACAATTTAGTCCTTTTGATCCAAACAACAGGGAAAAGACTGATGTCCGCCTCATGGTTTATTTTATCTGTACCCCAAACCCAAGAGTGTTGATTGTGGATCCAAGTAAGATGAAATTGTTGACTGTTTCAATCTTTTCTTTAGATGGTATCATGATGTTATCGATTGATTGAGTGGTAGGAATTTTGTTTTCTTGACTTTGAAATGAAATCATGTTGAAGGCCCATCTTGAACATCCATACTGAACTCCCTCCTAACCAGCTGTCAAGAGACCAGGAGACATGTTGCACTGGGGAAGCCTGCAGTCAGGGACCTCTCCAAATTGTCAAGGAGCAAGGATGTCAGTTTGAGGGTTAAGGTGTACCTGATTCAGAGCGTGATCTTTTCAATCTCTTGCTATGCATCTGAGAGCTGGACAATGAATAAGGATGACAGAAGAAGAATTAAAGCCTTTGAGATGTGGTGTTGGAGAAGAGTCCTGAATATCCCATGGACATCCTAAAGAATAAACACATAAATCTTGGAGCAGATGCAACCAGAATGCTCTTTGGAGGAAAAGCTGATAAAGCTTTGTCTCACATACGTGAGCCATGCTGCTAGGTGAGGTCATTCCTTGGAGAGGGACATCATGACTGGCAAGGAGAGAGGAAGACGCTCTAACCAGATGCATGGGCACAATGACAGCTGCAAGGGGCTCAGGGGCTCAGAGATTGAGAAAAAGGCACAGGGTAGGACAAGGTTCAGGTCTCTTGTTCAGATAGGGTCACGGTGGGTAGTACTCAATTTGATAGCATCTAACAACAACTACAACACTCCAATTCCAAGCTCATGGATGAAAAGGATTCCCTGTGTGAGAAATCATGGAACATGCTTCTTCAAGACCAAAACCAAGACACTGTGTACCAGGTGTCAGTCATACTGCAGAAGTAGAGCATCAGACCTTTGGTTTTTTTGCAAGTGCCTCTGGATGGATTTGAACCATCAACCTTTCAGTTAGTAGCCCAGCATTGACATCACCCAAGAATTCCTTAGAGCTCATTAGGAGCCCTTTTTACCCAGGATCTTCAGGATTTGAAGCTGTCAGATGGTGTAAAACACACAGGAAGGGAAGTCCTGTTGGTTCACACGAGACTCATACTTTCAGGATGCGGTCTTGTCGTTCCTTTCTCATCCCCACTGTGTTGTCTCTCTCTTCCCTTGGAAGTTCTGCTACCGACTCCACAGCTGCTTTATCTTCTGGGTTGAAAGGATTATTCTTTCCTCTGAGGCAAAAGCAAACAGAAAGCCAGTGATTTGTCAAACTCCAGACTGCTTCTTTGCTACAGTTCTCTTTTCTGTCATAGAACCCATGGGGGGAAAGGAAGATTAATTCTCCAGACTGGTTAACATTCAAGGTTTGGAGTGGTAATCTGGGGTCAAGGAATGAGATAGAGATCACAGAGGACCTTCATTGTTTATGTGTCTGAATTGTGCCTTACTGGGAAAGGGGACACCTTAAAGAACTTGAAATGGGGGGAGCTGGGAATTGCGTTTATATTTTAGGAAGGTCATTCAGTGATGAGAACATATCATCAGGCAGAGAAGTGGTCATGAGGAGTTGTAATGTCATATGAGTGTTGTTGAGCCAAGCAAACTAAAATGGTTAACTCCAAAAATATTAGTACTGAGACACAAATGGAGATTTGACACCAATGTTCATAGCAACATTATTCACCATCAAAAGAATATGGAAACAACTCAAATGTCCACAACTGAATGGATTGAGAAACTGTGATCATTTCACACAATGGAGTACTATGCAGCACTAAGAAGCAACTTTTTAAAAAATTACTGCATAACTTAGGAGAGATTGGAGACCATTATACTGAGTGAACTAACTCAGTCTCATAACAACAAATACTGCATAAGATCATTCTTGTAAAAATAGAAGGATAAATAGTAAAACATATGTAGGAACTTAATTGGGAAAGGGAAAGGAGCAGAGGAATGAGGATGAGTAGGGATAAAACCACAGGATTGCACAATTTGGTGGGTGGAGGGAGGAGGTGAAGGAAATGGGAAGGATCTGACAGGGATCTTAAAAGGTAGGGTAATGATGGGCAATGACAAATGGTGATTAATTTTATAAAACGTAATGCATAAAAATTTAACAGAACATCAAGCAACAAATGCTGGCGAGGTTGTGGAGAAACTGGAACCCTGATTCACTGTTGGTGGGAGTATAAAATGGTACAACTCCTGTGGAAAGCAGTATGGCGCTTTCTCAAAAAGTTGCAAATAGAGATACCATTTGACCCAGCAATTCCACTACTGGGAATATACCCTGAAGAGACCAT
>NW_006399838.1:7186273-7193971 GCF_000299155.1 Elephantulus edwardii
GTAATGCATAGAAATGATTGTATGAAACACAATGTGAATGAAGGAAAGTATGAAACACTATGTATATGAACTCTTTAAGGAAACCTATGTTGTTGTTGTTGTTATGTGCCATCGAGTAGCTTGCGACTCATAGCGACCCTATGTACCACAGCCCTAAACTCTGCTCTGTCCTGTGCCAATCGCACTGTTTCTGACACTCCCATCCTGATTATCCCAGTCACTGAATCAAAGCTTAAAAAAAGGATAAAAATAATATGGGGAGAATGCAGAGTCATTCTACCAGAAATAACTGGCTGACACAGAAGAATCTCATGAAGCAACATATGACCAAGAGGCAATAGTGATGAAGTAGGAAGTCCTGCCTTGAAGGAATTGGTAAAAAGCAAGGTCCCAGGACTTGATGGAATATCGATTCACATATCTCCATAAACAGATACAGCTCTGGATGTGTTCGCCATGTTGCGCCAAGAAATCTGGAGGACAACTTCCTAGCCAACTGACTGGAAAAGATCCATATATATTCTTATCCTGAAAAAAACATGATCCATCATAGTGTAGAAATTATCAAACAATATCACTAATATCACACACAAGCAAAATCCTGCTAAAGATTATCCAAAAACAACTGGAACAGTACATTGACAGAAAACTGCCAGAAGTGAAAGCTGGGTGTAGAGGAGGCCATGTCCCTGGGGACATCATGTTGTTGTTGTTATGTGCCATTGAGTCACCTGGAACTAATATCAAATTTATATAAAATAGCTCTGAAGTCTGATCTATCCTGACTCTGACAAACCTAATGCCATTGTCCCAGTTAATCCATCTCATCTGGCATCTTCCTCTCCTATACTGTCCCTCCACCCTTCCAAGTATGATGTCTGTCTCCAAGAACGTGAGATGAAGCTTCAAATTCCTTGCCTCCAAGAAGAAACTTGGTTTCACCCTCTCCAAGACAGACCTATTTGTTCTCCTGTTGGTCCATGGTCAAGTTACTTAATGGAGAACAATGTGCAGCAAAGAAGCAAAATCATAATACTGGAAGCCAAATTCTAATCTAATATAAATTGAATTATGAAGAATAGCTCATTGGTACTTGTGTTGTGTAACCCATTCAATCCTTGATTACTAACCAGATTAGTAGTTCAAACCCAGTCAGAGACACCTTGTGAACAAAGTCTAAAAGCTATTTTTTAAAATTCACAACCTTGAAAACCCTGTGGAATTGAATTCTTGTCTGTACAGATGAGGACTCCAAACAGTTTGGTTTGTTTTATAAATATGGATGAAGTGGTTGGCTTAGGTGAGGAAAATATGACAACAAGGATTAAAGATACGAAAGAAGAGGGATGCTGGGCAGGGAGATTCCCTTAAAGGCATTCTCAAAGATATTTCACAGCGATCAAGCACAAAGAGTGAAATGTTGGAAGCTAAACCAAACTCAGAAGTATGACAATTACCATGGCATAAAAAAGATGCTTTCTCATATTATAATATTATGACAAGAAAGCAACCACTATTCAAACAACCTTTGATGAATTCTTTATAAAATAAACAGAACACTTTAGTTCTCTGTGTTTCTATTATTTTAATTTACAATATACTAAACAAATATTAGCTCTACTGTTTTCTGTTTTATTATTCACTTATAAGCAATGGTAAGAAAGGTTTAACACTTTGAGAATCATCATTTCTCCTATTATTTAGAAAGAGAGCTTAGATGGTCTTTTGGACACTCCTGCACTTCTATGCAAAGCAAGGACTGTCTTTGCTCTCACTCAGGGGACTCTGACAAAACTCTATACAACATCTTTTTTCTAAAAAAATTTTTTTATATTATATAGATTTATTTACAAAGTTTTAATACATTTTTTCACAAAGAATCCTTCCCATTTCCTTCACTGCCCTCCATTGAATTCTGCAACCCTATGATTAACATCCACCCACCCATCCTCACCCCTCTGCTTCTACCCTCCCCTTCCCCTTGGGTCCTCATACTCATTCTACAATAATGGTTTTAGACAGTATTTGTCCTTATGAACTGAGTTCACCAAGCATAATGCTCTCCCGTCCCTCCCAAGTTAGGTAATAATTTACAAAATCATTGCCCCTACGTGCTGCGTAGTATTCCACTGTGTGAATGTACCACAACCTCTCAATCTGTTCATTTGTGGTTGGATACTGAAGTGATCCCTGATAGCAGATTTTTATAACTCAACTCATCTTTTGATTTCCTGACAAGAGTGCTGATTGTGAAACCAAGCAAGCTTTAATTGTTAGCAACATCAATCTCTTTTCCATCTACCATGGTGCTGCCATTTGACCTAATGGTGAGAATCTTTGTGTTCTTGATGTTGACCTTAAATCCATATTGAAGCCTATAGTACTTGACCTTCTGCAGCAAGTGCTTCAGATCCTCCTCAATTTCAGCAAGCAAGGTTGTGTCATCTATATAGTGCAGGTTGTTGGTGAATCTTCCTCCAATCCTGATGCCACATTCCTCCTCGTATAGTCCAACCTGTTTTGATATAGATTGAAAAGGTATGGAGACAGGATTCATCCCTGACATGCTCCTTTCTTGATTTTGAACCAGACTGTGTTTCCTTGCTTTGTCATTACGACTTCTTCTTTGTCCATGAATAGGTTTCACATGAGCACAATCAAGTATTCTGGGATTCCCATTCTTCTCAAGGTTGGCCACAATTTGTTGTGATCCATGTAATCAAATCCCTTTGCAAAATCAATGAAACAGACAGACGTTCCTCTGGTACTCTCTGCTTTTAGTCAAGATCCATCTGACATTGTCTATGATGTCTCTATTGCCACAGCCTCTTCTAAACCCAGTTTGTATTTCTGATAGTTCTCTGCCAATGTGCTCTTCCAGTCATTTAAAAATAATCTTCAGCAGGATTTTGCCTGTGTGTTATAATAGTGATATTGTTTGATAATTTTCACATTCTGTTGGTTCACCTTTTAAAAAAATGGGAATAAATATGGATCTCTTCTAGTCAGTTGGACAAATAACACCAAATCTACTACTCCAGTGGGTCTGAAATCTGTTGCAATAGCTACACAGTGCTTACAGAACTATACTCCTAGTTATGGGGCTTATTAGGGAAATTAACAGGTTACAGTTCAGGATAGTAACTCAATGCAAGTTCTCAGTCAGACAGCTTCTTAAGTGTGCTTGCAGGCCCTTCAAGCTTGTAGCTTTAGGAAGTGTTACAAAGCTTTCTTAGTTCCACCAAATAAGACATCTTGCCCGTTTCCAGTCCTCCAGCAAGATTGGGTGAAGGTCCCTGGTTCTGGCTTTGTGAGATGGCAGTGCCAGGTCAACTCTCTCTCTCACTTCATGTCTCTGGTTCTCTACTGTGGCTACTGCTGATCTCCTATAGGACCCAGTTTGACTGACACAGGAATCTCTGGTCTCAAAGGATGCATGCTGCATTCTCTGCTTCTTTCTTTCTGATGGTGGTATCGCCAAATTTCTGCCATAGAACCAACTCAATTTAAACCTGGTGGAATGGTGATGGAAGTAATTCCCCTGTGGATAGACTAACAAACACATGCTATTTGCGTGCTTATGCCCAATCATGTGACAAAGTCAAGGGTATGAAAAGTCAAGTCTAGGAAAGATATTTTCAACACTAAACACACGACACCACAGACTACTAATGTATGGAGTTAAATTAGCCAATATTCAGAGTAAATCTAAAGACATTCATTCTTACCTTTCTCCATACTCCAAAATTCTCTTGATGTACAATTCCTGTGCTAAAAAGTTGTTGACTAGACTCTTCTTTCACCTTCTCCCAGCCTACTTTTAAAAACATTATTGTGTAGAATTAATCACTATTGGACTATGCCGACCATTACTTTGTCTTTTCAGGTCCCTGTGGGATCTTTTCCAATTTCTTTAGTCTCTCCCTTCACTCATCAAATTGTACAACCCTGTTATTTCCTGCTACCCACCCTCACCTCTCTGCTCTCACCTCTTCCCCCTCTTGGACTCTGATACATGTTTTATTAGTTATCCTTCTATTTTTACAATAATGACCTTGTGCCATATTTGTCCTTATGAAATTGACTTAAATATGGATGCAACACAATGTATACACACAATTATATGCATACTAACAACCCTGCAAATATTATTCTATCTTTATCATGACACTTCATAGGTTGTTTGTATGAATGAAATAACCTTAGGAATGTGTTAAGCTCCAAGGAGAATATTGAGTGTCCTTGCAGAAAGTCCTAGCATCTTTTATTTTCCAATCAATAATTTAAATAACAGAGTGTACATCCTATTTGTCTACGCCACTGTGACCCAACTAGGTGCCTTACAATTTAGAAAAGATGATTTGTACAGTCATGAGAGTAATCAGAAAAAAGTTCAGTTGGCAACTGGAGGAAATACAGATGGTAAAACTAAAGACATTTCCCTCAACTTAAAACTATGAAGGGAGAGAATAATAGGAAACAGGTGTGCTTTGAAAAGGGGTCAACAGTGTAAAACTGTTTTTGAAACTTGCAGGATACAGGGTAGGAATGAGAATGAATGAACTGATAAATATTATTCTGATCTGCTGTATGTGTAATCTGAAGCAATACCAGATTATTCAGGGTGTCTTGGGAATTGTTCCAAACACTGAAGCACACACACAAAAAAAAGTTGAATATAGTTTAAAAAAAAATAGAAAAAGAAAACCTGAAAAACAAGAGATGAGGAAGGAGATTAAGAAGCAAGGAAAGAAATGAGAGATTTGGCATTTTAGATGTTGCTTAAAGAATTTCTTAATATCAAAGATAAAGTTTGTGAAGTGGATGAAACCCTCTTCTTGGGTGTTTTGAAAGCCACATTCAAGTTTCAAAGGCCTTAGGAGGTCCCTTTGAGTTCCATGATACTTAGGTTCTGTGTCTTGAGTTTCATGATACTTCAATTCTGTGTCCTTGAACGTATTGTATGTGCCGAAGAAATCAGAACCTTCAGCATTGCAGCTTGAGTGGTCAGAGCATTCTTCAGAGGATTCAAGCCAGGTTTCTGGCTTTCTCACTCTGTGTGCATCATTCTATTACATCTGCCAGGCAGCCAGCTAGATCTAGTAAGAATATAACCAAAGGGTCAGCTAAATAGCAACAAAGATCTCTCTAAGCAAGTTGGACTTTGTATCAGGATCCGGATAACTGAAGCGCAATCAGTATACAACTGGAAATGCTGTTCTCATTCTATTTATCCTTTAAAGGAGTGTAGCTCGCTTGTTGTTGTTGTTATGTGCTGTCGAGTGGCTTGCAACTCATAGCGACCCTAAGTACAACAGCCCTAAACCCTACTCTATCCTGTGCCAACCTCACTGCCCCTGACACATCCATCCCGATTACCCCAGTCACTGAATCAATCCACCTCATAGAGGGTCTTCCCTTCCTGTGCTGTCCCTCCACTCTCCCAAGCATGATGTCCCTCTCCAAGGACCTGTCCCTCCTTACAACATGTCCAAAGTATGTCAGACGAAGCCCCAGAATCCTTGCCTCCAAGGAGTAGCCTGGTTTAACCCTCTCCAGGATGAATCTGTTTGTTTTCTTGGCAGTCCATGATACATTCAATACTCTTCTCCAGCACCACAGCTCAAAGGCATCAATTCTCCTTCTATCCTCCCTAGTCATTGTCCAACTCTCTGACGCATAACAAGTGATTGCAAAGACCATGGCCTGTATCAGACGCACCCTAGTCTCCAGAGAGACACCATTGCTCTTCAGTACTTTGGAGAGGTCCCTAACAGCAGACTTTCCCATCACAATACGTATTTTGACTTCCTGGCTGCTGGTGCAGAGAGTGTTGACTGTGGATCTCACTTAGAAGTGTTGTATTATTAGGGTTTTATGCTTCTGTGTCTAGGGGGTGGTGAGACATGAACATTATTGATAATTTGGAGAGAAATTTTTAGCAAGGAAATGGCCGGAATGGACTTTGAACCCAATGCAATTAGGATGGACAGAGTCAGAAGTCCTGTCCAGATATTTGCAACATCTGTCAGCAAATAAATCTAATTTGTTCTTTCCAGCAATACCCCCTAAAGTCCAATTAAAAAAAAAAAGAATCTGAAAAACTGTTTCTGGCTGTGAATGAAAAGTCATTGACACAAGAAATCCTACCTCATGTTAATAACAACAACAAAAAATTATCGGTAACCTCATTTCATAAAGTTGTATTGAAAAATTTGTACTCTTTATAAGAACCTTCCCTCTCCTTCTCCCTTCCCAATTTCTGGAGCCTCTCCTCGCTCCCGATTTCTCATCTATGTCTTCCCACCCTCTCACTCCCACCCTCAGCGCTCGACAAATACTCTTTTCCTGTACCATCCAGCTCCATGCTTTCATTTGGCCTCAGTTAATGGTTCTAATTTCCTTCAATGGTCTCATTACCTTCCAAATGAAGCTCCCCACACAGTAGTTCACGAGCTTAACATGATTTGGAAACCAGGCTTGTTATTTTTTTTTTTTTCCACAAGGGCAGGATGCCTGCTGAAATAACAGTGTGAGTTTGAGTCTCTTTGATGAATGCCTTTTATGAAGTAATTAGACTGAATTTTACTTTTGACTACAGTCAAGGTCAAGGAAATCTCTCAGTGTGTTGTCTCACAATCTCTATTTTGCTACATAATGTGAAAATAACAGCCTCGCTAAAGTGTCCCCCTCTCTCTGGTGTCTATTTGCAGATGGTCATCAATTCTTCTTCCTTCACAGCCCCTAGATCCCTTACTCAGCTTTTCAGGGGAGGTTGGTTAAAAGCATTCTTCTCAGGGGAAAGTTGCCCAAAGCAGGGTGTCCAAGAAATCTTATTTCAACCTTATTTATTGACCTCTCCCCGCCTTGATTTTTAGGAACAGTCTATGGTCAACATTCAGCTCATTCTCTGAAAGTCTCACCACAGCATCAATAGCTTCACAAAGAAAAGAAGAACCATTGTGTCCTTCTCATTTGAACTTATCTGTGTGGAATCTTGACAAGTTTCTTAACCCAATTGAGCCTCAGTTTCCCCATTTGTAAAATGGTGCTCATGGTATTACTTATGCCATGTGAAGATTACATAAGATAATGTGTTTGAATTAAAGAGCCCTGGTAGCACAATGGGTAAGCATTCAGCTTCTCATGGAAAGACTGGAAATTCAAATCCACCAGTTGCTCTTCAGGAGAAAGAAGTAGAGGTCACGGCTACAAAGGTGGACAGCCTTGGAAGACCCTAGGGGACAGTTCTTTTCTGTTCTGTAGAGTTGCTATGGGTGAGCATTACCGGTAATGGGCTGTGGGTATGACCTAGTCAGTTCAATGACCATGACGTAGTGGATAAGAGCACGCTTATGAGCCAGCCTGATTCTGCTTGTTCCACAAGAAAATGTACTTTGACTTTGGGCATTCAAGTGACTTTGTGAGTCAAGTGGCTTTGTGAGTGATTTGACACTTAGCTGTCAATCTGTAGTGTATAGTAAAAAATTTGATCAACCTCACAGGACTGACATCGGGATTGAGGGAAGACAGAGAAGGAGGGGAGGAATGATGTACACTGCGTTGAAATAGATGAGGGAGAAAACTGTTTAAAAAGGTTATATGATTGGGTGTTATTGTCATGACAGAAGTCCAGAATGAAGACTGCACAGTGGAGTGGACCTGGGGGGAGGGATCACATAACAATGAAAGAGTTTT
>NW_006399838.1:7194181-7196099 GCF_000299155.1 Elephantulus edwardii
ATATAAAATGTTTTAACATTCTCATAGGGTTATTGTGAGGATTCAATGAATGAATGAAAATGGTCCAGAACAGAGCCTGCACGTGACAAGCACTATGAAAGTACCAAAAATACTAGTGTCCTCCCAGCTAGTAACCTCAAGAAGTTGTATTGTAAATAATTAGTATTTTCAGATGCTTTGTGTCTCTCTGAAAGTTAGACAATGAATAGGAAAGCCTGAAGATCAATTGATGCCTTTAAATTGTGGTGTTGGAGAAGAATGTGGCCTAGTGGAAAGAAATTGCACTGTAATCCCAAAAGCACATGGTTCAAATCCACCAGATGCTCCGTAGGAGAAACATGGGCAATCTCCTCCAGTGAGATCTACTGCCTCGGAATAGCCACTGGAGCGTCTGCTTTGAGTAGGTTCTAAATCAGTGGAAACCTGCAACACCTACAACAACCACCAAAAGAAAAAAACATATCTATCTTAGAGGAACGCTTCACGAATTTGCATTTCATCCTTGTGCAGGGGCCATGCTAATCTTCTCTGTATCATTGCAATTTTAGTATATGTGCTGCCTGTTCTTAATTGCTTTTGGTCAAACATTCTTCTAGGTGGTATAGCCCTGGTCTGTCCACTTCCTGTGCAGAGGTAACTCGCGGTTGCTGTGATGCTGAACACTGTGACACTGATGTGTCAAATGCGATAATGGTGACCCATGGTGGACAGTGTTTGGTGGAGCTTCCTGATTAAAACAAGCTTGGAAGCAGAAGTGGCATCCACTTCCATAATAGCTTGCCTCCGGAAACCCTATGAACTTGGAGAAACCATGAAAGTTATACAAGTGTTGCAGACTTTCGTTCACAGGGTCACTATGAGCCACCTACAACTCAACGGTACTTAACAACATCTTAGAGGAGGTGCAACCAGGGTGCTCTTTGAAAGCAAAGAGAGTGGCATTTCATTTCACATCATTTGAGCCTATTTTTGGGAGAGGCTACACTGTGGAAGAAGATATCGTACAAGAAAAGGTCCAGAGTCAGCAAGAGAGTAAGATCCTCCTTGGATGGTTCAACACAGTGACTGAGTCCAGAATGCTGGAGATTGTGAAGAAGGCACAGGGCAGGACCATTTAGACCGCTGCTCATAGGATCATTATGAACTGTAGTCGACTTGATGACCCTTCAACCCACAACAACTGAAATTAATGTCAGAACAGCGAATCAGCTCTAAGTGAAGCAGTGAAAAGTTTACTTTTCAACCGCGCCATGAATTTGCTATATTTTTTTTAATCATAAGAAAGTAGAAAATCTAGAGATGATGTTGATTGTGGAGAATGAACAAGGGAGAAGTTTTAAGTGACCAGATTACCTTCATCTTCCTCAGGAGACCTATTTGGTCTTAGGAAAACTTACAGAAAGGTGATGGTGAACCCCGGAACATAACAAAAACAATTAGAAAAAAAAATCGGCTTTTTAAACCTGGAAGTCCAGGTAAAATGAACGATCATAACAAGTATTATTCCTCTTTAGGAATGAAATATAATACAATTGAAGGCGACTTAGTGTGTTAAGTGTCAGACTGCTATCTGTGAGGTCAGTGGTTCAAATCTATGAGGTACTCCAAGGGTGGTAGACAGGGGCAGTCTTCTTCTTTTATAAAGACTGCCCCTGTCTACCTCCCTTGGAGTACCTCATAGATTTGAACCACTGACCTTACAAGAATACATGATGAGATATAAGAAAGAGGCGATTTCAATCCCCTATTGATAACTATTAGTGTAAGTTTTAAATGCCTTCGATATCTGTTGTTGTTGTTATGTGCCGTCGAGTCGTTTCCGACTCATAGTGACCCTATGCACAACAGCCCTAAACCCTGCTCTATCCTGCACCAACCGCACTGCCTCTGACACACCCATCCCGATTACCCCAGTCAC
>NW_006399838.1:7198869-7208104 GCF_000299155.1 Elephantulus edwardii
TAACATATGAGCAAGAGCCTATGGTGATGAAGGAAGAAGTTCAAGCTGCTTTGAAGGAAGTAGCAAAAAATAAGGTCCCAGGAATAGATGGTATACCAATTGAAGTATTTCAGATAACAGATGTTGCCCTGGATGTGCTCACCAAGTTGTGCCAAGAAATCTGGAGAACCTTCGATATCTAAAAAGTAAAAACTAAAATGGGATCAATTATAGGCTCACTCAATTTTTTTAATAGAGTTTAACTTTAACTATAAACTTTATAAACTTTAACTATAAACTATAAACTTTCCTCCAGACGTTACACTAAGCTGAAAACAGCCACTTGAGTTTTAGCTGTGGGATCACACACTACACACGGGCCTCTATTGTAAAGTGATTGAAAGCCAACTTTGTGGCCAGTGGGGATATAGGGACAAAAACTGAGTTTCTGTTGGTGTTTGCTTCATTGTTTTAGATGAAGCCATTTTTTGACAAATTCATCTGCTTCTATTGCTTATGTAAAACACTGTATAGGTAAGGTGAGCAGCAATTTGTTTTCACCCTAAGTATTACGACTGTTAGGAGACACAAGGAGTGGAGAAATTTAAAAAAGAAAGTTTAAAAAAAAACCCCACAAAACCACCAACATTTTAATTTGCTAGTTATTTCTATGATTGCTTCGAAAATCCTGTTACACCACCATACTGACAAAATTATGGTTTTAAAAAAAATTCCAATTTCTGAGGTTTGAGTTGTTCATTATTTTCCTGTGATTCACTCTGAAACCCACGGTGATGCTTAAGACTTCAAATAGCTTCTGTAATCTATTGTTCCGTTTGTGCATATGAAGAATATGTTCAGGAGGTGCGCAGTTGAGTTCAGACAGTCAGTGCACTTTTCAAGCCAGCAAATCCCTGGTGGGCGGCTGCTGTCTTCGAACGTGAATCACAGGTTCAGAAGTCTATAAATATCAAAGCAAATTACCTGTGCCCTTACAGGAGAAGAGACACTTTGTCGCATCTTATTCCTCATGCAACATTTATTTGCAATGAAGGAAAGAGATGTGTTTTCAAAAGTCTTGTCCAATAGTGGATTTATCAGTGTATTCCCGAGATAAAAAATATAAGTGAGCTGAAACGGACAAAAAAAAAATGGTCTCAGGCAGGTAACATTATGTGAAGCCCCTTTGAGTCTCATCCAAATAACAGTTTCAAAATATCACCCAGACGTTCTCATCAGAGCAATTCACATTGATTTCCCCCCCTTCTCTCTAACATAAATCCTCACTCCTTCCTGAATCTTACTTGTTTAAATTGAACAAGCAACGGTGACAGGCAAAAATGACTCTATTTTCTAGCATCTTCTAAAAATGCCTTTAGGCAAAATGGGATTCTCCCCCCCTTCTACTTTCCTGATGAAATCAGATAGCTGAATGGTGTCTGTTTAGAAAAGAAGACGACAGCATGAGGCTCTGATGGATCCCAGAGATTCTGTTTGCTCATTAGAGATTTATGTGCATCAGAAGCTTCTGCAATTAATATCAAGTTTCTGCCGGTTTTCTTATGAATAAATTGACCACAAAGCTACTTTCATTGAGTTTTTTAAATTGTTGTTGTTGTTGATTGCCGTCGAGTCGAGCACAACTCATAGCTACTCTATGAGCAAAAGACCTAATGCCTTTCCGTAACTGTCGACATCCACGTTCATAGAGTTTCCAGAGGCACGTGGTTTAGGAAGTGGATGCCACTCCTGCTTCCAAACCTGTTTGACAACTAACTGGGAGTTCCACCAAACACTGTCCACATTGGGACACCATCTGGTATTTGAGACTCCAATGGTGTAAGGTGCAGCATCACAGCAACTCAGGTTACTTCACACAGCACATTGACAAAGAGTGATAAACAAAGTGGAAGAACGTTCCTCCAGATAGAACAACATTAGTTTCACTTCACAGTGGTTACAATGTCATCAAGTCAAATACAACTGAAAGTTAAGTTTTGTATCAAAGAGCTAAACTCTATTGTATGACTAACATCATTTCTGTACAGAACTCTGTTCTATAACTACCATCATTTCTGTACATTTAAAGACTTTAAGGGAGCTCTGGTGGCCTAATGGCAAGAAGCTGCACTACAATCCCAGAGGTACGCAGTTCAAGTCCACCAGATGCTCTACTGGAGAAGGAGGGGCAATCTCCTCCTGTACCAGTCAGATCCAATTTGATGGTACACACAGAAAATTATACAAAATAATAATTAAAAAAAAGACTTTAGAGACTTGTAGAGTTTCCAGAGGCATTTAGTTTTAGGAAGTGATGCCACTCCTGCTTTCCACCATAAATCAGTCTGGAAGCTCCTCCAAACACTACAGAATGGGTAAACATTATAGTATCTGACAAGACTATGGAACAGTGTGCAGAGTCCCATCAACATCAAGTTGTTCATAATTTATTGATTTATCTGTACGCCCTAAATGCCACATGTTAGGAAGGAATTTCACCTAATGGGTGAGAAGTTGTGGCATCAACTAAAACCTGAGAGATTGAATCCACCAGCTGACCCACGAGGTAAAGATGGATGATCGCCCACCCCTCGTGCAATCTACGGCCTCTGAAAACCCACTGAGGGTCAGCTTTGAGTGGATTCCGACTCAACAAGAAGGATTGAGCTTCATGTGTCAGATCAAGAGGCACTGATGAGGCAGTAGCTAGTGAAGTTGGCCGCTGACGGAAAGGTTTGTGGTTCAAACTCACTCTCTACTCTGTGGGTGAACTATGTGGCCATTGGCTTGCATAAAGATGTCTAGTCTTGGGATCCAACGGGGCAAGTTCCGCTCTATCCCGTGTGGTTGCTAAGAGTCAGAATTGACTCAGCAGTCATGAGCGGGGACGTATCAGCCTCTCCTCCATCTGTCAGGTGGCGATGCCGAAGTGGTTTTTCCTGGTGCTGTGATGCTGGAAGCAGAACACTGGCTATTTGAACATCAGGTCATCTACGGTCCACAGAGATTCATGGCACTTCCAGAATAAAGTAGATGAGGGGGGGAAGTATGGACCTTTACTTCTAAAATGATTCATTGAAAGTCTCTGGACAACAGACTACTGTCAGATTCATTTGCTTTGGACATTTATCAGAAGGAAGCAACTGTGGGAGGGTGACGTCACGGTGAGTGGAGCAGAGGTCATTGAGGACCCTGGAGACAGATGACCGGGGTTAGAGCAAGCGCTTCAAGGGTGCACTTGAACATATGGCAATCATGAGAACAATCTGGCACTGGTGATGTTTCCTTCTGTTGGACTTATGATCGAATGTGTCCATTTGCTAGACAATGTCATAGTGCTTCGAACTCAAATATGTCGTCTTACTTCTCAAGGACAAGGTCTATTTATCTTTCAGTTCCTTGGAGTTTGAGAACACTTAGACATTAGGCCTTTAACATCCCCAGAGAGTATATGCTGGGTCTTGATAAAATCAAGACTCTAAAGAGAAGAGGTATACTGTACTGAAACAGATGAGGAAGAGAACTGTTTCAAAGGGATATATGATTAGGTATTATTGTATTGTTGTTGTTTTTTTCAGTCTGCTCGGCTCCACAGTCAACACTCTTGGCACCAGCAGCCAGGAAATAAAAAAATGTATTGCGATGGGAAAGTCTGCTGTTAGGGACCTCTCTAAAGTACTCAAGAGCAACGGTGTCTCTCTGGAGACTAAGGTGTGCCTGATACAGGCCATGGTCTTTGCAATCACTTGTTATGCATCAGAGAGTTGGACAATGACTAGGGAGGAGAGAAGGAGAATTGATGCCTGGAGAAGAGTATTGAATGTACCATGAACTGCTAGGAAAACAAACAGATTCATCCTGGAGAGGGTTAAATCAGGCTACTCCTTGAAGGCAAGGATTCTGGGGCTTCGTCTGACATTCTTTGGGCACGTTGTAAGGAGAGACAGGTCCTTGGAGAGGGACATCATACTTGGTAGGGTGGAGGGACAGTGCAGGAGGGAAGACCCTCTATGAGGTGGATTGATTCAGTGACTGGGGTAATAGGGATGGGTGTGTCAGAGGCAATGCGATTGGCACACGATAGAGCAGGGTTTAGGGCTGTTGTACATAGGGTCGCTATGAGTCGCAAACGACTTGACGGCACGTAACAACAACAATAACAACAACATTATTGTCGTGACAGGAGTCCAGAACAAAGGCTGCAGCGTGGAGTGGACTTGGGGGGAGGGATTGATTGTATAACAATGAAAGAATTTTTCTTTCACTTTTCAAAGAGAAGAGTGAACTGGGGGGAGAAGGTGGGCAGGGAGAAAAGTGCAACAATGAATGAATGGAATCCCAAAGTCTCTGTAAATGTTCATTAATATTAATAATAAAAAATTTGAAA
This sequence comes from Elephantulus edwardii, assembly GCF_000299155.1. Classification (NCBI taxonomy): domain Eukaryota; kingdom Metazoa; phylum Chordata; class Mammalia; order Macroscelidea; family Macroscelididae; genus Elephantulus; species Elephantulus edwardii. The sequence goes on from NW_006399838.1 coordinate 7,203,236, forward strand.
AAAAGAGAAGAGGTATGAGGGTATGCCTAATTATCTACTAGTTATTATTATGTGTAATTATCTAGTTATCAACTTGATCTACGTGCAAAATGCTGTCAGGACCCAGGACACTGTCTTGACTGCCCTTGACGACGCAGGGCTTTTCTCTGACCAAAAATGGTGCCTTCCAGCTGCCTTATTCCACATGAGTTTGCTGATAAATGACTCAAAGTATTGGCCTGACAAGTACTCAGGAATCCAGCCCAAACTCAGTTTACCAAGAGTGAGGCTTTATTAAGTAATTTTGCAGAATTGGGTGCCCAAGCAACACACACAAAAGACCTCCAACAAACTGGCACGCCTACCACCGCCGCCAAAGGCTCACAAGTCCCATCCCTGATTCCTCATTAGCTGAGTGCTGCAGAGTGTCCAAGCTTCCCCAGAGATCTCCTAAGTCGTATCTCCTCCTTCACAACCTTACCCCTCCTTCTCCTCTTATTCTACTTGTAGCACATGGTCCAGGGCCCTGTGGTCTGATGAGTCAACTGATTGAGCCTTCCACCTGTAACTCATCACCCCAGCCTTTGTTCTACTTTTGCTGAAGATGGACCGGTGTAAAGCTTGTTTCTGACATCTATAACCTGCCTTTTCTGTGGATAAAGTGACTTTAGGCTCGTGCCATTTTGAACCAGTTATTTGTGTTCCTTGTTAAGCTTAAGGGGCTCTGATGATGCAGCAGGTGAAACATTAGGCTACTAACGAAAAGGTAGGTAGCTTGAACCCGCCAGTTCCTCCGAGGAAGACACCTTGGAAGTCGGCTTCATCCGTAAAAGATTGTGCTGCTGGCCCCGAAGTCACTGCATCTACAGCAGCTCGAGTCCATCAGCAGCCACTCAGGAGAAAGACGGACCCTCTCTGCGTGTGAAATTTTCAGTGACACAACCTGATGCAGGGTTGCTATAGTCAGAACTGACAGAGCAGCCATGAGTTTTGCATTTCTGTAAATATTTATAGCCTCAGAAACCCCACAGGATTGTTCCACTCTGTCCCGTAGGGTCCCTGTGAGTCAGAATAAACTTGACTCCAGGACGCTTTGGTTGTTTGTTTTTTTCTTTCTTTCATTAAACTTACATTATTTTCATCACCAGCAAATAGGTGGTAGGGTAGGAAGCACGTCCTCTGTTTATTTGGAATGCGTGTGCTTTAGGGTCTAAACATCCATCTGTCGTTTTGTTGTATGATGATGGTTTGCATGTTGTAATCATGCCTGTTCAGAAACCCTTTGAACAACACACAACAAAGCCACTGCCTTTGAGTCAAGTTTGACGCATAGTGACTCTTCGTAAGGTTTCTGAGGCTCTAAGTATTTATAGTGGGAGATTTCCCATTTTTCTCCCAGGGAACAGAATGCAGTACACCATTTGAGCTCCTAAGAAACCCCTTGAGAGAGCCCCCAAAAGGAATCTGAGATCAGGCTAGCAGTGATGACACTGAAAAAAAAACCCCAAACCAAAAAAACTCAAAACCAGCCAGTTGTAGTTTAAGGTCAACTTTCAAAGAAGTTGAAGCCAGAGCAACAGTCTCTCTCTTTGACATTGAAGAAATGGCCCCTTTGAAGTAGACCCCACAAGTCTACTGGAAAGACTAGCATCTATATTTGCTCTTGTTTAAATAACTAGATAAAAATTACAAGTGAATGTTGGTGGTTTGCAATAATTTTTATCCTTTAATAGGTTTTTCAGGTATTATGAAGTTGAATAAACTCTGACCAAAAAAGGAAACTTGTTTGCGCTATGATTAACCCTCTAATAACATTTATTATATCATATATATACTTTATCTGATTATAAAGGTCTTTTAAAAAGCAGAAATGGAATTACATTTCTTTCGTTTTACACTTTCTATTGTGCATATTATTGACCTTGGCCTATAACGTATCAGCCCTGAATATCCCCATCACATGAAAACATACTCACTGAGCATCTACCAAGCAAGTTCTACAAAGCTTTAGAGGAAACACAGAGATGAGTACGACACAGCTTGTGGAAAGGAGAACAGGTGATACGTAAACAGCCAGCTAGAATACTCAGCAGTGGTGAGGGACATATTCAATGTGGTCAGAATACCAATTAAATGTTAGAGGCTCAGAGAAGGAGCATTTGCTTCTGCCTGGGGACCTCAGTGCAACTCTGTAGACTAGAATTGAGGACTTGAAGGAGATGGAACATTTGGACACAGTCAGATAACACAAGAAGGATTTGTAGGCGGCTGTAAGAGCTGGATTAATGGATAGATGCTGAGGACGCTTATAGACAATGCCTAGCAACTTCAACTTAAAAGGCAAGGGTCTGACTTGGATGGCTAAAGCATGTTAGACTCAATCTATGGTACTTTCAATTACCCCATAAGCATGAAGAAAAAGAATTACAAAAACACAAAAAATAAGCTTAAAAAGTGTTGTTTGCTTTTGCTGTGTACCATTGAGTCAGAACTGACCCATAGTTGTCCCCCCTGGCAGGTTTTCAGAGACAGTTGATTGCACAGGAGGAGATTCAAACTGTGTGCCTTCAGGATTGCTGTGCAGATTCTTACACTACTCAGACCTTTTTGTTCTTGTTTGGTTCTTGTTGTTAGGTGCTGTCAAGATGAGTACAACTCGTAGAGATCCTGTGAACAAAAGAACACTGTCTTATCCTGCGTCGTCCTCATCATTTCTGCAATCACTGTGTCGATCTGTCTCAATGGGACTCTTCTCTCTTTTGCACGCTCTCTGCCTTTTCAAACAAGATGTCCCTTGATCAGGAAAAGCCTGTACTAACAAGATGCCCACAGCACATGACACACAGCTTTACCATCTTTGTCACCAAGGAGCATACTGTCTGCACTTTCTCCTAGACATCTCTCTTTATTCTTTCGGATATTCAGTCCACTTCTCCAACACCGCAGCTCAAAAGCATCAATTCTCCTCTGTTATCCTTATTTATTGTCCAGCTTTCAGATGCAAAGCAAGTTCTGGAAAAGACCATGGCCTGAGTCAAGCAGATCTTAGTCTTCAAACTGACATCATTGCTCCTTGGTAATTTGAAGGGGTCTTTGACTGCAGACTTTTTCAATGCTGTTTGTCTCCTGAGCTGCTGACTGATGTTGCCAATGGTGCTGATTGTGTATCCAAGCAAAATGAAATTGTTGACCATTTCAATCTTTTCTCTATATGTCATTGGTGTTGCCCATTGGTCCAGTAGTGAGAATTTTTCTTTCTTTCTTCTTTTTTTAATTTTTATTTTATTATTTTGTGTGTGTCTGTACCGTCAAATTGTATCTGACTGGTACAGGAGGAGACTGCCTCTCCTTCTCCAGCAGAGCATCTGGTGGATTCGAACCATACATCTCTGGGATTGCAGTGCAGCTTCTTGCCACTAGGCCACCAGAGCTCCCCTGAGAATTTTTATTTCTTATTGCTGAGATGTAATTAATTTTGATCTTCTACATCAAGTCCTCTTCACTTTAAGCAAGCAAAGTTATGTCACCTGTGTAACCCATGCTATTGAAGAGTCTGCCTTTGGTCCTGATATCACGTTCTTCTTCATAGAGTCCAGCTTCTCGAATGATTTGCTAAGCATATTGATTGAATAAGTTTAGAGAAAGATTGCAATCCAGATACACACCTTTTAAAATTTTCCACTATGCAGTGGTCTCTTGCTCTGTTTGAACGACAGTTTCTTGGTCTTGGTAGAAGTTTCACATGAGCAAAATTAAGTGCTCGGGGACTCCCATTCTTCTGAATGTTAGCCACAATCTATTATGATTCATGCAGTTAAATGTCTTTGCATAGTCAAAAAAACACAAATAGACATTCTCCTGATATTCTCTGCTCTCAGCCAGATCCATCTGACAATAAGCAATGATATTCTTGGTGCTGCCATGTCTTCCAAACCCAGCTTGAGCTTTTCTGGCAATTCTCTCTCAATATACTGTTTTAGCCATTTTTGGATAACCTTCAGTAATATTTTGCTTGCATATGATAGTAAAGATATTATTTGATAATTTCACATTGTGTTAGATTATCTTTCTTTCGAATGGAAACAAATATGGATTTTTTTTTGTCAGTTGGCTAGGCAGCTGTCCTCCAAATTTTCTGGCATAGACTGGTGAGTACATCTGGAGCTGTGTTGATTCTTCTTCTGTTATCTTTAGTCATTGCCCAGCTCTTTGATGCCTTTGTATTAGGTTGTCACAAAACTAATGCAGGTTTTAAAACCTCAAAGATGTGATTATATAACTCTCCTCAAACTTAACTTTATTAACTGAAATAGAAAACCATTACAGTTGACACATTTTTTGGGAACAAGACACAAATTTGTTTTTCCAGTAGCACAAAATTCTGGTGTTTCAGAGCTAATGGATCCTCTGAAGGCATTTTCAGTGGGACATTGATCAGTGAAGAGTTTTGCCTGCAAAGATGTGTCGAGGTGCTTGAAGAAGAGGTTGTTAAGAGGTCTGCTGTGTGTGCTGGACGAGGCAGTGTTTCATAGCTTGATTCCTTTGGCTTCTGGAGCACTGGATGTGTGGCACATGATATAATATTGCTGTGCAGAAAGATTGGACCTTTTCTGTTGACCAACGCCTGACAACAAACATTGTAGATCTCAGTGCATTTAGGTCCAGTATTTCTCTGCTATAATAATTTCACCCATATTAAAAAAAATACTACTGGATCAATCTGGCTGCAGACTATCAAATCATTGCCATGAGCTTCTTATAGTGTAAGCCTGGTTTGGTGCAGTGTTTTGGTACTTCATCTCGAGCCAGCCACTGTTCTGAAATATTATCATCATAGAGGATCCATTTTTCATCCCAAGTTACAATGTAACAGAAATATGGATCATTTTG
>NW_006399838.1:7208414-7228927 GCF_000299155.1 Elephantulus edwardii
GTCAAATCAGATCTGACTGGTACAGGAGGATATTGCTCCTCCTTCTCCGGCAGAGCATCTGGTGGATTCGAACCGTGTATCTCTGGGATTGCAGTGCAGCTTCTTGCCACTAGGCCACCAGAGCTCCCCCATATATCCCTTTTAATCAGTTCTCTCCCTCATCTGTTTCAATGCAGTGTACATTATTTATCCCGTCTTTACTTAAGTTTTCCCCAACCCTGATGTCAGTTTCATTTTACAACAGTGGCACTATGCAGTATTTGTCCTTTTGTGACTGAGATATTTCACTCAGCATAATGTCCTCCAGGGTCACCCATTTTGTATAATACTTCATGAGTTCCTTGTTTTTCAATGCAGCATAGTGAGTACATTATTTTTAAGAACAAATTCCATTTCCCTCACCCCAACCCCATCAAATTGTACAACCCCGTGATGAATTGTTTTTGTTGCTCAAAATAACCAGAGCCGACTTAAAACTTCAGAATGATGGGCATGAAATTCTTCCATAACTTGTTGTGTAGTCTTGAGGGGATTAGTCTTGGTTATCAGCCTCAACTAGTTGTCCACTTCTGATGGTTGTGGGTGAGCTTCTTTTCTCTCCAAGTTTGAATTCACCAGTGGTGGTATTTTTGAAGCCAACATTGTACTGTGCATTCATGGGCACTGTCCTCACCCCAAACCTCACTCATATTTTGAGTTGGTTTTGCTGCACTATAACTCAGTTTGAATTCATAAATGTACACTTGACAAAAAAAATCTTATTTTGACATCTTATGTACTATATCTAAAAACAACAAATATGTAATTTATTTTTAAAACTATTCTTACCGAAAGAATTACCATAAAAGCTATAAAATACATATAACATTTTACATAATAAGATTTATGAAAACTGGGAGCTCGAGTGGTGAGGACTAGGGTGGAATGTGAGTTGATTTTATTCAGACTCCTATTTAAAAAATGCATTTGGGCCCGAGGGCCGCAGGCCCTCAGGCCTGGTTTTAATTCTTTTTAGCCAAACATTCTTCTAAGTGGTTTAGCACTGGTCTGTCCACCTGCTGTACAGAGGTAACTCGTGGTTGCTGTGATGTTGAACACTGTGACACTGATGTGCCAAATGTGATAAATGGTTACCCTGGTGGACAGTGTTTGGTGGAGCTCCCTGATTAAAACAAGCTTGGAAGCAGGAGTGGCATCCAGAAACTCTATGAACTTGGAAAAACAAAAGTTATACAAGTGTTCAGGTCTTTTGTTTCTAGGGTCACTATGAGTCGCCTACTACTCGAAGGCACTTAACAACTTAACGACAAGAAAAGTGGTCTGTTATTGTTGATCGCTGTCCAGTTGAGCACGACTCATAGTGACCCTATGAACAAAAGACCTGAAGCCTTTCTATAACTATCGTCATTTGTCAAAGTTCATAGAGTTTCCAGAGGCATCTAGTTTAGGAAATGAATGCCGCTCCTGCTTCCCAACATGAATCAATCTGGAAGGTCATGCAAACATTGTACATGACGGGTGACCATTATGGTATTTGACACAACTGTGGCATAGTGTGCAGCATCACAGCAACTCCAAGTTGTTCAGTATAGGAAATAGACAAATGAGTGCTGTGTCTTTTAAAGAATATTCTTCTAAAATTAGCAAAGATGAGACTCCAAGGCCCCAGGCCTCAAGCTGGCCCACAGACCCATTGCCTCATTATGGATTTTTAAAGCCACACCAATAAATTGGGTAATATTGTTATAATCATCTGTGTACCCTGAATGCTTCAGGCAGATTTTAGGGGGTGAGGGGGAGGAGAGTTCCAGAGGGAATATTCCCACTCCAACACCTAGAGATTTAAAAAAAGAACAACCCAGAGGCAAGGGCAGGGAAAAACTTCAAACAGTTGACACTCAGGAATTTATTTTATACCACTCTCTTCCTTTTGTTTACATTAAAATCCATGTGCTGAATATTTAATATATGCCAGGCACATGCAAGTCCTGGAAAGGCAGAACAGGTGCAAAGGATGACAAAGACATGAATCAAGAGCCTGGAAGTCTCCTAGGGGACTCAGATAAGGAAGGACTAGGAGGAGACTGTCACAATATCAAGGCAAATGATAAGATAGGGTCATAGTTCTCTCCAGCAGCAAGGGGAAGAGAACCACCCAGGAATTTTGTACAATGACAAATGGCCTTGGCCACATGAGCGGTACACATCAGTCTTCTCCATTTTTTTTTTAATTAAAAAAAAAATCAAGTCTAGGATAAGCTAGAATAATATAAAATTATAGAATAATATAAAAAAACCAGATTAGTTATACTGCTTCATATAGACAGATAATAAATGAATGGGGGAGAGAGACATACACATACTTATTCATCTGAACTAATAAAAACTAAGATGTAGGCACTGTGGCCTAAAAGCCAAACACATCAGCATGCACAGAACAGACCCACTTCTGATTTAATCTGTCTGGAGTAAGTTACTGGCATCTGTAGGTTTTGGAATTCTCCACTTGGACTGTCAGCCAAGGCTGACAGTGCCTGGGACACAGAGACTGTGAGGACCAGATCACTGAAAAGAAGGAGGCCAGGATTTCTGAAGGGTAGAATGACAAAGCTGAGCTTTGAAAAGAAAAATTGTCATAGTAAAGATGAAAGAAGGCAAGTTTCGAACAAGTTAAACGTATCACTCCAGGATTACAACGTGGAATCCTAAGGTTTACACACCAGAGCCCAGAGATGTTGGAGGTATGGCTAGAAACGAGGAGAGACCTGTCACAGGGTTCTGTGCTGCCTGGTGGAGTCATGGGCAGCCACTGAAGTGAGCTTCAGGTGAGGAAAGGACAGGGTCGTTTCTGACGGCCAGGTGGATAATGGATTGAGGGGACAGTGATGACGAAAATGACACCGGTTAGGCATTGGCCCTAGAAGTACATGAGAATCTGAATGAGGACTATGCTGGGTCTATAAAAGAGGAAAAGAGGGATTGAGGGGCACTTACCTAGGAGGTCATCAGAACCATCTGGGGACCAGAGTCTGGTCTGGCTCCCATGACCAGTCGGAACTGATGTCCTCCCATCTTCAGACTGACTTTCACAAGGTGGAAGAATATAAATGACTGAATGAATGATTAATAAATATTTATAATTACTTTGGATGCTTCAGACACATTTCACGGGGGCAAAACCCCAAGCAGAGAGGTTAATCAGTTAATGCTTGTTGTTGTTATGTGCCATCGAGTCACCTATGACTCACAGCAGCCCTGTGCACATTAGCTCTAACCCTGCCCTCTCCTGAGCCAATCTTACTGTCTCTGACAGACCTAATCCCATTTCTTGAGTCACTGAGTCAATTCATCTCATCTTCAATCTTCCTTTCCTGCACTGTCCCTTCGCCCTTACAAGTATGATGTCCCTCTCAAAGGACTGTCTCTCCTGGCCACATGCCCAAACCATGTGAGATGGGGCCTTAAAATCCTTGCCTCCAAGGGGCAGCCTGTTTTCACCCACCCCAGGATAGACTTGTTTGGTTTTTTTGCAGTCATGGTATATTTGACACTCTTCTCCAGCACAACTCAAAAATATCAATCCTCCTCCTGTCATCCTTAGTTATTGTTTAATTCTCTGATGCATAGCAAGTCATTGCCAAGATTATGGCCTGGATCAGGCACACCTTAGTCTCCAGACTCACATCATTGCTCTTCAGTTCTCTACAGAGGTTTCTGATAGCAAATTTTCACAATGCAATTAGTCTTTGATTTCATGACTGTTGTTGCCATGAGTATTGATTATGGAATCAAGCAATCTGAAGTTGTCAACAATCTATGGATATTATCCTACCACTGGCAGTGTTAGGTCTTGAACTGCTCTATTTGACAGTGAATGAAATGCCTTTCCTTTCTGATTTGCCATTCTTAGTGTAATAGATAATATGATAATCTGATTCAAAATGACCAATGCTAGTCGATTTCAACTCGTTAATTCCTTCAAGAATTCCACTTTGATTTTGACGATTTACATCTTTCTTAGATCAATAATTTATACATGTCACATTCTGACTACCAATAGGTGTTTGCTGTGGCTTCTCAGTGTAAGTCACACACCACCAACCAATGAAGTTTCCAAAAACTGTTCTGTCTACATCATTAATATCAAGTCTACTTTGAGGAGGAAGCTCTCCGCAGTGATAGAATTTTCTTTTTAGACCAGTGGATGAACAGGGGCCTATTTTATGATATTAAATCGTTTGTACAGTCATCAGTTAATTTTCTCTTTTTTCCTTCTCAATTTATGCCTTTTTTTCCTCCTATTTTTTTTTAAATTGTCTTGTTTACAAAGTGTGTATATATTGTGTTTCACACTATTCTTCATTCACATTATGTCTCATTCGATCATGCTCATACATTATGTTTTATACAATCAATCACCGTAGGACCTTGCCCATCACTACCCTTTCTTTCACCCAGATCCTTCCCATTTCCTTCCTCCCCTTTCTCCACCCACCAATCTATGCAACCGTGTGGTTTCTCCCCTACACATCCTGACCCTCTGTTCACACCCCTTCTCCTACCAGTTATTTTTAGTACCTTCCAACCTGAAAAGCTCATCTCCTTGGAAGTATATCAGACAATAATCTGCCACTGTTCATATGGTTTTCAGTGTCTGCTTTTACTAAAAATCAAACTGCCAAGTCTTCTTCCTAGTCTGTTCTCCAAGCTCACCACGTGTCTATCAGTTTGCCATACTGTGGTGGCTTGAATGTTGCTATGATGCTGGAAACTGTGCCACCAGTCAAATAACAGCACCAATCAAATAATAATCAAATAGCCATGGCACCCAGGCTTAACTGGAGCTTTCAGACTGAGCCAGACGAGGAAGAAGTACACGGTTCCAAGGCAGTTTCAAGTTGATTGACTCATAGTGACCGTATGTAACAGAATATGACTGCCTCATAGATTCATCTTGGCTACAATCCTTATTGGAACAAATGATCAGTTCTTTCTGCTACAGAGATTATGGGTGGATTGAAATCACCACCCTTTCATTTAGCAGATAAATACTTAATTGTTATACCACCAGAGTTCCTTAGTTAGCCTGGTAGCTGCATAACACCAACATTCAGCAAAGGCAAAAACATCAAGCAGGCTTGTCTTTTTAGTCAATGTGCCAGTGAAACCTACATTGGTTAATGAGATTTGCTGAGTAATTTCCTGCTAAACGTTTCATTAATGTTCTCATGTTCCATACATAGCATGCTGGTTAGTGCTTTGCTCCATTCATCCTTTGATCTTCTTCAACTCTTTCTTTTGAGGCTAAGTATCTCCGTGCCCACTCTAGTGTGAGAGAGTCTACAAAACAGGTTGCCTTTATAGAGATTAAGCTGGAAGATGCCACAGTGGGACATATAAGGTCAGGCTGAAACCTTGGACTTGTCTCTTCAAGTTCTGCTCTCTTGGCTGAGCACAGAGCCAACAAAAGGCACAGAGTGAATTTTGGCTCCCTGCTAGCTTCGGAGGCCTAGACCCAGGGACACTGTGTTTGTGGGAAGATCACAAGACCACAGCATTCACCTTTGCCAAACTCCTCCCAGCTGGGAGATTATGAGTCCCAGCAATGCCCGAGGGAGGAAAGCCCTCCAGGTCAGCTCCACCACCTTCTTTATTTTACAAATAAGAAAACCAAGGTCCAGAAATGTCAAGTGTCTTCTCCAAGGTTACACTTCTAATGAGCATGTGAATGCCTATGTTACTCAGGTCATTTTATCTAACTCAGAAATTCTACTTCATGGGCTTTGTACCACACATTTGCTCACACAATTGCACAGTGGTAGAGAGGTAAGGTTTTTTCATGACAACACTGCAGTGTGGAAAAACAGCCTCAATACCTCTCCACACAGGACTGAGTCAAATCAGTTAATTGGCCTATAATGTAATAATGTGTTCAGTGCTTCTGTTTGACTTCCTGGTTTATTGTGTGGTGCCTGGAGTCTTAAAAGTATGCAAGCAGTGATTCAAAGCATAACTGGTCTCTCTATTCATCTGGAGAAACAGAAGAAGGGGAATCATATCTGTTGTTGTTGTTGATTGCTTTTGAATCGAGCACGACTCATAACGACCCTATGAACAAAAGGCCTGAAGCCCCTCTACAACTATCGACATTTATCAAAGTGCATAGAGTTTCCGGAGGCATGTTGTTTAGGAAGTGGATGTTGAGAGGATAGCATAAACTCCATTTTTTATAAACCACCATTAATGCCAGAAGCAGAAGCAGGCCATAAAAATTCTTAGCTTAAGGCAAACACGGAATGCCCTGGTAAAGTCTTATCTGTCCTTGCAAAGTAAAGAGTTAACTAGTGTCTAAGTGACACAAAAAGAGTAAAGGCAGGCAAAGTAGCCAGCCCGTCTAAAGCTGACCCATATGACTGATCCCCCCGACCCACCAACCATGATCTCAATCTCCCTGCCCCAACAGGGACACTCAAAAAACTATAAAAGCAATTGTGTGGGGTGGTGGTGGGGGGGGTGGCCTCAGGGCTTTTTCCCTCACCACCTTCCTAAGGAGGGAGAAAGTCTCCGTATGTGGAATTAATAAAAGCTTTTGAAATTTTCAGATGTGTGATTGGATTTCCTTTGAGGGGCATTTCGTGGGCAGAACAGATGTCACTCCTGCTTCCAAACCTGTGATATTATGTTATTGTTTTTAATGTGCCATTGAGTTGCTTGCAATGCATAGCAACCTTATGTACTCCACCCCTGAACCCTTCCCTGTCCTGAACCAATCTCATTCACTTTGACACACTAACCCCCATTGCCCCAGTTACTGTATCAATCCATCTCCTCTCTAGGGACAATTGCTTTTTTGTCATGAGACTAAAAGAAACAGATAGTGCCTGGTTATCATTATGGAATATTTTGCTCAAAGATTCCATAGCAGAATCTTGATTAAGAAGGGGAAAATGCAGAAGGTGATTTTAAATTCTCATTGAATACAAACTTTCTGGAACCATAGAGCCTGCATGAATTCCTGAATCTATATAACCTTGAGATAATCTTTAAACTTTAAACACAAAAATCCTTTGTTTTTTTTTTTCAAAACTAAAACTAGTAAAGAACTGGTAAAGAATGTCTGCCTTGAGCACTATGCTTTTTTAATGCCTGTATATGTGGCATTTGTCTACTGTTCATAGGGTTTTCAAAGGCCTGTTATTTAAGAAGAGGATGGTCAGTCCTGCTTCTTAGTCTGTCTTAATCTGGGAGCTCTACTAAAACCCGTCCATGGTGGGTAACCCTTATGGCATTTGACACATTAATGGCATAGCTTTCAGTATCACAGCAATGCACAAGCTATCCAGTACAGCAAACTGACAGACAAGTGCTGTGACAATTAGAACAATATTCTCCCCAAACACAAAAACGGCCCATGTAGTTTGTAACTCTAATAGCAAATAGGTCTTCATACCAGGCCTGAGGGCTTCAGACTTGAGAGCCCAACTGACTTTTCATCACAAAGCCCACCCACCAGGTCCTGATTGGTTTAAACAGAGATTTTTTTCAACCCACATCAAATTGTTAATTACATCAAAAGACCAAACAGCAGTACACCTGATTGTGAATTAAATCAATACAGCCTACCTTCCAGAATACAATTGTTTCAAACAAGAGATTCACAGGAAGGATCCACTTTTAAACAAACCGACCTGCCCACCAGGTACTGATTGGTTTAAACAAGAGGTTTCCAGCCCACAACTTATTGTTAATTAAATCAAAACGACCAAACAGCTTACACTTTGTAGTTAATTAAATAAAAACAACGTACCTTCCAGAATACAACTGCTTGGAACAAAAGCCTCCAAACAAAGCCCCTTGACCACATGGATTGACGTAGTGGCTGCTGCAGTGTCAGGACATGTCAAGATGACACAGTGTAAGAGAGGGCTCAGGGTTTTTGTTCATAGGGTCACTATGAGTCATACCGGACTTGACAGCACCTAACAACAAACAACATATGACATTGGCAAAGGGGAAAAGTTGAAAAATTTCTTCTATTTCTTTGAAATATTTATTATGGTGTAAGGAGGATAGAAGGAGAATTGATGCCTTTGAGCTGTGGTGCTGGAGAAGACTATTGAGGGTACCATGGACTGCTAGGAAAACAAACAGATTCATCCTGGAAAGGGTCAAACCCGGCTGCTCCTTGGAGGCAAGGATTCTAAGGCTCCGTCTAACATACTTTGGACATGTTCCAAGGAGGGAGAGGTCCTTGGAGAGGGACATCATGCTTGGTAGGGTGGAGGGACAGCGCAGAAGGGGAAGGCCACCTATGAGGCGGATTGATTCAGTGACTGGGGTAATCGGGATGGGTTTGTCAGAGAAGGTGTGATTGGCACAGGACCGAGCAGAGTTTAGGGCTGTTGTACATAGGGTCACTATGAGTCACAAACAACTCGACGACATATAACAACAACAACAACAAATATATTTAACAGAACGTTTGCCATTTTAATAAATTTTAAGTGTTCAATTCTGTGACATTAATTATATTTGCCATATTGTGCAATTAACAACACTATTCATTTACAAGTTTCTCATCAGCCCAAATAGAAATGAACTATCCCTGACACATTGTCTCCTGCTTTCAATCCCTGGTAACCACCAATAAGCTTGATATTTCATTTTATCATTCGTTTACATTGAGTTTCTATTATGTACACTGTGTTCCATACAGCCCTTTATTTGCATCCTATTTCCTTCATTTCTATTGTGGTTTTCCTTCCCTTAGAATGATCCCACCAACAACTCCTTTCATGAAAGCATGTAAGCTACTCCACGCCTCAGGCCCTAATATCCCCTTTTAGAATGCTAATTGCTCATTTGACCAGCCCTGTCAAACCAGAACTCTGAGGAAACAAGCACATCCCTTTTGCCGAAGGATCCTCGGTTTAAAAAGTTGAAAATTGTTCAATGACAGTTTCTCTTCATCTTCATCCTCAGCCATGAAGTTTCCTACTTCACAGGCAAACAGGATTACAGTACTAAAGAGAAAAATAAACACACATATATGAACATTTATGTTCTTTCCTTTCCTTTGAAAATGGCAACTTATCACACATCTATTTCAGCTCCCAGAACTATTTTTAAAATGTATTCTAATTTTGTTGGTGATGAATATGCAGAACAAAATATACACCAATTCAACAGTATGTTTCACTGTCGGTGATTATAGTTTCTGAGCTGTACAATAATTCACATCCTCTCTTTTTTTTAGCTTTTACTCTCCCATAAGTGGAAAGGGAGAATCTTAACTGGCACCAGCGGTGGACACGGGGAGGGGAGTGGGAAGAGCTAAGTGTCCAGTGTATTGTTTGTATTTGAGACACTTTTACCGAAACTCCTAGACTCAGGAGACACAGAACTTGTAACACTGGGGAAATGATGCAAAATGAGATCTTGAAAATCAAGAGTAGAGAGACAGTGGCAGCAGCGAAAGGTGGCAGAAGCAGGAGGCCAGCAGAAGACACAGTTGTAGACTTCCCACCTCACGGAGCGAGGGAGCTGAGAGACGTCAAGGCAGAAGGTTTGCTAGTGGAGTGGGTATATTCAGGCAGATGTCAGGGATTTAGATTTCACGATCCATGGAGTTAAAGCGCACATCTTAGAGCTTAGGCTTCCTGGTGGAATGGGGTGCTTTGGGGAGCACTTAAATGACAGAACTAAAAGAGCTTATAACATTTACCCAAACGAGACAAAGGCCAAGGGTCAGAGAGAGGCTTGCTTTTGTATATGGCTGAAAAGAGGCTATTCTGTCCGAGGGACTGCATCCTGAGTCATTGTTGATCCTGAATAATAACCTATTACTTTCATAATAAGCTTCATAATTGTGACTATTATCTGTGAGTCACAAATATACTATATATACTGCCACTGCAATGGATTTTAGAACACAGCATAGACCTAGAGAGTGTTACAGAGGGATGGTTGGTTCCAGAATTGATTGGCACAAAGTTTGAAGCATAGGCCTTGGTCTGATTGAGGCTGTTAGTGATGATACTTTTCCTTTTAAACTTAGTGGAGATCAGATACCAACAACCCAAACACATAATTATTTTTACAGAGACCTTGGAGGAAAAACACAGCAAACTGCTTTTAACAATTTAGCTACTGAAAACTTTGAGGATGGTTCTACTACAACATACGTCAGGTTGCTGAGAGTTATAATTGACTCAACAGCAACATATAATGATTTTTGCAAGCAATACTAATAAGGAGGTAGCAAAAAACAATCATAATGATGATGGTAATAACAGTACAGGTAAATTACCATTATAATTTTCTAATACTATAGCTGATAGATTTCAAGTGAATTATGTACCAAATATTATATATCTGCTTGGTTTAATTTTCTTTTCTTTTTTTTTTCATGATCTCAATCTCCAGCTTGTACCAAGAAATCTGGAGGACAATTAACTGGCCAACCAACTAGAAAAGATCCATATTTATTCCCATCCCAAAAATGGTGACCCGACAGAGTGTGGAAATTATTGTATAATAGCACTCATATCACAATACCACACACAAGCAAAATGCTGCTGAAGATTATCCAGAAACAATACATTGACAGAGAACTAGCAGAAATACAAGCTGGGTTTAGAAGAGGCTGTGTCACTGGAGACATTATCACCAATGTCAGATGGATCTTGGCAGAGAACAGAGTACCAGGGGATAGCTATCTGTGTTTCATTGACTACGCAGAGCCTTTAGGCTAAGACTATACTTTGAGGGATCATTTCTATAGTTCATTTCTAGGGAAGATTCCCTGATTGTGTACAGCACTGGAAACCACAAGGAGGAGGGGCAGGGCTCTCTCCTGAGCGTGAAGCCAGCTCTTGGTGTTGCTTCAGTGCAGTTGCTGTTTGCCATTGATTATCATTCTCTTCCATCATGAGAGTGTACGAGGGAGAGGGCATAGTCTGGGGTGAGGGGGAAGTTGAAATATTAGGATAAGCCCTACAGGAGAACTGCCAACCAGAAAGCCAGGGTTCTGCAGTAGACATTTTCTAGGACTTACATCAAGACTAGGAATCCTTCCCAGGTACCAGTTTGCACTAGTCTGTGTTTCAGCACTTAGGATACATGGACTAATGCAATTTAGTAGCTTAATTAAAGTGTAAACACTCCATAATTAAAGTATAAAGTCTGTGTTTACTTTGCAAATAATCTAAACATTCTAGTCCAGGGATCTGAATTGTGGTTTAGAGAAGAGAAGTGAATATGTCATGGACTGTAAAAAAGAACAAACAATTCTGGCTTGGAGGAAACGCAACCCGGGATGCTCCTTAAAGACAAAGGAGAAATTTGGTCTTACACCCTCGGGCTTGTTGTTAGCAGGGGTCCACCCATGGGAAAAAGTGTCAGGGGGTCAGACAAAGAGAGGAAGACCTTCAGCAAACTGCATTGACACAGTGACTGTTAACAATGGACTGAAGCATATTAGAGATGGTACAGGCTAGGACAAGGTTCAGATCGGTGGTTCATTGGGTCATGATGAGTCATAATCAACTTGAAGACACCTAACAACAACAACAACAACAACACTGGTCCAGGGATCTAACTATTTCCAGGACAGATACAGAAAACAAGTCAGTTGGCATTGAGTCAATTCTAATTGATAGAGACTCAACATGTGTCATGGCAGAACTATGCTTAATAAGGTTTTCAGTGCTTGGTTGTTCAGAGGTAGACCACAAGCCTTTTTTCCAGATGCATCTTGAATAGTGTGGAAAAGAAGAAAGGTTGTGCAAACACAACCTGAGAACTGGGGCACAAAGGAGGCAGGAGAGACACCTAGCGAGGGCAGTTAAGATTTTAAGAGCTGGAAACTCTTCCATAATTTTCCCCAAACAAGGCTTATGGCACAGATTAAACAATATGCTCATAGAATCACACATCATCAAGGTTAGAACAGACCCGGAGAATGTCTCCCCCAAACGACCCTCTAGACACGGGAGGCAACTAGAGGGGCCAAATCGCCTGTCCACGGTGAGGCAGAGGCCAACAGGCAGAGCTTCTCTCATGACTTAGGTCTGCTCTGTCCCTCCACCCTCCTATGCATGACATCTCTAAGGCCAAGTCCCTCCTTGCAACATGCCCAAAGTGTGTCAGATGAAGCTTCAGAATCCTTGCCTCCAAGAAGCACTCTGGTCTCATCCTCTCCAGGATGAACCTGTTTGTTCTCCTAGCAGACCATGGTATATTCAACACTCTGCTCCAGCACCACAGCTGAAAGGCATCAATGCTCTTTCTGTCATACCTAGTCTCTGTTTAGCTCTCTGACGCATAGCATGCAATTAAGGAGACTATGGCCTGGATCAGGCGCACCTTAGTCTCCAACCTAATGTCGTTGCTCTTCAGTACTTTGGAGAGGCTTTTGACAGCAGACTTTCCCAATGCACTTTGTCTCTTGATTTCCTGGCTACTCTATCTTAGAACACCCCAAAAAAGTGTTCCAAATCATCTTTAAATAAGATCTAGAGAGAGTAAATAAAAGGCAAAAAATATGTTAAAATGATAGAGGGAGAGGACAGAGGAGGAGAACAGAAGAGGAAGGAGGATGGGAGGTGGGACAAGGATGGGCAGGAGTGCTGTAAAGATGATGGTGAACTTGGAGTTCAATGTTGCCTCACATTCCAGTGATGGCTTCACCTTAACATTCACCATTACCACTTGGCAAAGGAGCCCTGGTTACAGCCAGGAAGGGGCATGGGATTGCTGGGGGTACAGCCACCACTTGTGCAGAAGACCTGACAGCTGACTAGACACTTCACCCACGTTCTCTGGACACTAACGTACCAGATTTTGAATGAAATAATTTTTTTCCAAGGTTAACTGTACCCTACCTGAGGTGGGTGATTTCCAAGAGCAGTGTCTTACCCAGGATGGTAAACCATCAGTCTCTCTGACCTCCAGGGAGCACTCTCTCCACCTTCTATGACATAACACTTTTGTTTCTCTCCAGAACCTTCTGAAGGCTTGACAAGAGACAGCTCTGAATGGTGCCAGCATAGCCCTGGGCAGGGGTTACCGTTGAATCAGCACTCAGTGTTTTTAATTTTCTAAATGTGCCTCTTACAGTTAAGGGAACTTCTGCCAAGCGCACCATTTAAAGCTCTCTTCCTCTCCAGCTCTGGCCATTTCAGGGCACAGAAAGAAAGAGGCCGTGGAATCAGACTCTGACTCCCTCTCCTCTCATGTTGAGAAATGAAACTCTAACTCCCTAAAAGCAACAGCACAGGCCCAAATGCCCTGACTCCACCCCCACCCGATGGGGATCATGGGGGTTTTGTTCAAGCTTCATTGCTCTCGTTTTTAGAACTCAGAGGCACCTTCTGATGTATTTAGACAAGCTACTATTGAGGCTCAATATCAAGAAAAGAAAGATTCTTACCACTGGGTCAATTGGCAGCATCCTGATAGATTGTGAAGAGATTGAGGTTGCTCACAGCTTGAGTTTGCTTGGCTCTACAAACAACATTGTTGGCACCAGCAGCCAGGAAATTAAAAGATGTATTGCAATGGGAAAGTCTACTGTTAGAGACCTCTCCAAAGTACTAAAGAGCAATGATGTCAGTCTGGAGACTAAGGTGTGCCTGATATAAGCCATGGTCTTTGTAATCACTTGCTATGCGTCAGAGAGCTGGACAATGACTAGGGAGGATAGAAGGAGAATTGATGCCTTTGAGCTGTGGTACTGGAGAAGAGTATTGATTATACTGTGGGCTGCTAAGAGAACAAACAGCTTCATCCTGGAGAGGGTTAAACCAGTCTGCTCCTTGAAGGCAAGGATTCAGAAGCTTCATATGAAATACTTTGGACATGTTGCAAGGAGGGAGCAGTCCTTGGAGAGGGACTTCATGCTTGGAAAGGTGAAGGGACTGCGCAGGAGAGGAAGACCCTCAATGAGGTGGATTGATTCAGTGACTGGGGTAATGGGGGTAAGTGTGTCAGAGACAGTGAGGTTAGCACAGGACAGAGCAGAGTTTAGGGCTGTTGTCAATAGGGTCGCTATGAGTCACAGGCGACTCGATGGCACATAAAAGCAACAACAGCAACATGAACAAAAAGAGGTCTGATGGTATACTGCTTAAGTAGTTTGGCTGCTAATTGGAAGTGTGGTGCTTCTCAGGGGAAAATGAAGATGGTTGTTTCCATAAAGATTCATGGCCTGGAAAGCCCTGTGAGACAGTTTCTCAGTTCTGCTCTGTCCCCTAGGCACGTCCAGGACGTCCAGGCACGTCCAGGAGGTGCTATGGGTTTAGACTCAACTGCCAACCAAAACATTGGTCATTAGAACCAGCTGGTAGTTTCATAAAGAACCATCATGGCTAGCGGCACATAGCACATAACATACAGGACTGCTGCCTGAAAAGTTGCTGGTTCTAATCCATCTAATTCCTCAGGAAAAAGACAGGGTGCCTCTGTCCAGAAAGCTTTATGGTCTTGGAGGGTCACTGTTGGAACCCAGTAGAAGACAGTGCTTTTTGGCTTGTTTGGGGTTTTTGTTTTTTTAAGGGATAGGAGGAAACTATCTCAAAATTCAAACTCATATTTGAACCTACTCATAGCCCACCCTCCACTGGGATTTTAAGGTTATAAATTGCCTGAGAGAAGCTGGTCATCTTTCTCCTGTGGAACTGCAATGTCTAAAGGGCAAATCTCAGTGGGCTAGGCTACCAGAGCTCATGATATGTGACCCTTAAGATTCATTATTGTTGCTGTTGTTACTATGTGCCTTCAAGTCAATTGCAGCTCGTAGAACGATTAGAACTTCCTCATGATTTCCTCGGCTGTGAACACTATACAAAGCAGCTCTCCGGGTCTGGCAGTGAGTTGGAGGTGACTTGACAGCGTCTGACGACAACAAAATCCATTGTTGTTTATCATATTTAAACCTCAGCGGAGCCCCTCATCATCAGTGTTTATAGTCCTATATCAACCCTGGGAGAGTGGACTCAGTCTTGAGTGGTTCGTATGAGTCTGATCTGGAGGCCAGGTTGTTGTTGTTGTTGTTAGGTGCTGTTGAGTTGAGTATGAGTCACCATTTCTGACACACTTGAGCCCATTGCTGCAATCACTGGGTCATGCACCTGGTGGATGGTCGTCCTGTCTTCTGCTGACCCTAGGAAACTCTGTTAGCGTTTATGTCTCTGTCTCCATCTGCCTGCGTATGATCTAAACTCAACACTTCCTGAAGGAAAACTTTGAGCCTTCTTTTCACTTCAGATCTACTCCCTGGATGAGGCCTAGGCCACCACGAGACCCCAAGTAACATATATGTTCCGTAGGGCTTGCTATCCAGCTGATACACAAGCGTCTCCATATTTAACCATGTTCAATCCAAAGACCTTCTTGTGGAAACTCTGCTAAACTCAGATCAGGTGACAGGTTCTTCGAAATTCCTTACCTAGTAGTTGACTAGGTAATGGGGTCTCTGTAAAGTGCAAATGCTTCATAAGCTTGTATGTTAACCAAACATTAGAGGTTCAAATTCATGCAGAGGCACCTAGACCAAAGGTCTAGTGTTCTATTTTTGAAAAATTAACTGCTGCAAACCCTACAGAAGAGTATTCCTTCCTGACATAGGCGGGGTAACTGGTAGCTGGAATCTGCTTAATGCCAACTGGGGCAGGGGAGAAGACCTGGATTTGGTTGATAGTTCTCTTTCCTGAAGATAAACCAAACCCAAGCTCTTTATGAGCAGAAGACCAAGATCTAATTTGACAGAGGCATAAGATGCCAACTCGTCAACACAGCACCTCCAAGCCTTCTATTTCTCTCTGCAAACATCTGCTGCTTTTGGCTTCAATATCATAACGGGATCCATTAGCAATAGCAAGAAATTCCTCCGGAGGCTCCGATGGTGGGCAGACTTATGTTTATTCATTTCATTTGCTCTCATTAGAAATTGGGTTTGGCTCTAATTAGTGCATTAGAGTGCTGTTAGATTTCAGAATCTTCAGTTATTTGCAGTAAAAATATTTCCCTCACACCAAGATGCTTGATAAATTGGTGTTTAGTTGATGTGTCCGTTCAACCTCATAAACAACTACAGTTTGCACACAGGTAGCAGAAGAAATTCCAGGGTCTCCTCGGAGTGACGGCCTAGGGAAGGAGTTGGCAGGTGGAAGGTGGGAGATGCCTTGATCACTGTTGACTAGGTGGTGGGGGGGGATGCCAAAGTCAGAGTAAAGCCCTTCTCATGAGAACTCATGTTCTCCAAGAGGAAGTAGGAAGGAGTTGTGATCAATTAGAGAGCTTTGGCCATGAGCACAGTTAATCAACAGGACATGCAAATTATATGGTAATTAATGCCTGGTAGCATTAAGGACGTTTCCAGTTGAGCTGCTGTTCTGGGTGCTTTTGCTGTGTGGGGGCTGGTTTGTTGCTAGGGAAGCCCTGGGTCGTTCTTCCAGTGTTTAGGGGTGTTGGATTCCTGTACTGATTAATGCAGAGAAGGAAGAGCTCAGAGCTCGTGAGAATGACAGCCGCACTCAGACCCACAGCTTGCCTTGTCTAAGAAGTGACCGTATAACCAGTACTGCGTCATGTAGTCTGTTCACATGCCTCTTTACCTTTCTAGTGAATTCTGTTCCTACTCTCATCTGGCCTCCCCATCGTTGCAAGATTAGTCTTCCTAAGGGACAGTTCTAATCTTTACCCGCAAAACACTTGTGATGATTTCTTATTTTTCCTGCAATATGATGCCAAATTTTCTCAGTAATTCCATAGTTGAGACTGTTGTTATTAGGTGCTGTTAGGGAGAGTATGGCTTGTAGGAACTCCATGAACAAGGAAGAAGCCTGTGCCGTCATCACCATTCCTGACATACTTGAAGCCCTTTGCTGCATTCACTGTGCCAAACCATCTCACTGAGGGTCTTCCTTTCTCACTGACCCTCCACCTTTCCAAACATGATGTCACTTTCCAACGAACAGCTTCTTCTAACAAAATGCCAAAAGATGACAGACGAAGCTCTGAGATCTTTGTCTCCTGGAGGCCAAGGAGCACTCTGGCTGCACTTTCTCCAAGACATATATTTATCCTATTTGCAGACCATGAGATACTCAGGACTCTTCCCAAAACCACAACCCAAAGGCATCAACTCTTCTTCTGTCATCTTGATTCATTGTCTGGCTCCCAGATGGAGCAATGATATGAAAAGATCATGGCCTGAATCAGTGCACCCGAGGCTTCAAATTGACATCATTGCTCTTAGAACTTTGGAGAGGTCCTTGACAGCAGATGTGCCCAATGCAGTACATCTCATGGTCTCCCGACCGCTGGTACCAGTGGTGTTGATTATGGACCCCTGGGAGATGAAAGCACTGGCCATTTCAATCTTTTCTCCATCTCTAATGATGTTGCTTGTTGGTCTAGTGGTGAGAATTTAGTCTTCTTGATATTGAGATGTAATCCACATTGAAGGCTGTAGTCTTTGAACCTCTGCAATAAATTCGTCAAGTCCTTCTCACATTCAGCAAGCAATGTTGTATCATTCACATAATGGATGTTGTTTATGAATATTCCTCTGATTCCAATGCCACATTACTCTTATTGTTGTTGTTTGTTGTTATGTGCTGTTGAGTCACTTGCAACTCATAGCAACCCTATGTACAAGAGTCTTAAACCCTGCTCTACCCTGTGCCAACCTCACAGTCTCTGATACACTTACTCCCATTACCTCAATCACTGAATTGATCCATCTCATCGAGGGTCTCCCTCTCCTGTTCTGTTCCTCCATTCTCCCAAGCATAACGTCCCTCTCCAAGGACTGGCCCTTCCTTGCAACATGCCCAAAGTATGCCAAACAAAGCTTCAGAATCCTTGACTCCAAGGAGCATTCTGGCTTCACCCTCTCCAGCACAAACCTGTTTGTTCTCCTAGCAGTCCATGGTATATTCAACACTCTTCTCCAGCACCACAGCTCAAAGGCATCAATTCTCTTTCTATCATCCCTATTCATTCACTGTCCAACTCTCCGATGCATAGCACATAATTGCAAAGACTATAGCCTGGATCAGGCGCACCTTAGTCTCCAGCCTGACGTCATTGCACTTCAGTACTCTTGAGAGGTCCCTCACAGCTGACTTTCCCAATGCAATTCATCTCTTGATTTCCTAGCTGCTCTTACCAAGAGTGTTGACTATGGAGCTAAGTAAACGAAAACTGTTAACTACCTCAATCTCTTCACCCTCCATACTGATGCTGCTAATTCTTCATAGATACTGTCAGATAGTCAGCAATTCACAGCAATCAAGTACAGCGGAAGGAAACAATGACCTGTATTTTACTATTTTCGTGACTGATGACATCACTTTGATGGGAGTTCTTGGCTGTAGTCACTGAGCCTTTTGAGGGCCTTCCAAGCAAGGCCCTCATCTGCCCACATGGTTTCAGATAACGTTCTGTCAGAATCCATACAGGCTGAACAGCTTAATTCAGAAGTAGATCTCTAGGCCTTATTTCTAGTCTTAGTTTATAATCTCACCTGAAATCTGCCCGTCATCAATGACCTTGTGGATATTTGAAATACCATTAGCATAACACCAAACATCACAAAACTTACACATTACCATAATACAAACAACTGACAGGAGGTGGTAATTAACAAAGAAATGCATTTCCTATTGAATATACCATGGACTGCCAGGAAAACAAACAGATTCGTCCTAGAGAAGGTGAAACCAGGCTGCTCCTTGGAGTCAAGGATTCTGAAGCTTCATCTGACATACTTTGGACATGTTGCAAGGAGGGACCAGTCCTTGGAGAGGGACGTCATGCTTGGGAGGGTGAAGGGACAGCGCAGGAGAGGAAGACCCTCGATGAGATGGACTGATTCAGTGACCAGGATAATGAGGGTAGATGTGTCAATAAGATCAAAACGATAAGATTGGCACAGGATAGAGCAGAGTTTAAAACTGTTGTACATTGGGTCACTGTGAGTCCCAGGTGACTCCACAGCAAATAACAACAACAACATGGTGGCATAGTCCATAGCAAGTTGTGCCACTAACCCCAAGGCTGTGTGTCTCCCGAAGTTCAAATCCTCTAGCCACTCTTTGGGAAAATGATAGGAAGTCTCCTACCGTGTGGTTTATAGCTTTGCAAACCTCGTGGGGATTAAGCGATGAGTCAGAACCACGTCAACAGCCATGAGCTTGAGTTTTTTCTTATAGGAGTGAAACTCAAGTTGCAGTCAAGGGGATTCTGGAAAGAGTGCTTACTGCTATTTCCTCGGGAGAAAGAGGAGCAATCCCCTCCTATGAGCTTTATACCCTTGAAACTCAATGAAAGGTCAGCTATGAAGGTGCAACTGATGAGCGGTGAGTGAGTGAGTTGCTGTTATATATTATTTGGAAAGGAAGACCCTGCATGAGATGGATTAATACAGTAACTGGGTACCAATCAGATCCTATTTGATGGCACACACACAAAATAAAATTAAAAGAATACAGTAACTGGGGCCATGAGGATCGTTGTGTCAGCGTCAGTGAGACAGGCTGAGGACAGGACAGGCTTCAGAGCTGTTGTATGAGTTACTATGAGTCACAGACGACTCGAAGGTACTTAACAACAACAATGAAGAAAAAGGAAGTAGGTGTGCACAGCAGTGTTCTGGCAAAAGAGAGGCTATGATAATCAGGTACACATGGCACTTTTGTGGTGCAGAAGTTTCCAAGATACCAGGTACGACTTACTATGATAGGTTCTGGTTTAAACCACGGCTACAGGAATTCTTCAAAAACACCTTAAAACCACGAGACACAACATTCTTTCACATAGAAGTCACTTGCTTTCTTATCCCTACTTAGAATGCTGGTCAGCCTTGCAAGGTTTCTGTTCATTCTTTCCCCTGCTCCACTACACTCCTGTCTCAAAGCAACATCATGACAAATGTAGAAAATATCGAAGCTGTCAAGTTTTCATTTTCTTTGGAACCACAACTAATGCCAAGGAAGCCGCAGTAAAGAACCCTAACTTCATACTGCACTGGACAAATACGCAGCAAAAAACCTTTTTAAAATGCAAGGTGTTGCTTTGAGGGTTAAAGTGCGTGGGACCAAATCCATGGTACTTTCAAGCGCCTCATATGCAAGCTGGAAGTCAATGAGTGAATAATGCATTTGAATAATGTTGACAGAGAATGGTGAATATACTGTGGGACGTCAGAAGAAAAAGAAAGAAATCTTGAAAGAAATACAGTTAGAATGTTCCTTGGAGGGGAGGAGGCCCAGACTTTGTCTTATATACTTCTGATACAAGAGGATCAGTCCCATGTATTTGAATTTTTAAAATAAACTAGAATACAAGGGAGCTCTGGTGGCCTAGTGGCAAGACGCTGCACTGCAATCCCAGAGGTATGCTGTTCAAATCCACCAGATGCTCTGCTGGAGAAGGAGGGGGCAATCCCCTCCTGTACCAGTCAGATCTGATTTGACAGTACACATAAAAATAATACAATAAAAATT